>NC_052646.1:21482413-21819913 GCF_016161935.1 Mauremys reevesii
TCCCAGAGACCCCCAGAGCTCCGCGCGGCCCAGCCCCACGCACCCCACACCTCCACCCAGCCCCACACCCTCCAGCCAGCCCCACTGCCACTCCGGCCTTCCCAGAGACCCCCGAGCTCCGCCCGGCCCAGCCCCACCCAGCCCCACACCCCGCCAGCCAGCCCCACTGCCACCCCGGCCTTCCCAGAGAACCCCAGAGCCCCGCACCGCCCAGCCCCATGCACCCCACACCCCGCCAGCCAGCCCCACTGCCACCCCGGCCTTCCCAGAGACCCCCAGAGCTCCGCCCCGCCCAGCCCCACGCACCCCACACCCCTCCACCCAGCCCCACTGCCACCCGGCCTTCCCAGAGACCCCCAGAGCCCCGCCCGGCCCAGCCCCATGCACCCCACACCCCTCCAGGCAGCCCCACTGCCACCCCGGCCTTCCCAGGGACCCCCGGAGCTCCGCCCCGCCCAGCCCCATGCACCCCACACCCCGCCAGCCAGCCCCACACCCCTCCAGCCAGCCCCACTGCCACTCCCGCCTTCCCAGAGACCCCCGGAGCTCCGCACCGCCCAGCCCCATGCTCCCCCACCCAGCCCCACATCTCATCTAGCAATGTCCGCACCCCCCCAGTCTGCTGCCAGTCCATCCATCCATCCGCCTACAGCCACGCGCCCCCCTCGCTACCTCCCTCGCGCCCCCCGCGCCCCCGGACGGGGCAGTTTGGCACAGGGGTTATTTGCTGTGCACAAGCCCCGCTCCTGCCTGGGCCAGCCAGGGAGGCGCCGGTTCGCTGCCGGGGCCCCTCCCTCGCTAGGGGAACAGCCCCCCCCGCCCCCCCAGCGCAGGTTTAACGCTTTGCCCGGCGTTTCGGGGCGGGCCCGGCGGCCTTGGCAGGAGCCGCCTTTGAATCGGGATCTGAGCTCGGATCAAAGCCCCGCGCCGGCGATTAGTTTCGTGGCTCCGCATCGATCCCGCCGAGCCCGGGCGGGCCCGGGGCTGCGCGCAGCCGGGGTGGAAAAGGGGCCCCCCGCCCCCCGCTTTTAGCCCCAGGTTATGAAACAATGAGAGACGGAGCCGAGCCCGGCTCATCCCGCCAGCGCCGCCGCCAGATCCCGATCGATAATTAATGACAGTGAATAATTTACAGCATCGACTGGGCGGGGCGGCGGGGGGGGGGGGCAGACCCCGCTCGAGTGAAAAATAACTAAACACCCGCGGCCCCTTGGCCTGCCCCGCCGGGAGCGCCCGGCCCGGCCCGGGACCGCAGCGAGCGCGCGTGGTGTGTGTGTGTCCGACTGTGTGCGTCCGTGTGTGTGTGTGTGTGTCCGACTGTGTCCGTCCGTGTGTGTCTCCGTGTGTGTCCGTCCGTGTGTGTGTGTGTGTGTCCGACTGTGTCCGTCCGTGTGTGTCTCCGTGTGTGTCCGTCCGTGTGTGTGTGTGTGTGCCCGCCTGTGTCCGTCCGTGTGTGTGTGTGTGTGTGCGCCCGCCTGTGTCCGTCGGTGTGTGTCTACGTGTGTGTCCGTCCATGTGTGTGTGTGTGCCCGCGTGTGTGTCTGTGTGTGTGACTGTGTGCGTGTGTGTCTGTCCGTGTGTGTGTGTGCCCGCCTGTGTCCGTCCGTGTGTGTCTCCGTGTGTGTCCGTCCGTGTGTGTGTGTGCCCGCCTGTGTGTGTCCGTGACTGTGTGTGTGACTGTGCGTGTGTCTGTGTGTATGTCCGTGTGTGTGTATCCGTGTGTCTGCGTGTGTCTCTGTCTGTGTGTGTGTGTGAGTATCTGTGTTTGTCTGAGAGAGTGTGTGTGCGCATGTATGTCTGTTTGTGTGTGTGCGTGTCTGTGTCTGTGTCCGTGTGTGTCTTTGGCTGTGTGTGTGTATCTGTGTTTGTCTGAGAGAGTGTGTGTGTGTCTGTCTGTCTGTCTCTGTGTGTGTCTGTATGTTTACTTCTGCGTAGGTGTCTACAGACAGACTTGTGCGTTTCTATATTTGTGTGTGTGTGTGTGGCTATGAGAAGATAGGTTTGTATGGTTTGGATCCCGCACACACACACACACACACGCACAGCCCCGTGTGCACGGGCAGGTGTGCTGCTATGTGTGCAGTGGTGAAATGCGAGGCGGCCCCGTGCAGGGAGCTGCAGAGCCCGAGACCCGCTCGAATGAAAGACGAGCAGAGAGGTCAGAGCTGGGGGGGACATTCCCCCCCCCCGCCGCTTTCTGGGGTTTTAACAGTTTGTTTAACGTGGAAAGTGAACTCGCGGGCTCGGGGCTTGTAGCTAAGACAGAGAAGGGACTGGAGGGGGCGGGAGCTGGGGGCGGGGCCCACTCACTCTGTGCTTTGGGGATCGAGGCGGAGGAGGAGGGGAGGCAGCAGGCGGGGGGAGACAGGGGGAATTCCCTCGGCTACTTGTTATAACGTGTCTCCAGGAGGTAGCCGGGAAGTTGAAAGCGTCGGTAACCGAAATCAAAACTAACAAGGAAATGATCCGGCCTCTCATCTGGGCCCGGCTCCTGGGGCCACGGGGCTGGCAGCTTCCGCTTTGATTTGTAAAAAATGCATCACCGCCCCAATCAAACGGAAAATTACTGCAACCCGGGGGGGGCCGGGGGGGGACAGGAGAGATCTCTGCCGTCCCTGCTGCGGACACAGGCTCTCCTGTGAGACGGGTCAGCCCGTCCGCCGCCCTACGCGGCCCCCACCCCCTCCCGCTCTCTGGACACCCCCTACCGCCCTCTGTACCCCCTTGTACTCCCCTCTGGACACCCCCTCCCTCTGTACGCCCTTGTACCCCCCTCTGGACACCCCCCACCTCCCTCTGTACCCCCGTACACCCCGCCACCTCCCTCCCTTTGTACCCCCTCCTCTGTACCCCCTCCGGACACCCTCCCTCTGTACCCCCTTGTACCCCCTCTGGACACCCCCACCTCCTCTGTACCCCTTGTACACCCCTCCGACACCTCCCTCCTCTGTACCCCTTGTACCCCCTCTGGACACCCCCTCCTCTGTACCCCTTGTACCCCCTCTGACACCCCTACCTCCCTCTGTACCCCCTGTACCCCCTCCGGACACCCCATCCTCTGTACCCCTTGTACCCCCTCTGGACACCCCCTCCTCTGTACCCCCTCCCGCTCTCTGGACACCCCTACCGCCCTCTGTACCCCTGTACCCCCTCCGGACACCCCATCCCTCTGTACCCCTTGTACCCCCTCCGGACACCCCCTCCTCTGTACCTGTACCCCCTCCGGACACCCCTCCTCTGTACCCCCTTGTACCCCCTCTGGACACCCCCACCTCCCTCTGTACCCCTGTACACCCGCCACCTCCCTCCCTCTGTACCCCCTCCCGCTCTCTGGACACTCCCTACCGCCCTCTGTACCCCTGTACACCCCTCTGACACCCCTCCTCTGTACCCCCTGCACCCCCACCTCCTCCTCTGTACCCCCTCCTCTGTACCCCCTCTGGACACCCCCTCCTCTGTACCCCGTACACCCTGTCACCTCCCTCCTCTGTACCCCCTCCTCTGTACCCCCTTGTACCCCCCTCTGGACACCCCCTCTGTACCCCGTACACCCTGCGCCACCTGCTACCCTCTGTACACCCCCTCCTCTGTACCCCCACACCCCTCTGGACACCCCCTCCCTATGTACCCCTGTACACCCCGCCACCTCCCTTCCTCTGTACCCCCTCCTCTGTACCCCCTTGTACCCCCTCTGGACACCCCCACCTCCTCTGTACCCCTGTACACCCCGCCACCTCCCTCCCTTTGTACCCCCTCCTCTGTACCCCCTCCTCTGTACCCCTCTGGACACCCTCCTCTGTACCCCCTGTACCCCCTCTGGACACCCCCTCCTCTGTACCCCTTGTACCCCCTCTGGACACCCCTCCTCTGTACCCCCTTGTACCCCCTCTGGACACCCCTCCTCTGTACCCCTGTACACCCCGCCACCTCCCTCCTCTGTACCCCTTGTACCCCTCTGGACACCCCCTCCTCTGTACCCCTTGTACCCCCTCTGGACACCCCCTCTGTACCCCGTACACCCCGCCACCTGCTACCCTCTGTACACCCCCTCCCTCTGTACCCCCGTACACCCCTCTGGACACCCCCTCCTATGTACCCCTGTACACCCCGTCACCTCCCTCCTCTGTACCCCCTCTGAACACCCCTCCTCTGTACCCCCTGTACACCCCCACCTCCCTCTGTACCCCTGCACCCCGCCACCTCCCTCCCCTGTACCCCTGTACACTCCCCACCTCCCTCCTCTGTACCCCCCTCCCTATGTACCCCCTGTACACCCCGCCACCTCCCTCTGTGTATTGGTGTGTGTCGCAGGATGTGTGTGTATGTTGGGGATGTGTGTTGGTGTGTGTTCAGGGATGTGTGTGTGTTGGGAAGTGTGTGTTGGGATGTATGTGTGTGTGTGTTGGTGTGTGTCGCAGGATGTGTGTGTATGTAGTGTGTGTGTGTGTTGGGATGTGTGTGATGGTATGTGTGTGTGTGTTAGGATGTTTCTGTGTATGTTGAGATGCATGTTTGAGTGTGTGTGTTGGGATGTGTGTGTATGTGTTAGGATGTTGGTGTGTATGTGTGTGTGTTGTGTGTGTTAGGATGTGTGTGTGTGTATGTTGGGATGTATGTGTGCTTGTGTTGGGATGTGTGTGTTGAGATATGTGTGTGTGTTGGTGTGTATGTGTGTGTTGTGTTGGTGTGCATGTGTTAGGATGTATTTGTGTGTTGGTGTGTGTTGTGTTGGTATGTATGTGTTAGGATGTGTGTGTTGTGTTGGTATGTGTGTGTGTTGGTGTGTGTGTTGTGTTGGTTTGTATGTGTTAGGATGTGTGTGTTGGTGTGTGTGTGTGTTGTGTTGGTATGTGTTAGGATGTGTGTTGTGTTGGTGAGCATGTGTTAGGATGTGTGAGTGTGTTGTGCTGGTGTGTATGTGTTAGGAAGTGTGTGTTGGTATGTTGTGTTAGGATGTGTGTATGTGTTAGGATGTGTGTGTGTTGTGTTGGTATGTTGTGTTAGGATGTGTGTATGTGTTAGGATGTGTGTGTTGGTGTGTGTGTTGTGTTGGTATGTTGTGTTAGGATGTGTGTGTTGGTGTGTGTTGTGTTGGTATGTTGTGTTGGGATGTGTGTGTTGGTGTGTGTGTTGTGTTGGGGTGTGTGTATGCGTTAGGCTGTGTGTGTGTTGGGGTGTGTGTTGTGTTGGGGTGTGTGTTGTGTTAGGATGTGTGTGTGTTGGGGTGTGTGTTGTGTTAGGCTGTGTGTGTGTTGGGGTGTGTGTTGTGTTGGGATGTGTGTATGTGTTAGGCTGTGTGTGTGTTGGGGTGTGTGGTGTTGGGATGTGTGTGTTGGGGTGTGTGTTGTGTTGGGGTGTGTGTTGTGTTGGGATGTGTGTGTGTTGTGTTGGGGTGTGTGTATGCGTTAGGCTGTGTGTGTGTTGGGGTGTGTGTTGTGTTAGGCTGTGTGTGTGTGTTAGGCTGTGTGTGTGTTGTGTTGGGGTGTGTTGTGTTGGGGTGTGTGTGTGTTGGGGTGTGACCCGCTGGACCGGGGCCTGTCCGCCCCCCCCCCCCCCCCGCCCCGCGGAACACGAGTCTCTCACAAGATTTGTCTTTATTCCCAGTGTCACTTTCTGTCTCTCCGGCCCAGAGTCACGCAGCGGCGGGGCCAGGCTCCATCCCGCGCTGGAGCGAGTGGGGCTGTCTAGCCCCCCCCCCCCGCCCAGCTGCGGGGGGGGGAGCAGTTGGGGGAAATACACGCGCGCGCTCAGTGTTAATGAAGCCAAAGTAAGTGGCTGCCGGGCCCGGCCGCTTCCCAGAGCTGCCGAGAGACACTCGAGCCTGGCCAGGCGGGTCCCCAGCGACCCCGACCCAACCCGGGCGGGGGAGAAAGAGTTGATGGGGATAGAGCGAGAGAGAGATAGTGGGGTGTGTGTGTATGGGGCTAGAGAGATAGTGAGGGGGGTGGATGGGGATAGATAGATAGATAGTGAGGGGGGTGTATGGGGATAGATAGATAGATAGTGAGGGGGTGTATGGGGATAGATAGATAGTGAGGGGGTGTATGGGGATAGATAGATAGTGAGGGGGTCTGGGGATAGAGAGATAGTGAGGGGTGGATGGGGATGGATAGATAGTGAGGGGGTGTATGGGGATAGATAGATAGATAGATAGATCTGGGGATAGAGATAGTGAGGGGGTGGATGGGGATGGATAGATAGTGGGGGTGGTGGATGGGGATAGATAGATAGATAGATAGATAGATAGATAGATAGATAGATAGATAGATAGATAGTGAGGGGGTGGGGATAGCTAGATAGTGAGGGGTGGATGGGGATAGATAGATAGATAGATAGATAGATAGATAGATAGATAGATAGATAGATAGATAGATAGATAGTGAGGGGGTGGGGATAGCTAGATAGTGAGGGGGTGGATGGGGATAGATAGATAGATAGATAGATAGATAGATAGATAGATAGTGAGGGGGTGGATGGGGATGGATAGATAGTGAGGGGTGGATGGGGATAGATAGATAGATAGATAGATAGATAGATAGATAGATGGGGTGTGTGGGGATAGATAGTGAGGGGGTGTATGGGGATAGCTAGATAGCTAGTGAGGGGGTGGATGGGGATGGATAGCTAGTGAGGGGGTGGCTGGGGATAGATAGTGAGGGGGTGGCTGGGGATGGATAGATAGTGGGGTGGTGGCTGGGGATAGATAGTGGGGGTGGCTGGGGATGGATAGATAGTGGGGTGGCTGGGGATAGATAGTGAGGGGGTGGCTGGGGATGGATAGGTAGTGAGGGGGTGGCTGGGGATAGATAGTGAGGGGGTGGCTGGGGATGGATAGATAGTGGGGTGGCTGGGGATAGATAGTGGGGTGGCTGGGGATGGATAGATAGTGGGGTGGCTGGGGATAGATAGTGAGGGGGTGGCTGGGGATGGATAGATAGTGAGGGGTGGCTGGGGATAGATAGTGAGGGGGTGGCTGGGGATGGATAGATAGTGGGGGGGTGGCTGGGGATAGATAGTGAGGGGGTGGCTGGGGATGGATAGATAGTGGGGGGGTGGGGGGGTGGGGATGGATAGGTAGTGAGGGGGGTGGCTGGGGATAGATAGTGAGGGGGGTGGCTGGGGATGGATAGTGAGGGGGGGTGGCTGGGGATGGATAGCTAGTGAGGGGGGTGGCTGGGGATGGATAGATAAGGGGAGGGAAGAGGGAGTGTGGAGACACACGGAGCCGTCCAGTGCTGATGGGGACGGGGCGATAGACGCTGGGAGGGGCGGAGGGGCTGGAAGGAGGGAGCGCGGCAGAGCCAGCGGAGGAGGGAGCTCTCCTCTCTCTGGCTCGGGGGGCGAAGCCATGGAGGATGCAGCGGCCCCGCCCGGGTGACGGGCGCCCGGCCACTGCCCGGCAGCGGTAATTATCACCGGCCGCGGTCTGCGCCCCGGGAGGATCCGGGGAGTGGGAGGGGAGATGGGGGAGGGTCCTGCCCAGAGACAAATACAAAACGGGGGGGGTAGAGGGGTCAGAATGGGAGTTTAGGGGCATTGGGGGAGGTTGTGGGTCAGGAGTGGAGAAGGGACAGAATTGGGGTGTCAGGTTTGGGGGAGTTGGGGGTCGGGGTGCAGAAGGGTCCAACTGTGGAGGTCGGGATATTGGGGAACGGGTGGGGAGGGGCAGATTTCGGGTCTCAGGGTACGTGGGAGGCAGGGAGAGGTTTTGGGGAAAAGGAAATGGGGAGAGGTGAGTTGGGGTAAACTGGGCCAGGCAGAGGTGGGGGGGTCTATGGGGATGCTGGGGAAGGGTTGGATGGTCCTTAATCCTGCCTAAAACTCAGCAAAACAGCTAGATATGGAGTGGGGTGGTGTCCAGGATTCGGGGTTTGTGTGGAGGGGAATATGGGGGGCTGGGTACAAGTGGGGGGTTGGGTGGGGGAGAATATGGGGGGCTGGGTATAAGTGGGGTTGGGTGGGGAGAATATGGGGGCTGGGTACAAGTGGGGTTGGGTGGGGAGAATATGGGGATGGGTACAAGTGGGGGTTGGGTGGGGAGAATATGGGGGCTGGGTATAAGTGGGGGTTGGTGGCGCAAGATTCCTGATTTCAGACACAGTAGATGGCAGACGGGGGGTGTCTGTTGGGGGAAGAAGGTTTTTGGGGGGGCGATGGGGGAGGAAGTGTCTTTGCTCTAATTAACGAGCTGGGTTAATGTCTGTGGCAATTAGCCCCCTGGCCCAGCCCCCCCCTTTGGTTTGAAGTTTACATTTTAAAATGCGGCTGGTGAGTGAAGGGGATTGGGGGAGGGGCCGGGAGCATCTGGATGTCGGGCGGGGACAGCCGGGGGGGGCCGGGGGGCCTCTCTCCGTCTCGGGGACCGGCGGCGTTTGGGTTTGGTCTCTTGGAAACGATTCATTCCTGGGGAATTGGGGGGATTCACGGCGACCCCTGTTCGCGTCCCATGTTCCTGCCCCCCCCCATGGGAGTGACCGGGGGTCACTTTGGGGGTGCATAGGGGGCGGGGGGGGGTCCCAGAACCACAAATCCAACGAGCACTGGGAAGAAGGGGGCGGGGGGCTCTTAACCCCCCTGAATGGAGAGGGGTCCCCACTCTCTGCCCCGCAAGCCGGCCCCTCTTTGGGGTTCGGGGCGGGGGCTCCGCGGCCGCGGAAGCAGGAAACTTCGCGGCGAGAGGCTGGAGTCCTGAGAGCGGCCCTCACCGGGGCCTCCTGCCCACCCCTCCGCTCGTTCCCTGCCTTCGGAGGCGTCATTTCCTCGCGGTCTTTTTCACGTATCTTCACTTTCTCTGGTTCACCCCCTTTCTACCCAGCCCCCCCCCCCAGTGCCCCTGTCCAGCCTCCGTCCCCCTTCCTCGCGGTCTTCTCTCTGCGCCGCGTCCGCTCGCTCCCCGGCCACTTTCTCTCTCGCTCGCTCTTCCAGCGCCCCCGGGTACCCAGTGAGTCTCCCCCCTTCTCCCGCAGGTCTCCGCTCTGCCCAGCATGGACTGTAGCTGCGTGTCGGATTTACTGCTCACCGCCCCGGTGCCGGCCCTCTGGGCTCCAGGTAAGACCCTCCGGCCCTTCCCTTCCCCACCTCGCCGGGGCTCCGGGAATCCCCCCAACACCCCCCACGGAGCGGGCAATGGACCAGGAGAGGAGAGACCGGGGGTCCCGCAGCCCCGGGGCGGGGGCTCCACTCAACTCCCGGCGAGTTTCAAACTCTGCATTTCACCCCGTTAGATTTTCCGCACAGGGAGAAAACAGCTCCCAGCCCAGCCCGGCCGCCGGGGCCCCTTGGGGTCTGGGTGGCACCGTGTGTAGAGGAGACACATCGGAAAATGCGACTTAGCGCTCGGCTGTCGGAGTGTGATTCTGTCTGTCCTCCCCCAGCCCCCCCTGTATCCATCCGCCCGTCCCCAGACCCCCCTGTATCCATCCGCCCCCAGCCCCCCCTGTATCCATCCGCCCCCAGCCCCCCCCTGTATCCATCCGCCCGCCCCCAGCCCCCCCGTATCCATCCGCCCGTCCCCAGACCCCTGTATCCATCCGCCCGCCCCAGCCCCCTGTATCCATCCGCCCGTCCCCAGACCCCCTTATCCCTCCATCCCCAGACCCCTGTATCCATCCGCCCGTCCCCAGACCCCTGTATCCATCCGCCCCAGACCCCCCTGTATCCATCCGCCCGTCCCCAGACCCCCTTATCCCTCCTTCCCCAGAACCCCTGTATCCATCCGCCCCAGACCCCCTTATCCCTCCATCCACCCCAGACCCCTTTATCCATCCACCCCCAGACACCCCTTATCCCTCCATCCCCAGACCCCCTTTATCCATCCACCCACCCCCTTTATCCATCCACCCCAGACCCCCTTATCCCTCCATCCCCAGACCCCCTGTATCCATCCACCCAGACCCCCTTTATCCATCCATCCCCAGACCCCCTTATCCCTCCATCCCCATACCCCCTTTTTCCATCCGCCCGTCCCCAGACCCCTGTATCCATCCGCCCGTCCCCAGACCCCCTTATCCCTCCATCCTCCCCAGACCCCCTTTATCCATCCACCCCAGACCCCCTTATCCCTCCATCCACCCCAGACCCCCTTTATCCATCCACCCCAGACCCCCTTATCCCTCCATCCCCAGACCCCCTTTATCCATCCACCCAGACCCCCTTTATCCATCCACCCCAGACCCCTGTATCCATCCGCCCGTCCCCAGACCCCCCTGTATACATCCGCCCCAGACCCTCCTTATCCCTCCATCCACCCCAGACCCCCTTTATCCATCCACCCCAGACCCCCTTATCCCTCCACCCCAGACCCGCCTTATCCCTCCATCCCCAGACCCCTTTATCCCTCCACCCCAGACCCCCTTATCCCTCCATCCCCAGACCCCGTTATCCCTCCATCCACCCCAGACCCCCTTTATCCATCCACCCCCAGACCCCCTTATCCCTCCATCCCCAGACCCCCTTTATCCATCCACCCCAGACCCCTTCTCCCTCCCTCCCCAGGCCCCCTGTATCCATCCGCCCATCCCTAGACCCCCTTATCCCTCCATCCCCAGACCCCTGTATCCATCCGCCCCAGACCCCCTTATCCCTCCATCCCCAGACCCCCTTTATCCATCCGCCCCAGACCCCCTTATCCCTCCATCCCCAGACCCCTGTATCCATCCGCCCATCCCTAGACCCCCTTATCCCTCCATCCCCAGACCCCCTTTATCCATCCACCCCCAGACCCCCATCTCTCTCTTCACACAGACACCCCTGCCTGTCCCCTACAGCCTCTGTCTGTTCATCTATTCCGATTCCCAGGCTTCTGTCCCTCCATCCCACTCTCCTACCCACGGCTCCAGCTGCCGTCCAGCCCCTAGCGAGCCCTCGGCATCTTGCTCTGGGGGGGGGGGTGTCATGGCATGTGAATGGACGTGGACACAGAGCTGTCATGCCGGTGTGTTTGTGTGTTTACACCCCCCCCAATACATATACAGCTGGGGCTCTATCTCTCCACACACACACACACACACACACGCACATGCACACACACATGCACACACACACACACACACACACACACACGCGCACACACACACTTGCGCACACACACACACACGCACATGCACACACACACGCACACACACGCGCACACACACACACGCACACACACGCACACGCGCACACACACACGCACACACACGTGCACGCACACACACGCACGTGCACACACATGCGCGTGCACACACGCACACACGCGCGTGCGCACACACGCACACACACGCACATGCACACACACATGCGCACGCACACGCGCACGCTCACACACACACATGCGCACACACACGCACACACACACACACGCGCACACGCACACGCACACACACGCACATGCACACACACACACGCACACACACGCACATGCACACACACGCACACACACGCACACACGCACACACACACGCACGCACATGCACACACACACACGCACATGCACACACACACACACACGCGCGCGCACACACACACACGCACACACACACTTGCGATCACTCTCTCACTGCTCGGCCACGTCTGACGGGCTGTGGGGCTCTGACTCCCCGGCCGATCTCAGCGGGTTATTGGGAAGACGAGTCAGTTTCGGGCTGCGCCGGCCAGAGAGCGGCTGACACCCGGGGCCCTGGCTCCCGAGGTGCAGCTCCCAGGGGAGCAGTGACCCCCTAAGGCAGGGACCGCTGGGACCCCGCGAACACCTGGGCCTTACACCCGCCCGCTCCGGGCCAGGCCCCGGGGGACCCGTCGCTGGAGGGTTGAGGGCAGGTGGGACGAACCTGCCTCAGCCCTGCCGGCCCCGGCCCCCCCTCGGGAGGCTGAGGCGTCTCGTGCGCCCCCAAGTTTCACCTCACGTGACAAGGACTCGCTGACAAACTCAGACACAAACTACCAAAGTCAAGAGCCGGGGACCGAGCAGCGGGACCCGGCCGCTGTCAACCCAGGGGCCAGACACGTGTCAGGGCAGCCACGGAGCGGCCTGAGCCCCTCGGCGTCTGGCGGAACGTCCGGGGCTTGTCCTGGAGCCCGGGGTCCAAGGGGGCAAATCACTAGAGGAGCTGATGGGCCCCGGGTGTCCCTCCCCCGGCCGAGAACCACGAGCGGCGGTTCCTGGGCCTTGCAGCGAGTTCGCAGCGGCCCGACCAGCCTGCTATTGCGGTACTGCGTGTGTGCGTGTGTGTGCGTGTGCACACCTGTGTGCGTGTGTGTGCGTGTGTGCACACCTGTGTGCGTGTGTGTACGCCTGTGTGTGTGCGTGTGTGTGCGTGTGTGTGCACACCTGTGTGCGTGTGTTTGCGTGTGTGTGCGTGTGCACACCTGTGTGCGTGTGTGTGCACCTGTGTGTGTGTGCGTGTGTGTGCGTGTGTGTGCACACCTGTGTGCGTGTGTGTGCGTGTGTGTGCACACCTGTGTGCGTGTGTGTGCACGTGTGTGTGTGCACACCTGTGTGTGCACCTGTGTGTGCAAGTGTGTGAACACTGGTGTGCGTGTGTGTATTCCTGTGTGTGCACCTCTGTGTGTGTGTGCACCTGTGTGTGTGCACACCTGTGTGTGTGTATGCCTGTGTGTGCACCTGTGTGTGTGCGTGTGTGTGCACACCTGTGTGTGTATGCCTGTGTGTGTGCGTGTGTGAGAGCCTGTGTGTGTGTGCCTGTGTCAGTGTGCGCATCTGTGTGTGTACGCCTGTGTGTGCACCTGTGTATGTGTGCATGTGTGTGCATGTTTCTCTGTGTGTGCCTGCATGCGTGTATGTGCAACTGTGTTTGTGTCTGTGTGTGTGTGAGCACCTGTGTGTGTGCCTGTGTATGTGCATGTGTGTGTACATGCGTGTGTGTGTGTGTGTAGGAGAGAGAGAGACGCTGTGTGTGTCTAAAGCGACCAAGAGTCCTGAGCCACCTTATAGACTAACAGAGTTACTGGAGCAGGAGCTTTCCTGGGTGAATCCCCGCTTCGTCAGACGCAGGGTGTGCGCGTGCGAGAGAGACTCTGTCTGTGTCTGTGTCTGTGTCTGTGTCTGTGTAGACACACGCACATGCATAGCTGTGTGTGTTATATGCGTGTGTATCTGTGAAGGGGGTCCGTGTGGGTGGGTGATTTCCACACACGCTGCACACCTGTCTCCGAGTGTGTAAATGTTACACACCCAGGCAGGGCCTCTCTCGCGCACACCCCAGCGCCAGGGCAGAGCCGGCTCCGGAGCGGGGGCTCCGGGGCACCCAGACAGTCAAGGCAGCGGCTGCCTCTCCCCGCTGGGCGCCGCTTCCGGGCTGCGGCTCCTGGGACCCCCCCGCTGGTTCATTAGCTGCCAGATCCCGCTTGTCTCTGCAGCTCCGGCACTCGGGGCCGGGAGAGGTTCCGCCCCTGCGCCCCGGTGTAGACACCCTCCGCCCGCCGCTGCCCGGCCGGCCCCGTCCACACCCCGCGCTGCAGGGCCCGGGAAACGGGGCGTGACCGTCACTTACCCGCCATGTGCGCGGCCTTCGCCTGGGGGCCCGGAGCCCGGGTGACACGTCCCGGGAATTGCAGGGGCCGCGCCAGAGAGGCGAGAGCTCGGCCCGGCCCGAAGGAGACGCCCAGAGCCACGGCCCGGCCCGTCTCTCCCCAGCCGGAGATCTGCCCCCCCCCCGCCCCCGGACCGACACGCCACGGCCGCCCCGCGGGAGCCGGAAACAGCCCAGCTCCGGCCAGCGGGACCGGGGGGATCTGCCAGGCCGGGCCCGGAGCAGCGCCCGGTGTAACGCCCCGTGGGGCTCCTGCGGGTCTGCTCTGCCCTGAGCGGCGGTGGCAGGCGGACCGGCCTGGCAAAGGGGCCGGGCCGGGGCGGGTCACACCCGGACTACGAGGCCCTTGAGACAAAGGCCAGGAACACCCTGGGGCCCGGGTCGGCCCCGGCACGTCCTGTCCTGCGCGGCGGCCGGGCTCGGCAGCGGCCCGAGGGCAGAGGGGAGCGGAGGGGCGGCTCAGGCGGGAGTTCACCCCATGGCTGGCTCGTCCTGCGCGGGGCGCCGGGGGGGAGTGACGGGAGCTGGGTGCGAAGGGCCCGTTCCCGCAGCAACCGAGGGGAGAACCCAGGAGTCCGGGCTCCCTGCGCCGCGCTCTGGGCGCTGGATCTGGCCCCTTCCTGCCCTGCAGCTCGAGAGCCGAGCGGTGACCCCACAAGTGACCGGCTCGGCCCCTCCGCAGTCACCCAGAGGGGGGGGGGACTGGGAGGGAGCCGGGAGCCCCCCGCGGGGCTCAGCCGGGGGTGCAGGTACCGGGCACGCAGGGGCCTTCCCGGGGCCCCTCAGCTCAGCGG
Organism: Mauremys reevesii; assembly: GCF_016161935.1. Taxonomy (NCBI): domain Eukaryota; kingdom Metazoa; phylum Chordata; order Testudines; family Geoemydidae; genus Mauremys; species Mauremys reevesii. The sequence continues at coordinate 21,496,737 of NC_052646.1, forward strand.
GAGATTTGCCGAGATTTGCACCAGGCGCCAAGGCCAGCGCCGGCCCAGGGGGCCCGACGCCAGCGCGGTGTCCACACGGCTCCGTGCGCTCGGCGCTGCCCGCTCCGCAACAAGCCCTTGGCTCGGGAAATCCCCCGTAACACGGAGCCCGGTGCGGTGCCACGCGGGGTTCTGGCTGAGGCTGTCAGCGAGCGGCTCTCCGGGGAGGTGACACCTGCGGGGGGGCGGGGAACAAACCCCCCTCCCGCCGGGGCAGCGGGGCCTGGGGCGCCCCGAGCTGCGGAGACAATCAGCGAGTGTGTGGGCGGAGGCCGGTGTGATTGAATCCCGGGGAGCGCGCGCACAGACAGACAGACAGACACCCAGCCACCCCCACACAGACACCGACACACACATACACAGAGTCTCTCTGTCTCACACACACACCCTGACACTAACATACACATATACACACACTCTTTCTCTATCACACACACCCACCCCAACACTGACACACACCCTGACAACAACACCCCCCCATCCCGACACACACACAAACACACACTCGACACCGACATCCCCCACTCTCCCCACAGTCTCTCTCTCTCTCTCACACCCCCCCACACACCGACACCCCCCCCACAATCTCTCTCTCTCTCTCTCTCTCTCTCTCACCCACCCACACACCGACACCCCCCCACACAATCTCTCTCTCTCTTTCACACACACACACACACACACACACACACACACACACAGAGCAGGGCTCAGCCCCCCCAGCAGGGGGCGGCAGGGACACACACACACACACACACACACAGAGCAGGGCTCAGCCCCCCCAGCAGGGGGTGGCAGGGACACACACACACACACACACACACACACACACACAAAGAACAGGGCTCAGCCCCCCCAGCAGGGGGTGGCAGGGACACACACACACACACACACACACACACACACACAGAACAGGGCTCAGCCCCCCCAGCAGGGGGCGGCAGGGACACACACACACACACACACACACACACACAGGCCAGGAATTGTTCAGCGCTTTGCTGGGTTCGGTGTCTGTGGCCGCCGCCAGGCGAGGCAGGGTTGGGACGCGCGGTCGGTGTCTCGTCCTGGGGCCCGGACGGGGGCAATGCCCGCAGTGCCCGGTGCTGGCGCGTCCAACAGGCCGGGGCTGCCGCTCGGGTGAGGTGCCCGGACCCGGCGCGTTGCAGGGGAGCAGAGCCGCAGCGGGAAATCAAGGCAGCACATGCGCACTGAGCCCCAGCCGAGGCCAATGGACCCAAACGGACGTTGGTTCAGTTTGTTGGGTCATGAAAATATTTGTGATTTTTGTCTCGGTTTGGAGCAGGAAAAACTTTCAAACCAGCTCGAAAATTCCCACGGGACAGGACCCCTCCCCCAGTCAGTGCACGCGCGCACACGGACACGCGCACCCACATGGACACACACACACACACGAACACGGACACACGGATACGCACACACACACACACACACGGACGGACACACACACGAACACACACACACACGGACACACACGCACACAGTATTGCGCTACACACACGGACGGACACGCACACGAACACACACGGACACACACACACACGGACACGGACACACGGATACGCACACACACACACGGACGGACACACACACGAACACACACACACACGGACACACACATGGACGGACACACACACGAACACACACATGGACACACACACACGGATACGCACACACACACACATGGACACACACACGGGGACACACACACACATACGGACACACTATTGCACTACACACACGGACGGACACGCACACGAACACACACACGGACGAACACACACACGAACACACACACACGGACACACGGATACGCACACACACACACACATGGACACACACACACACACGGACACACGGATACGCACACACACACACACATGGACACACACACACACGGGGACACACACACACATACGGACACACTATTGCGCTACACACACGGACGGACACGCACACGAACACACACACGGACACGGACACACACCCCCCCACACACTTACGGACACACACATGGGGACACACACGGACACCCCTGGCTCTACCCTCACACGCCTGCCCCCGCCGGACGCCGGGAACGAGCGCGGGGGCCTCTCGCTGGCTGAGCCCCGGTTCCGTCCAGTCCCGCTGGGCCCGGGCCCCTGCGCCGGTCGGACCTTGCTCGGCCCCAGGCCGGACACCGACACCAGCGGGGGCAGCGGGGACCCCCCCCCTCGAGCTCCGCTACGGGGCTGGAAGCCGCTCGCCCGCCCGGGCCGGAGTCCGGAGCCCGCGGGCCCTTTACCCGGGTGTCTCCGGCCAACCCAGGGGTCCGTGGGGGAGGGGCTCGCCGCGAGGCCAGCCCCTCTCGGCTCTTTTTGCTCTAAGCCTGGGACCTCGGACCTGACCCCCCTGCCCGTTACCCCCCCCAGCCAGGGATTCCCCCCTCCCCGTCCCCCATCGCTTCGCTGGGATCTCGGACCCAGTACCACCCCACACACACACACAGCCCGGATCCGCCTCATTCCCTGTCCCCATCGCTTGGCTGGGTTCTCGGACCCGGTACCACCCCCCCCACACACACAGCCCGGGATCCCCCCCCCCACAGCCCGGTACCCCCTCCACACACACACAGCCCGGGATCCGCCTCCCACAGCCAGGTACCCCCCCCCACAGCCAGGGATTCCCCTGTCCCCCATCGCTTCGCTGGGATCTCGGACCCGGTACCCCCACAGCCCGGGATCCCCAGCCAGGGATTCCCCGTCCCCATCGCTTCGCTGGGATCTCGGACCCAGTACCCCCGCACAGCCCTGGACCTCCCCACACACACAGCCCGGGACCCCCACCCTCCATCACTTCGCTGGGATCTCGGACCCGGTAACCCTCCCCCACACACACAGCCCGGGATCCCCACAGCCCGGTACCACCCCCGCCTCCCACAGCCCGGGCTCCGCCTCCCACAGCCCTGGACCTCCCCCCACACACAGCCCGGGACCCCCCCACCCTCCCTCACTTCGCTGGGCTCTCGGACCCGGTACCACACCCCCCCACACACACACACACAGCCCGGGATCCGCCTCCCACAGCCCGGTACCCCCCCCCACAGCCAGGGATTTCCCCCCCCGTCTCCCATCGCTTCGCTGGGATCTCGGACCGGTACCCCCCCGCACAGCCCTGGACCTCCCCACACACACAGCCCGGGACCCCACCCTCCATCACTTCGCTGGGCTCTCGGACCCGGTACCACCCCCCCACAGCTCGGGACCCCCCCAAATGCTTCTCTGGGACCTCGGACCCCCCTCCCCCCAATCCCCGGGGCCCGGAGCCAAGCGGGTTCCTAACCTCGCGGGGCGAGCGGGCATTGCGGGGAGGTCCGTGCGGACTGGGCGGGGGAGGGCGGTTCCGGCTGGAATCAGCAACGGGGCCGACTCGCCCCCTCCCCCGCCAAACCCGGTACCGAGGAGCCGGGCTCGGGGCTGTGGTGCGCCAGGCTGGCGGGGGCGAAATCCGGCTCCCCCGTGCGCAGGGGTGGGGAGCGGGACCCGGCTGCTCTCCACGGCCCCAGGGCCGGGGGGACCTTCGGCTGCCCCGTTGGGTTGGGGGTGGGGGTTGGGGGGTGTCCTCTCCCCCTGCGCCCCGCTGGAAGGGACCCGTCTCCTCTGCCCCGTGCGCCCTGCGCCACGTCTCCAAGGCAGGGCGATCCCAGGGCGCGCTCCGGGCGCTGACGGGTCCCTCCCCCCGCAGGCTTCGCCTTCCCCGACTGGGCCTACAAGCCCGAGTCGAGCCCCGGCTCGCGGCAGATCCAGCTGTGGCACTTCATCCTGGAGCTGCTGCAGAAGGAGGAATATCAGGGCGTGATCGCCTGGCAGGGCGACTACGGCGAGTTCGTGATCAAGGACCCCGACGAGGTGGCGCGGCTGTGGGGCATCCGCAAGTGCAAGCCCCACATGAACTACGACAAGCTGAGCCGGGCGCTGAGGTGAGGGGCTGGGGGGAGCCCCCCCCAAGCGAGACGCACAACAGACGGGGCAGGCTCAGCTCGGCACCCCGGGCAGCGCGCCCCCCCCCCAGCCCGCCCCCAGCCGCCGGAGCGCACAGGTCCCAGCTAGCGAAGCGGGGGGGGGGGGGGGTGGTGGGACGGTAGTTAACGGCTCCAGAGCCGGGACTCCTGGGTTCTTTTCTCAGCTACGGGAGACCAGGCTGAGGCATTTGTCTGGGCCCTGCCTCAGTGTCACCACACATAATATAAGCGGGGGGGGAGGGGAGGGGTTATTTGAAGCTCCCCATGATTGGGGGGTGGAGTCAGTAGGACGGTGGGGGGGGGGGGGTAGCGGTGTTTGTAACGTCTGTAGCGATGAGTCCAGCCCTGCCCCCCCCCAGCTCCCTGGCTGCCCCCCTCCACTGAGAGACGGGATGGCGCATTGATTCACTTCGGCCGGCCGGGCTCCCTGAGACTCCGCCTCCCGTATTAATATTAATGAGCCGCTAAATGCTATTGAGGGCCTCGGACCCGACCCCTGGCTGGGAAATAAACTCCGCCAAGGTGGGGGCCAGCAGGGGGCGCTCCCCTCTCATTGTCCGTGCTGCCGCCACGGGGCACCAGGGGGCGCTGCACCGCAGGGACGGGGGCTCAGCAGGGGGCGCTCCCCGGGCTGTCCGTGCTGCCCGCAGGGGGCGCTAGGGGGCGCTGTGCTGCAGGGACCAGGGGGGCTCAGCAGGGGGCGCTCCCCGGGCTGTCCGTGCTGGCCCCAAGGGGCGCTAGGGGGCGCTGTGCTGCAGGGACCAGGGGGGCTCAGCAGGGGGCGCTCCCCGGGCTGTCCGTGCTGGCCCCAATGGGCGCTAGGGGGCGCTGTGCTGCAGGGAGCTGGGGGGCTCAGCAGGGGGCGCTCCCCGGGCTGTCCGTGCTGCCCCCACGGGGCGCTAGGGGGCGCTGTGCTGCAGGGAGCTGGGGGGGCACCAGGGGGCGCTCCCCGGGCTGTCCGTGCTGGCCCCAAGGGGCGCTAGGGGGCGCTGTGCTGCAGGGACCAGGGGGGCTCAGCAGGGGGCGCTCCCCGGGCTGTCCGTGCTGGCCCCATGGGGCGCTAGGGGGCGCTGTGCTGCAGGGAGCTGGGGGGCACCAGGGGGCGCTCCGGGCTCGCTGAGGAGCTGGGGGCACCAGGGGCGCTCCCGGGCTGTCCGTGCTGGCCCCACCCACGGGGCGCTAGGGGGCGCTGTGCTGCAGGGACCAGGGGGGGCACCAGGGGGCGCTCCCCGGGCTGGCCGTGCTGCCCCCAAGGGGCGCTTGGGGGCGTTGTGCTGCAGGGAGCTGGGGGGCACCAGGGGGCGCTCCCCGGGCTGTCCGTGCTGGCCCCAAGGGGCGCTAGGGGGCGCTGTGCTGCAGGGACCAGGGGGGCTCAGCAGGGGGCGCTCCCCGGGCTGTCCGTGCTGCCCGCAGGGGGCGCTAGGGGGCGCTGTGCGGCAGGGCTCCGGGGGGCGCAGCAGGGGGCGCTCCCCGGGCTGTCCGTGCTGCCCGCAGGGGGCGCTAGGGGGCGCTGTGCTGCAGGGAGCTGGGGGGCTCAGCAGGCGGCGCTCCCCGGGCTGTCCGTGCTGCCCGCAGGGGGCGCTAGGGGGCGCTGTGCTGCAGGGACCGGGGGGCTCAGCAGGGGGCGCTCCCCGGGCTGTCCGTGCTGCCCCCAAGGGGCGCGAGGGGGCGCTGTGCTGCAGGGAGCTGGGGGGCACCAGGGGGCGCTCCCCGGGCTGTCCGTGCTGGCCCCAAGGGGCGCTAGGGGGCGCTGCGCCGCAGGGACGGGGGCTCAGCAGGGAGCGCTCCCCGGGCAGTCCGTGCTGCCCCCAAGGGGCGCTAGGCGCGCTCTGCAGCAGCGACCATGGGGGCTCAGCAGGGGGCGCTCCCCGGGCTGTCCGTGCTGGCCCCAAGGGGCGCTAGGGGGCGCTGTGCTGCAGGGACCAGGGGGGCTCAGCAGGGGGCGCTCCCCGGGCTGTCCGTGCTGGCCCCAAGGGGCGCTAGGGGGCGCTGTGCTGCAGGGAGCTGGGGGGCTCAGCAGGGGGCGCTCCCCGGGCTGTCCGTGCTGGCCCCAAGGGGCGCTAGGGGGCGCTGTGCTGCAGGGACCAGGGGGGCTCAGCAGGGGGCGCTCCCCGGGCTGTCCGTGCTGGCCCCACGGGGCGCTAGGGGGCGCTGTGCTGCAGGGACCAGGGGGGCTCAGCAGGGGGCGCTCCCCGGGCTGTCCGTGCTGGCCCCAAGGGGCGCTAGGGGGCGCTGTGCTGCAGGGACCAGGGGGGCTCAGCAGGGGGCGCTCCCCGGGCTGTCCGTGCTGGCCCCAAGGGGCGCTAGGGGGCGCTGTGCTGCAGGGAGCTGGGGGGGCACCAGGGGGCGCTCCCCGGGCTGTCCGTGCTGGCCCCAAGGGGCGCTAGGGGGCGCTGTGCTGCAGGGAGCTGGGGGGGCACCAGGGGGCGCTCCCCGGGCTGTCCGTGCTGCCCCCAAGGGGCGCTTGGGGACGCTGTGCTGCAGGGACCAGGGGGGCTCAGCAGGGGGCGCTCCCCGGGCTGTCCGTGCTGGCCCCAAGGGGCGCTAGGGGGCGCTGTGCTGCAGGGCTGGGGAAGGGGCGCTAGGGGGCGCTGTGCTGCAGGGACCAGGGGGGCTCAGCAGGGGGCGCTCCCCGGGCTGTCCGTGCTGGCCCCAGGGCACGTGGGAACCAGGAGCTCCCCCACTTCCAGTGTCAGGGTTGACTCCTTTCTGCCCTTTGACCCCATACTGCGGGGGGGGGGCGGTGCATGGCGCTGGCCCCTCCCCCACTGACACTCCCCCCCCCAGGTATTACTACAACAAGCGGATCCTGCACAAGACGAAGGGGAAACGCTTCACCTACAAGTTCAACTTCAGCAAGGTGGTGCTGGTGAACTACCCGCTGCTGGAGCTGGGCAGCGGCCCCTGCCTGCTGGCCCCCTGCCCCGGGGGGGCGCACGGCCCCGAGGTACTGCGGAGGGGCGGGGCCTGCAGATGCGGGGGGGGGGGAGGGAGGTGTCTGCCCCCCCCAGGACTCACTGCCTCTTTCTGCCCCCACCCCAGACCCTCCAGTCCCTCTTCTCCAGCCCCCGCCTGGGGGACCCCCCCGGACGCGGCCCCCTCTTCGAGCGCCAGGCCGAGAGCGAGAAGCTGCGGCTGGACTCAGCCATCCCCTTCCTGGGCTCAGGTGAGAGCTGGGGCGGGGGGGGCCCTCAGCTGGGGGACGGGACATGGGGGTACAGAGCCCCCCGCTCCTCCCCGCGGCTGCTGTTCAGAGGCAGGGACATGAGTTCGTCCCCACTTCCCCCAGCCCTCCCCCCCTCACAGCAGCTCCAGCAGGCAGGCCACGGGCTGGGGGGGGCACGGGCTGCGCCCCCCTCCTCTGCAGGGGGTTCATGGGAAGGCAGGGGGAGGCCTGACTGCTACCCCGTGGGGCGGGTGTGTCAAAAACCCTGATTCAGCCATAGCTGAGGACAGAACCCAGGAGTCCTGGCTCCCAGCCCCACCCAAGCCCTGGCCCCCACTCCCCTCACACTCCCAGAGCCAGGGAGAGAACCCAGGAGTTCTGGCTCCCAGCCCCCCCGCAAGCCCTAGCCCCCACTCCCCTCACACGCCCAGAGCCAGGGAGGGAACCCAGGAGTTCTGGCTCCCAGCCCCCCTCAAGCCCTAGCCCCCACTCCCCTCACACGCCCAGAGCCAGGGAGGGAACCCAGGAGTCCTGGCTCCCGCTGGCGGAGAAGGGTGGAGGGGAAGCTGAGGTGGGGGGTTTGGGTGCTGGGGGTGGGGTGAGCCGGTTGGGGGGGGCTGGTCACTCATGTCTCCCCTTCTGTCCTCCCCAGGTGTCTCCAGCTATTCGAAGCCCCCCTTGCTGGCCCCCTACGGCAGGACGCCCCCCTTCACCGAGTACCCCTGGAATTTTAACCCCTACCTCTCCAGCGCCTTCCCCCTCAGCAGCTCCAAGCTCCCCGCCTCCCTCTACTCCCCCCATTTCTACCCCAACCCTCTGGCCCAGCTCCCAACCCCCGTCTCCCTCCTGGCAGGGGAGGGGGCCGAGAGGGGGCCCCTGGGCCCAGCGGCGATGCCCCGTCTGTGCCTGACCCCCCACGGTGCAGCCCTGCCCCTGAGGGGCGAGGGCCATGGGCCGGGGGGGCGGGAGAGGGAGGCGCTGGGGGACCGGGGCTCGAGCCCCCCAGGGGGCCCCAAGGAGGATCCAGGCTCCGACTCGGAGCTGGAGATCACGGATCTGAGCGAGTGCAGCTCGGAGAACGAGTCGGGCCCCGAGAGCCCGGAGCTGAAACTGGGAGCTCTGGAGGGGGCGCCAGGGGCTGCCGGGGGCCCAGCCAAGGAGGGGAAGAGCCCAAAGGGGACCTGAGCACTGGACCCCCCAGCACAGGGCAGCTGCAGCCAGAGCCCCCCGGGGTCAGCCAGCGAGGCCCAGCTACGCCCTGGTCTATTTTTATAGGAAAGTTTTATTCAGAGAACGTGCTGGATCTGACCCAAATCGGGCCCTGATCCGCCCAACCCAGAACACCCCCCCATGGAGTGTTGGACACCCCCCAGTACACCTCGGCCACTCCCCCAATCCATGGTGGGTACTGGGGGGTGGCACCACGCCCCCCACTTCTGTCAACGCCCCTCACTCCCGACCTGCAGCCCCTGCTAGCCCAGACCTGCCCCCCACAGCCCTGCTGGTGCCCCTCACTCCCGACCTGCAGCCCCTGCTAGCCCAGACCTGCCCCCCACAGCCCTGCCGGTGCCCCTCACTCCCGACCTGCAGCCCCCTGCTACTCCAGGCCTGGGACTAATCTGCCCTAGGCTGCTGCACATGCCCACATGGCCATGGGCAACTCAGCTCAGCCTCCCACAGCTTTGTTCCAGAGCCGGGGAGAGAACCCAGGAGTCCTGGCTCCCAGCCCCGCCCCCTTCCAGAGCCAGGAGAGAACCCAGGAGTCCTGGCTCCCAGCCCCCCCGCTCTGACCCCCTGCCCCCACTCCCCTCTCAGAGCTGGGAGAGAACCCAGGAGTCCTGGCTCCCAGCCCCCCCTGCTCTAACCACTAGCCCCCACTCCCCTCCCAGAGCCAGGAGAGAACCCAGGAGTCCTGGCTCCCAACCCCCCTGCTCTAACCACCAGCCCCCACTCCTCCCAGAGCCAGGAGAGAACCCAGGAGTCCTAGCTCCCAGCCCCCTGCTCTAACCCACCAGCCCCACTCCTCCCAGAGCTGGGAGAGAACCCAGGAGTCCTGGCTCCCAGCCCCCGCTCTAACCACCAGCCCCCACTCCCCTCCCAGAGCCGGGAGAGAACCCAGGAGTCCTGGCTCTGGGTTTGTGGGCAGGAAGGGAACCGATCAGGGCATCAAGTCTTTGACGTTTCCTGCCCTTCTCCGAACGCTCCAAGTGCAATACTGTCTGTGCCCCCCTCTGTGTAAAATAGCCCCCCCCAGCCTGTGCCGGGTCCCGTCCCTTGGCCCTGCTTGTGTGTCTGTGCCCTGCCCACCAGCCCCATGTCCCGCAGCTGAAACGAGACCAGATTTAACCCGAATTTCCCCTTTTTCTGTAAATATTAATTTATGGAGTGTAAAAAACCAACCAAACCCGGCCGATTTCTGGGGCCGGCGCTGAGCTGACGCCTCTCAAGCAATAAAGTCCCCGCGCGCGGGGCCTGGACGCTTCGTCCGGGGAGAAGCCGGAGGAGAAATTCCTGTTTTCTGTCCTCCCCCAAAGAGAAATTAACTCCAGGCACCAGGGCAGGCGGGGAACGTTCTACACAGGCCTGAGCTGGGCGTGGAACCCAGGAGTCCGGGCCCCGAGGCCCCCCGGCTCTAACTCACAAAGCAGCAGTGCCCCATTTCCACAGGTGGGAGGGGAGTGGGGCGCACACAGGGGTCAGTGGGGCGCAGACAGACACTCAGAGCCCTGAAGCAAGAACGGTTTTTATCCGATATCTTTACAGTTTCTTTGGTTCAGTGACCCCCCCCCCGTACCTTAGCACCCTCCAAAGTTATACTCAGAAGAGTCAGCTGGGGGGGCACAGTGCCCCCCCCTCCCAGATTCCAGACATCCACCATCCATCATACCTACAACCAGCTCTCCCTTGGGGGGAGGGGGGGTCAGCCTTTGGCTCCCTGGGGGGGGACATTTAAACCCAGATCTCCCCCCTCCATGTCACCCCCCCATACGAATACCTCGTTAAAAAGCAGAATTGTAAAAAAATCTTAAAATATATTTTTTAAAAAGCCAAAACTCTCTCAGAGCGGGGGGTGCAGCAGAGAACGAGGGGGGCATGGAGGAGTCTATGTGGGGGACACCCCCAGAAATTCTCCAGGAAATGTTGACTCGCTTTTTAAAAGCAATGGAAGCCCCCGTAAAAAGCCCTATGTCTGGGGGGGGACACCCATAGGGTAGAAAGGAATTAGGGGGCCCGTCCCCCATCCCACCAGACCCCCCTTTTTTGGTTCCAATGATTTTGTGCCAGCCCAGCTGCCATGTTGGCACAAACCAACCGCTGTGCCCCCCCCCCCACACCCCGGGGTCTGGGGTCCCCCCCATAAATCATATATATAAAAATATCCCAGCAAAAGTAAAAAATAGCTCTATATATAAAAGCAGATCTCGGGGTCGGCCCCTAAGGCACATGGCAGGGGATGGGGGGCAGTGGAATGTAACCCCCCCCCCAAAATACTGATCTCGGGGTGGGGAAAACCTTGCAGCCACAGCGCCCCCTGCTGGCTGATCCCACAAACAGCCTTGGGGGGAATGGGGCACTGGCCCCGCTCCGGCCCCAGGGCAGGGGCTGGCTGGCTGGCTCGGGGGATGGGACAGATTGGGGGTGGAGGGGGATGTGCGTTTGCCGGAGGGAATTTGGGGGTGACCCCCCCCGAGGGTGGCTGATGGGGGAGGGGTGTCTCGTCCCAGAGGGAGCCACTCCGGCCTGTGCCCTCGCTGGGGGTTTCAGAGCCTGGGGGTGAGCCAGACCCGCCCAATCTCCCTCCGGATCCCAGCTCCTGTACACGGCCCCACAGCACGTCCTAGAGAACAGAGGTACCCGACCCCCCCAGCATCCGTCCCCGCCGCCCCACGCCCCTGCCCAGCACCCCCCGGCAGGACACCCCCAGCGGGGAGGGCAAAGACCGCCGGCCTCTTCCTCCGTGGCGAGGGGTCTGGAGAGACGAGACAGCAGGGAGCAGGGTTAGAACCCAAAACTCAACGCTGGGCCCCCTGCCCCCACGGACCTCCCAGCGAGCGCCCTGCCCCCTCCCGGGCCCCTGCCCCAAACCCCCCACAGACCTCCCAGCGAGCCCCTGCCCCAGCCCAGGCCCCAGCCCCCCACGGGCCTCCCAGCGAGCCCCCTGCCCCAAACCCCCCACGGACCTCCCAGCGAGCGCCCTGCCCCCTCCCGGGCCCCTGCCCCAAACCCCCCCCAGACCTCCCCGCGAGCGCCCTGCCCCCCACGGGCCCCTGCCCCACCCCACGGGCGTCCCAGCAAGGCCCCTGCCCCCTCCCGGGCCCCTGCCCCACACCCCCCACAGGCCGCCCAGCGAGCCCCCGGCCCCGCCCGAGCCCCTGCCCCACACCGCCCACGGGCCTCCCAGCGCCAGGCCTGATGGCCGGGGGGAGCCCACCACTGGGCCCCCGGCCTCACCTGTGGCAGGGCTGCCCCTCATGTGAAGCTGGGCGAGGGGGGGGAGCTGTACTTGGCCAGGAGCTGCTGCAGCTGGGAATAATCCTCTTCCATGTCCTGGGGGGCCGGGGGGGGGGAGAATTACTCATGGGTGAAATGAAGAGACTGGAGACATCCCGGCAGCCCCTCCCCCTCTGCCCCCCTTAGCCCCCCATCTCCCCTCGAACGCCCCACTGACCCCCCGTCCCCATCTCCCCTCGAACCCCCCACTGACCCCGTCCCCATCTCCTCGAACCCCACTGACCCCCAGCCCCCAGAGCTCCCCACCCCGGTACCTTCAGCCTGAGAACAGCCTCCTGCAGGTGCTGGCAGCTGAGCCGCACGTCCTCCAACTGCCGGGGCGTCAGCACAAGGGAGGAGCCGGGCCCCTCCCCGTCCGGGCGCCGCGACCCCCAATCCAGAGAGCCGGGGCCGTTCGGGGCCGCCCCTGCGGGCGACCAACGGAGTTGGGTCAGTCTGGCAGCCCCCGGCCAGAGAGCACGTCCCTCCCCATGTCCCATCAGCCCCTGCTCCCATCGCCCCATGTCCCATCAGCCCCTGCTCCCATCGCCCCATGTCCCAGCATGCACCTCTCCCCCCATTTCCCAGCAGCCCCGCTCCCATCACCCCCCATGTCCCAGCATGCACCTCTCCTCCCCCATTTCCCAGCAGCCCCTCCTCCCATCGCCCCCATTTCCCAGCAGTCCCTGTTCCCATCGCCCCCATGTCCCAGCATGCACCTCTCCCCCATTTCCCATCAGCCCCTGCTCCCATCGCCCCATATCCCATCAGCACCTGCTCCCATCGCCCCATTTCCCATCAGCCCCTGCTCCCATCGCCCATGTCCCAGCATGCACCTCTCCTCCCCATGTCCCAGCATGCAACTCTCCTCCCCATTTCCCATCAGCCCCTGCTCCCATCGCCGCCATGTCCCATCAGCCCCTGGTCCCCTCGCCCCATGTCCCAGCAGCCCCTCTCTTCCCCCATTTCCCATCAGCCCCTGTTCCCATCGCCCCCATGTCCCATCAGCCCCTGCTCCCATCGCCCCATGTCCCAGCATGCACCTCTCCTCCCCCATTTCCCAGCAGCCCCTGCTCCCATCGCCCCCATGTCCCATCAGCCCGTTCCCATCGCCCCCCCATGTCCCAGCAGCCCCTCTCCTCCCCCATTTCCCAGCAGCCCCTGCTCCCATCGCCCCCATGTCCCATCAGCCCGTTCCCATCGCCCCCATGTCCCAGCATGCACCTCTCCCCCCCATTTCCCATCAGCCCCTGCTCCCATCACCCCATGTCCCAGGAGCCCCTGCTCCCATCACCCCATGTCCCAGCATGCACCTCTCCTCCCCCATTTCCCATCAGCCCCTGCTCCCATCACCCCATGTCCCAGCATGCACCTCTCCTCCCCCATTTCCCATCAGCCCCTGCTCCCATCGCCCCCATTTCCCAGCAGCCCCTGCTCCCATCGCCCCCCCCATTTCCCAGCATGCTGTTCTCATACCTGGTGCCCCCCCCTCGCTCTCGGCGCCATCACCCGCGTCCCGTTCCTCATCCTTGTCTCCGGCGCCCCTGTTCTCCGGCGCCCGGCGCCAGCCGTCCTCAGGGGACCCACGGCCCTCGTCCTCCGGCAGGGGGGACCCCCCGACCAGCAGCCTCTTCAGCGCAGACACTGGGGGGGAGGGTCAGATGGGGGGATTATATGGCCCCACAACCCAGGCCCACCCAGGCCCCCGACCCAACGGGACCTGGCCCAACTTGGGGGTCAGACCCCAGCCCCAGCGGGTCAGGCAGCTCACCCCAAGCCCCACGCAGGGAGTGGGCAGGTTGGGAGGTTTGGGGGGGGGATCTCACCTCTCTCCAGCGCGGCAGCTGCCAGCCCCCCCTCACCACCTGCCGCCTGAGGCTTGTGCAGAGCCAGCAGCTCCGCCAGGATCCGCTCCGAGTCCTTCTCCGGCTTCTCCAGGCCGCGCTCCTCGAACTCGATCCCCTCCAGTGCTCCGTCCTTCTCCCGATCTGGGGGGCAGGGAACAGTCAGCCTCCATGGGACCCCCACGGAACCCAGGAGTCCTGCCCCCTTCTTGGAGCCACCATGGAACCCAGGAGTCCTGATCCCCACCACCACGTAGCTGTCCCACCCCCCCACCAGCCCAGGTGCCCCCTCACCCCCCGCCTTGGCCTGGAGGGGGCAGGGAGGGAGGGAGCACGTGATGGCTTCTCCCCAGGCCAGGGTGCTGCCCATTATCCGGCCCCCCCCAGCCCCCCCATACCATCCGCGTGCGACGGCTCCCTGGGAGAGTTCCCGTTCTCCGAGCTGCTCAGCAGCGGCTCCCGGTAGCTGCAGGAGGCGGGGGGGGGGGGGTGTCAGTAAAGAAAGGAAGAACAGTCTCTCCCCTGAAAAAAACACATCCCATCCCGCCTCCATAGCTCCCCATATAACTGCCCCCGGCCCCCCCCAGAGCCAGCCGCATCCCAGCGCCCGGCGAGGGGTCCCCACAGAACCGCCTGTGACCAAGAGGGAATGTTCTTAACCTCTCCCCTGAACACTGGGCGGGTGCCTCAGTTTCCCCTCTGCAGGTCTCAGGGATCTAGGTGGTGGCTCAGGGGCTGTGATTGGTGCAGAGCCCGAGGGGGCCGGTGTGATGGTGTCTGCACAGAGAATGGCCGACGCCCGGTCTCCTGCTCTCCTGGCCCCTCCCCGGCAAAGGAGAGCAAAGGGGCCCCTCCCCTTTGGAGAACAAAGGGGTCAGGGACCTCCTGGCCGGGACCGGGACAAGCCCAGAGGAGGGACTGGGGGGGGTCAGTTGGGAGCTGGCTGGGGAGACGGGGGGAGGCCCAGACCTGGGGTCTGGGCTCCCCACCCCCCAAGATGGACCCGGCCGAGGGGTCCGGTTCTCTGTCCCTACAAGCTCTGCTTGGGGCCGTGTTCCTGTCGTCTAACAAACCGTCTGTGTCCCTGGCTGAGAGCCCCGGGGAATCGCGGGGAGGGGGGTGCAGGGCCCCGACTCCCCCACACTCCGTGACACACCCCCGGCCCCCCCCAGAGCCAGCCACGGGGTTCCGAGATAACCAGCCCCCAGCCCCACACGCCCGCTGCACTCACTAGCTGGGGCTGTACGGGGCCGACAGACTCGAGGCAGCACGACGCGGTTTCTGGTGATTGGACCCCGGTAGCTTCAGAGACCCGGCCGTCTCGCTGATCAGAGCGCACCAGCTAGGGACCGGAGAGGGGGGACAGCTCAGCCGGTGCCCCTCACTCCCGACCCGCAGCCCCTGCTCCCCCCCAGCCCTGCCGGTGCCCCTCACTCCCGACCCGCAGCCCTGTCAGCCCAGCCCTGCCCCCCCCCGCTCCGCTGGTGCCCCTCACTCCCGACCCGCAGCCCTGTCAGCCCAGCCCAGCCCCAGCTCAGCCGGTGCCCCTCACTCCCGACCCGCAGCCCTGCCCCAGCCCTGCCCCCAGCTCAGCCGGTGCCCCTCACTCCCGACCCGCAGCCCCTGCTCAGCCCAGCCCTGCCCCCAGCCCTGCCGGTGCCCCTCACTCCCGACCCGCAGCCCTGTCAGCCCAGCCCAGCCCCCCCAGCTCAGCTGGTGCCCCTCACTCCCGACCCGCAGCCCCTGCTCCCCCCCAGCCCTGCCGGTGCCCCTCACTCCCGACCCGCTAGCCCAGCCCCGGCTCACGTCTTTCTCTCCGACACCGTCTGGGCCACCAGCTCGTAGATTTGGGCTCCGAACTCCCAGCTGAAGATGACGTAAAAGGCCTTGCGGTCTGGCAGGGGAGGGGCCAATCAGAGGGGGGCTCCCCAGTGCCCCCCCAGGTCCGCAGACCCCACCCACTGCCCCTCCCGCCCCCAGCAGCATCCGCTCAGCCGGCCTGTGGGGCGGGGGCGGTTACAGGGGGGTGGGGGGGAACGGACTTCCCACAATGCACTGGGGCAGCCCCCCCCACCCCCGAGGGATTGGCTCAGGCTCAGCAAGGGCTCCTCCCTCACCCAGAGCTGGAGCATCACGGGGGCAGGAAGCCCCCGGCTGCCCCGGCTGCCCCCGAACCTCCCGGCTGCCCCCGAGCCCCCAGGCTGCCCCCGATCCCCAAACCCCCGGCTCCCCGAGCCCCCAAACCCCCAGGCTGCCCCCGAGCCCCCGGCTGCCCCCGATCCCCGAACCCCCGGGCTGCCCCCGGCTCCCGAACCCCGGCTGCCCCCGGCTGCCCCCATATCCCGCCCCCCGCTCCGGGCTGCCGACCTGTGGCCACGTCGCGGGTCATGGCAGAGCTGAGTTTGATGATGGGGCTCAGGAGCTGCCGGGGCTCGGGGGTGGGGCCGGGGGGGCGGCTGTGGCAGCGCAGAACCAGCCGCTCCTCCTGCCGCTGCAGCAGCACCAGGATGTCGTCCAGGAGCAGCACGTGCACATCTGGGGGGGCGCGGGGGGGTCAGCGGGGCGCCCCAGTCCCGGGAGCCCCCCAGCCACCGCCCGGTTCCAAGCCCCCCACCCCCCACAGCCCCATGCGCCTCCTGCCCCAGTGGACTCACCCCCACCCCTGCCCCCACCCCGACACTCACCCCAGCCTGGCCCCACCTCCCTGCCCCCACCCCGTCACTCACCCCAGCCTGGCCCCACCCCGTCACTCACCCCAGCCTGGCCCCCACCTCCCTGCCCCCACCCCGTCACTCACCCCAGCCTGGCCCCACCCCGCCACTCACCCCCAGCCTGGCCCCACCCCGCCACTCACCCCAGCCTGGCCCCCACCCCGTCACTCACCCCAGCCTGGCCCCACCCACCCCGTCACTCACCCCAGCCTGCCCCCACCCCGTCACTCACCCCAGCCTGGCCCCACCTCCTGCCCCCACCCCATCACTCACCCCCAGCCTGGCCCCACCCCGTCACTCACCCCCAGCCTGGCCCCACCTCCCTGCCCCCACCCCGTCACTCACCCCCAGCCTGGCCCCACTCACCCCAGCCTGGCCCCACCCCGTCACTCACCCCAGCCTGGCCCCCCACCTCCCTGCCCCCACCCCATCACTCACCCCCAGCCTGGCCCCACCCCGTCACCACCCCAGCCTGCCCCCACCCCGCCACTCACCCCAGCCTGGCCCCACCTCCCTGCCCCCACCCCATCACTCACCCCAGCCTGGCCCCACCCCGCCACTCACCCCAGCCTGGCCCCCACCCCCTGCCCCCCACTCACCCCAGCCTGTCCCCACCCCATCACTCACCCACAGCCTGGCCCCCACCCCTGCCCCCATCACTCACCCACAGACTGGCCCCCATCACTCACCCACAGCCTTCTCCTTACTGACCCCACAGCCAGCACCCAGCCCCAGTGCCCTCATCCCACAGCCAGCGCCCGCCCCAGTGGGAACAGACCCCCCTGACCCTACAGCCAGCGCCCCACCCCAGTGCCCCCTGACCCCACAGCCAGGCCCCCGCCCCAGTGCCCCTCACCCCACAGCCAGCGCCCCACCCCAGTGCCCCTGACCCTACAGCCAGTGCCCCACCCCAGTGCCCCCTCACAGCCAGCCTCCGCCCCTAGTGTAACCCTGACCCCACAGCCAGCACCCAGCCCCCAGTGCCCCCTCATCCCACAGCCAGTGCCCCCGCCCCAGTGCCCCTGACCCTACAGCCAGGCCCCCGCCCCAGTGCCCCCACCCCAGTGCCCCTGACCCTACAGCCAGGCCCCCGCCCCAGTGCCCCTGACCCCACAGCCAGTGCCCCACCCCGGCCGGGCAAGGCCCCACCTTGAACTCGCTGAGCAGTGGGTCCGAGCTCTGCTTCAGGCTGGAGAGATCCAGGCGCTTCTGATAGTCCTGCAGTTTCTGCGAGGGCGGCGGGGGGGGGGAGGGTGTTAAGGCCGGCTGGGTGGGGGGGGGCCTGCCACGGAGCGTGGGGGAGTCGGGCCCTGCACCCCCCACTTCCCGCGATCCCCGGGGCTCTCAGCCAGGGACACAGGCGGTTTGTTAGGCGACAGGAACAGCCCCCAGCAGGGCTTGTGGGTACAACCAGGACCCCCAGCCGGGTCCCTCTGGGGGGCAGGGAGCCCAGACCCCAGCCTGGGGCTCCCCGCGTCTTCCCAGCCAGCTCCAAACTGACCCCAGCATCTCACCCCTCCCGGCTCCTCCTCCAGCCTTTGGCCAGTTTCCCACCTGGCCCCAGCCCCCTCCTGGCTCAGGTCCCGTCCCTCCCCTAAAGTCACCCCCTGCTCCCCCCCACACGCAGCCAGTCCCAGCAAACTCCCCCGCGACATCCCCCGGTCAACATGTTAAGGCTGGCTGGACGGCCGGGTGGGGGCGCATGACAGCTGGGGTGGGGCAGGCGCATGACGGCCGGGTGGGGGTGTTAAGGACGGCTGGACAGATGGGGGTGGGGTGTTAAAGACGCGGGGTGTGGAGGGCAGCCAGGCGTGGCCAGATGGCTGGCCGGGGCTTACCATGAGGTTCTCCATGTACCGCACCTCCTGGTTGACGTGGTTGAGGATCTGCCGACAGCACTCGGCCGCCCGCTGCACCTTCGCTCGCTCCTCCTCCTCTGCAGGGACAGCTGGGTCAGTCAGCGCCCCCGGCCGCCCCCCCGGCCCCAGCCCCCGGCCGCCCCCCCGGCCCCAGCCCCCCGCCGCCTCGGCCCCAGCCCCCGCCCCACCCCGCCTCCCGCAGCCCTCAGCCAGCCCCCTTTCCT
Organism: Mauremys reevesii; assembly: GCF_016161935.1. NCBI lineage: Eukaryota > Metazoa > Chordata > Testudines > Geoemydidae > Mauremys > Mauremys reevesii. Next base: position 21,515,089 of record NC_052646.1, read on the forward strand.
CTCCCCAACTCTCCCCATCTCCACCCCCCGCGGCCCCTCACCCGTGTACTTGGCGATGTTCTCCAGCAGCAGCGGGTACTTGGTGAGTCGCTGCATCTCGATGGGGATGATGTCCTTCAGCTGCAGCCGCCGGCAGCGCGCCTGGCTCTCCGCCTCCTGCAGGGACAGGCCGCTGGGACGGGGGCAGGGCAGGGGGCCGGGGGGGGGCGGGCTGGGGGGCAGGCTGGGGGCTGGGGGCGTGAGGAAGTGGGGATTTTCCCTTAGGTTCGATGTGAGTCTGACTGTTTTGCATGAGAGCTGCGGGTGCCTCAGTTTCCTGTGTATTGCACCAGTGTCTATGTGGTGGCAATCAGGGGGTGTGACTCGGGGGGGCTGCTCCAGCTGCCTGCAGGGGGGGCAGGGGCAGGGCCAGGGGGGCACAGGGCCGGGGGGGCTGTGCAGGGCCGGGGGCTCGGGATGGGGTGGGGATGGGGGTGGGCCGGGCGAGGGGCGAGGGCCGGGGCTCCGGTACCTGGATGAACTGGCTGAAGCGCGGCTCCTTGCGCTGTTTGGCCTTGAGCTGCTCCAGCGCGAACGACTGGCGGCTGCAGAACCGGGCCGAGAGCTTCTGGAACCAGCCGCCGCCTGGGGTGCCAGCCACACCTCCCTGCCCCTCCCAGCCTGCCCCCCCCCAGTCACACTGCCTGCCCCTCCCAGCCACGCCCCTGCCACCCCCTGCCCATCCCCAGCCCCCTCCAGTCACACCGCCTGCCCCTCCCCAGCCACGCCCCCTGCCACACCCCCTGCCCATCCCCCAGCCACTCCCCAGTCACAGCAGCGTGTCCCCTATCTCAGCGATGACGCAGTCTCCTCCCGGAGCTTCAGGCCTCGAGGAACAGGGCTGTCAGAGCCAGCCCCTCCCCAGCCATGCCCCTCCCCAGCCACGCCCCCAGCCACACCCCCTGCCCCTCCCCAGCCACACGCCCCTGCCCACGCCCTCCCCAGCCACACCCCTGCCCAGCCACGCCCTGCCCCAGCCACACCCCGCCCCCCCTTGCATGTGGCCCCCCCTGCCCCCAGCCCCGCTCACTGTGCGCCTCCGTCAGGTCGTCCAGGCCGGGGAAGATGTTGGCCAGTTCGGTCTCCTGGAAGAAGCCGTCGCTGAGCAGCGGCTGGTAGAAAAGCTCCAGCAGCACCCGCAGCATCCGCACGTGGGCGTGTTCGGTGAGGAACAGCTCTGGGGGGGCACAGGGGGGTCAGGCTGGGGGCTGGAGGGTTGTGGGGTCTCCACCCCACCTACCACTGGTGGGGTTGGGGACTGTGGGGAAACTGGGGCCTTGGGCAGGAGTTGGGGCAGGGGTGGGTGTTGGGGGTGGGAGCCGGGTCAGGAACCGGGAGGAGTTGGGGGCAGGTATTGGGGGCAGGGGCAGGAATCGGGTGCCACGGGGACTTGGGGGCTGGGGTGGAAGCCGGGGGCAGGAATCAGGGGCCGGGAGGATTTGGGGGCTGGGGGAGTTGGGAGCAGGAATCATGGGGCCAGGGAGTAGTTGGGGTGTGGGAGCCGGAGGGAAAGGGGGCAGGAACGGGGGTGGGGAGGTGGGGAGTCGGGGAGTCGGGGGCTGGGGAGGAGTGGGGTGCGGAGCCAGGAGTAGGGGCAGAGGGGAATTGGGGCAGGATTCGGGAGTGGGGGCCGGGGAGGCGGGGGCTGGGAGGAGTTGGGGCGGGAGCCAGGGACTGGGGGCAGAGGGGAATTGGGGGCAGGATTCGGGAGTGGGGGCCGGGGGAGGCGGGGGCGGAGCCAGGGACTGGGGGCAGGGGAATTGGGGCAGGATTCGGGAGTGGGGAGGCCGGGGAGGCGGGGCTGGGAGGAGTTGGGGGGCGGGAGCCAGGGACTGGGGGGCCGGGGGAAGGGGGGGCTCGATTCGGGGGGGGGGGGGCCGGGGGCGGCAGTCTGGGGCCGAGGTCTCCCCCCACCCACCGTTGATGACCTCCTGCCGCTTCACTTCGCCTTTCTTCAGCCTGAGGAGGGCGTCGGGTGGGACCCGCTGGCGCCAGGTCGGCGGCTCCGGCTCCAGCTCCGACACGCGCGGCTCAGTCTCCTCAGACTGGGGAAGCAGAAAGGACGGCGGGGGCTCCCCTCCCCCGGCCCCCCCGGGCTCCGGGCTGTGGGGAGAGGGTGGGTGAGAGCAGGGAGGGCTGCGCCAAGGCCCCCCCAAGCCCCTGCACCCCCCACTTTGCCCCTGCCCCCAGCCCCCCCCCGCCCCGCCGGCCTGCGAATCCGTGGGCTGGGGGCTCCCTGGCACCTACGTGACACCGCCGGGCCTCGGGCGCCCCGGCCCCAGGGGGGGTCTCTCCTGCAGCTCCCCGGCGCGGGCGGCCGCCTCGAGGTCCACGTCGCTGCGGGAACGTGGCTGCTTCCCCTTGGCCGAGCCGCGCTGCGAGCGCTTCCGCTCGGTCACACGCAGGCTCTCCGACCGGCCCAGCCTCCCCGGCAGCCTGCGGGCGCGGACAGCCACGGACGGGGGACACGGACCAGCCACGGACAGGGGGACGGAGACCGGACCAGCCACGGACGGGGGACACGGACCAGCCACGGACGGGGGGACAGAGACCGGACCAGCCACGGACGGGGGGACGGAGACCGGACCAGCCACGGACGGGGGACACGGACCAGCCACGGACGGGGGGACAGAGACCGGACCAGCCACGGACGGGGGACACGGACCGGACCAGCCACGGACGGGGGGACGGAGACCGGACCAGCCACGGACGGGGGGACGGAGACCGGACCAGCCACGGACGGGGGACACGGACCGGACCAGCCACGGACGGGGGCGACACGAGACGGGGTGGGGCGTGGACAGGGGAGTCCCGGATGGGACCAGCCATGAAGGGGGAGGGGGAACCCACGAACCAACCAGACACGAGGGGGGCATCGTAACCAGCCATGGGAGGCAGAATCATCCAATCACAGAGGAGGAGAAGCCACAGAGGGTACGAATGGACCAATGGGAGAAGCAAGGGGGTGGAACAGCCAATGGGAAGCAAGGATTGGAAGAGAAGATCAGGCACCAGGTGTGAAGATGGGGGGCGGGGGTTGTTCATGCACCAGCCTCCGGGAGGGGGTCATGCTGCAGGGAGCGGGGGGCTCAGTAGGGGGCGCTGTCCCTGGCACTAGTGCTGACCCCAATGCAGCGCTAGGGGGCGCTCTGGGGGTGCTCTCCCCGGCAGTCAGGGCTGGCCCGATGCCCCAGCACGGCGCTGAGGGGCAGCAGGGGCTGCTCTCCCGGCGCTAGGGGCGCTGGGGCAGTAGGGGCTGCTCTCCCGGCACTAGGGGCGCTAGGGGCAGTAGGGGGCTACTCCCGGCGCTAGGGGCAGTAGGGGCTGCTCTCCCGGCGCTAGGGGCAGTAGGGGCTGCTCTCCCGGCGCGAGGGGCGCTGGGGCAGTAGGGGCCGCTCTCCCGGCGCGAGGGGCGCTGGGGCAGCAGGGGCCGCTCCCGGCGAGGGGCGCTGGGGCAGCAGGGGCCGCTCCCGGCGAGGGGCGCTGGGGGCAGTAGGGGCCGCTCTCCCGGCGCTAGGGGCGCTGGGGGCAGCAGGGGCCGCTCTCCCGGCGCTAGGGGCGCTGGGGGCAGCAGGGGCCGCTCCCGGCGCTAGGGGCGCTGGGGGCAGTAGGGGCCGCTCTCCCGGCGCTAGGGGAGCTGGGGCAGTAGGGGCTCCCGGCGCTAGGGGGGCAGGGGGGCTCCCGGCTGCCCCGGCGCTAGGGGCAGTAGGGGCCGCTCTCCCGGCGCTAGGGGCGCTGGGGGCAGTAGGGGCTGCTCCCAGCACTAGGCGCTGGGGGCAGTAGGCTGCTCTCCCGGCGCTAGCGCTGGGGGCAGTAGGGGCTGCTCTCCCGGCGCTAGGGGCGCTGGGGCAGTAGGGGGGCCGCTCTCCCCGGCGCTAGGGGGCGCTGGGGGGCAGTAGGGGGGCTGCTCTCCCCGGCGCTAGGGGGCGCTGGGGGGCAGTAGGGGGGCCGCTCTCCCCGGCGCTAGGGGGCGCTGGGGGGCAGTAGGGGGGCTGCTCTCCCCGGCGCGAGGGGGCGCTGGGGGGCCCGGCAGGATGAGAACCGGGTACTTAGCTCAGCCCGTGGGTGTCTATACATTATTCTCCCTGTGGAACCAGCCTGTCCCCACAAACATGCAAATAGGGGGCTCCAGGGGGGTCACCGACCTTTTCCATTTTCTAGGAAGAAACAGCAGGAGAAGAGGAGCGTTAACTGCGGAGGAGGCGGCTGCCTGGCCCAGGAGGGACCCCCCCGAATGATACAGACAGAGGCACTCTAACCACTAGACCCCACTCCCCCCTGAACCAGGGAGAGAACCCAGGAGTCCTGGCTCCCAGCTCCCCCTGCTCTAACCACTAGACCCCACTCCCCCCTGAACCAGGGAGAGAACCCAGGAGTCCTGGCTCCCCCTGCTCTAACCACTAGACCCCACTCCCCCCTGAACCAGGGAGAGAACCCAGGAGTCCTGGCTCCCAGCCCCCCTGCTCTAACCACTAGACCCCACACCCCCCCGAACCAGGGACAGAACCCAGGAGTCCTGGCTCCCCCCTGCTCTAACCACTAGCCCCCTCTCCCCCCCCCCGAACCAGGGACAGAACCCAGGAGTCCTGGCTCCCAGCTCCCCCTGCTCTAACCACTAGACCCCACTCCCCCCTGAACCAGGGAGAGAACCCAGGAGTCCTGGCTCCCAGCCCCCCTGCTCTAACCACTAGACCCCGCTCCCCTCCCAGAGCCAGGGGCTGCGAATGGGGCAGGGCAGTAGCTGGGGCGCGAGTGAGAGCAGGAGCAGGGTGAAACCCCCACCCCACCCACCTCTCGGGGCAGTCGGCCCCCCAGTGAGGTCCCCGGGGGGGACATGCAGGGGCAGAAGTGAAGAGCAGGGAGAGGGACAGACAGATGGGGGAGGGGACTGCAGAGCACGGAGCGGGGGGGGCACCTCAGGGTGGCCCCCCAGGACTCACCTCTCGTTCTCAGCACTGTCCTCGGGGGGCTGCTCGCTGGGGGGGGCCTCCCCCGGCTCCACGGGACACTGGGGCTCTGACCCTGGCAGGGGAGGGGAGGGGGGAGAGCAGGAGATGGATGCTGGGGGGGCCAACAGCAACCCCCACAATACTGTAGCCCCTCCCCCCCCGTATGTCTGGTCCCTTCTTCCCCATGTCCTCCCCAGCCCCTCCCCCATCTCTTACCCAGCTCCCCATCGGTCCCCTCCCCCGGAGGGGGGTTCACGGTCACAGAAACTCCGGGGGGGTCAAGCCCTGGGGTCCCAGACGCGCCCCCCTTGGTCCGGCTCTCGCTGCGCTCCAGCAACTTGAGACCCTTCCGCTCTGGGGCCTTGTCCGCTGTGGGGAGACGTGGGGCAGGTCAGTCACTCAGAGACACCCCCCTGCTCTAACCACTGCACCCCACTCCCCTCCCAGAGCTGGGGGAGAACCCAGGAGTCCTGGCTCCCAGCCCCCTCTGCTTTAACCACTACACCCCGCTCCCTTCCCAGAGCCGGGAGAGAACCCAGGAGTCCTGGCTCCCAGCCCCCCCTGCTTTAACCACTACACCCCGCTCCCTTCCCAGAGCCGGGGGAGAACCCAGGAGTCCTGGCTCCCAGCCCCCCCTGCTTTAACCACTACACCCCGCTCCCTTCCCAGAGCCGGGAGAGAACCCAGGAGTCCTGGCTCCCAGCCCCCCCTGCTTTAACCACTACACCCCACTCCCCTCCCAGAGCCGGGAGAGAACCCAGGAGTCCTGGCTCCCAGCCCCCCTGCTCTAACCCACTAGGCCCCACTCCCCACCAGGAGCACGGAAACAACACACGAGTCCTGGCTCCCAGCCCCCCTGCTCTAACCCACTAGGCCCCACTCCCCTCCTGGAGCAGGGAGAGAACCCAGGAGTCCTGGCTCCCAGCCCCCCTGCTCTAACCACTACACCCCACTCCCCTCCCAGAGCCAGGAGAGAACCCAGGAGTCCTGGCTCCCAGCCCCCCCCCTGCACTAACCACCAGCCCCTGCTCCCCTTCCAGAGCCAGAGAGAGAACCCAGGAGTCCAGCCCCCCCCCGCTCTAACCACTAGGCAGCTGAACTCCACACAGCGAGCGGCGCTGGACACAGACGGGGGGGGGAGCGGCTGCATGCTGGGGCAGTGGGGGGGTCAGTAACTGATGGTTGGGGTGACGGGGTTAGTGCATTAGGGGATGCAGCCCAGACCCCTGCCCCCCAGGTGAGAAGGACACACCCCATTTGTGGGGAGAGTTAATGGGGTTACGGGGGCAGATGCCCTGGGGGGGCCATGCATGGGGCCGGGGGGGGCCAGTACCTTCACCCTCGGGGACTTTGCTTTGTCTGAAATCGGAATCTGCAAGAGAGAAGAGCGAGGGAGAGTGACAGGCTGAGGGGGGGGCCTCCGCAGAGCCCCACAGCTCCCCTGGGACCAGCACCCCAGCAGGGCCCCCCCGGGCCCTGAGCCCCTGGGGAGCTGAGCGGGGCCCAGGCCACGGCCTGGCTCAGAGAGAGGGGGGGCGCTGGGGCGAGGTGCCCCACAACATCCCGGAAGTCGGGGATTTCGGATGTGCTCAGAGCTTCAAATTTGGGGGCGCACAGGGAGCGGGGGGGGTCGGGGGGCACACAGGGAGTGGGGGGTGCATGGGGGTTCGGGGTGCACACAGTTGGGAGGATTGGGGTCACGGGGATCCAGGGGCACACATGGAGCTGGGGAGTTGGGGGCACACAGGGAGTTGGGGGTGCACGGGGGTCGGGGCGCACAGGAGTCGGGAGGATTGGGGGTCACGGGGATCCAGGGGACACACATGTAGCTGGGGTTGGGGTGCACAGGGACCCAGGGGGCACAGATGGAGCCAGAGGGGTTGGGGCGCACAGGGAGCCGGGAGGATCGGGGCACAGGGAGCCGGGAGGATCGGGGCGCACAGGGACCCAGGGGCACACAGGGGCCGGGAGGATCGGGGGAGGCACAGGGGGCCGGGAGGATCGGGGGCACAGGGAGTTGGGGTCAGGGGCCGGGGGGTCGGGGCGCACAGGGGGCCGGGAGGATCGGGGGAGGCACAGGGGGCCGGGAGGATCGGGGGAGGCACAGGGAGCCGGGAGGATCGGGGGAGGCACAGGGAGCCGGGGGGGCACAGGGAGCCGGGAGGATCGGGGGCACAGGGGCCGGGAGGATCGGGGGCACAGGGGCCGGGAGGATCGGGGGCACAGGGGCGGGGGCGGGCACAGGGGATCGGGCGCACAGGGGCGGGGAGGATCGGGGCGTACAGGGGGCGGGGAGGATCGGGGGCAGGGGGCCGGGAGGATCGGGGGCACAGGGGCCGGGAGGATCGGGGGCACAGGGACCCAGGGGCACAGGGCGCTGGGGGTCGGGCGCACAGGGGCCGGGAGGATCGGGGCGCACAGGGACCCAGGGGCACACAGGGAGCTGGGGGGAGTCGGGGGGCGCACAGGGACCCAGGGGCATACAGGGAGCCGGGAGGATCGGGGGGGGGCACAGGTGGCCGGGAGGATCGGGGGGCACAGGGGGCCGGGGGGGGTCAGGGGGGCACAGGGAGTCGGGGGGATCAGGGGGGCACAGGGACCCAGGGGGCACAGGGGGGCTGGGGGGGTCGGGGCGCACAGGGGGCTGGGAGGATCGGGGCAGGACAATCTGGCCTGGGAGCCCCAGGGGTGCACAGGAGACTCAGGCTCTGTGGAAGTGGGAGCACACACGGGGCAGTGGGAGGAGCGATTTGGGGGGCCGGGAGGGGCAGGGCCAGGGGGGTGCAGAGAGGACTGGGGGGCAGGGCCCCGGCCCCCCCACGTACTGTGGGAGTCCCCACGGTTCCAGCGGGTGGCGTCCAAGAGGCTGAAGCCCTTTCGCGGCTTGGGGGGCTCCTCCGGCTTCCGGCTCCCCGACATCTGCAGAGTTGGGGGAAGGTGAGTCAGTGGCTCAGGAAGCAGGACTGGGGTTCCCGGGGGGGCAGGCGGGGGGGGCTCAGTGCCCCGGGTGTCACTGGTTAACGAGGGGGGGGGAGAGGGAGTTTGTTGGTGCACAGGGACCGGAGAGGGACTCGGGACCCCGGCCCGGCCTGGAGGATGGAGACCCCAGCGACCGGTGACCTGGGGACCCGGAGACCCAGCTCAGGAGTCGCAGCCGGTTCTGGCCAGTGGGGACAATGGGCTGCGGGGAGAGGACCCCGGTGACCTGCCCAGCCGGCTCCAGCCAGAGGGGCCAGAGGGGGGCTGAGAGGAGACCCAGGCCCCGGTTTATGACCCTGTGTCCCTGGAGAGGAGACAATGGACAGAGGGGGCCTGGGGCCGGGGGTATCGGAGGCCCAGCTGGGAGCAGGGGGCTCGGGGCTGGAGGGGGGAGCAGGCAGAGCCCCCCCGGCTGCAGGGGGACTGGGATGTGCTGGGCTGAGGGAGGCCAGGCCTGAGGCCGGAGAGTTTCCTGTGCTGGGTTCAACCCCCAATAACCCTCCTGTGTTACGCTGGGGGGGAGTCGCTGGGGGCTAGAGAACGGGGGGGGGCACCCCCCACGGACCGCACGGGGCCACGCGGGGGCCTGATCCGTGCGCCCGTGACAGGGCTCGGTCCCCAAACTGTCCCGCGCTACGCAGGGGGCCATGGGGGGAGACAAGAGGGACTAGGTGTGAGCCCCCTCCCAGAGCCAGAGAGCGAACCCAGGAGTCCTGGCTCCCAACCCCCCCCCTCACTCTAATCACCAGCCCCCCCTCCCCTCCCAGAGCCAGAGAGCGAACCCAGGAGTCCTGGCTCCCAGCCCCCGCTCTAATCACCAGGCCCCTCCTCCCAGAGCCAGAGAGCGAACCCAGGAGTCCTGGCTCCCAGCCCCCGCCGCTCTAATCACCAGCCCCTCCTCCCAGAGCCAGAGAGCGAACCCAGGAGTCCTGGCTCCCAGCCCAGCCCCCTCCTCCCAGAGCCAGAGAGGGAACCCAGGAGTCCTGGCTCCCAGCCCCAGCATCTCACCTTCTTGCGGAAGAAATTCCCTTTCGATTTCTTGCTCGCCCAGTTTGGTTTTAACGCCCAGGTGCTTCATATAGGTCACGATGGCGGCGAAAATCGCGGAGCTGGGGAGGGCACATCAGTGGGGGCCACGGGGGTCAGCGGGGGCTGTTCGGGGGCACATCAGTGGGGGCCACGGGGTCAGCAGGGGCTGTTCGGGGGCACATCAGTGGGGGCCACGGGGTCAGCAGGGGCTGTTCCGGGGGCACATCAGTGGGGGCCACGGGGTCAGCAGGGGCTGTTCGGGGGCACATCAGTGGGGGTGCCATGGGGGCTGTTCTGGGGCGGATGGAGCACATCAGGGGATGCCATGGGGGTCAGCAGGGGCTGTTCGGGGGCACATCGGGGTGCCATGGGGTCAGCACAGGGGCTGTTCTGGGGATGGGGCACATCGGGGGTGCCATGGGGGTCAGCAGGGGCTTTTCTGGGGACACACCAGTGGCGGGTGCCACGAGGGTCAGCGGGGGCTGTTCTGGGGACACACCAGTGGCGGGTGCCACGAGGGGTCGGCGGGGGCTGTTCTGGGGGCACATCGGTGGGGTGCCACGAGGGGTCGGCGGGGGCTGTTCTGGGGGGTGGGGCTCTATCTCAGACATCTTGGCTGCACCCCAGTTCAGGCAGCTCAGTCCCCAGATTTCCCACGGGTGTCAGCCCCGGCGCTGCAGAATCTCACATCACTGTCTGGACACCAAAGGGGTGAGAGGAGCCTGTGATCCACCCCCCACACCACAACCCCCGTCCTGCTGGGGGGGCAGGTTCACCCCCCCATCCAGAGACCTGGGGGCATGATGCCCCCCCCTTTGTTTTACCTTTTTTCCTCGTCGGTGGAGATCGTGGGGCTGGAAAGAAACGGAAACATGAACCCAGGCGTCCGGGTCAGTGCTGACTCGAGCCCTGACCCCTCGAGTCCTGTGCAGGCAGCCCCGCAACCCCTCCTGCAACCCCGCATAACCCCTGCCCCCACATAACCTGCCCTCCCGGATAACCCCTCCCTCACATAACCCACCCCTGCCCCCTGCCCCACATAACCTGCCCTCCCGGATAACCCCCTCCTCACATAACCCACCCCTGCCCCCACATAACCTGCCCTCCCGGATAACTGCCCCCCGCCCCCCACCCCTTCTGCACAAGCCGCCCCCGCCCAGCAGGGCCCAGCACTCACTGGCATGGCGGCCGTGGGGCAGGGCAGCGTGTTCCAGCAGCGGGAGGGGGCCGGGCCGGGGGCTTTATCCGGCCCCAGGGATGATGCAACCGGCAGCAACAGCGGGCGGGGGCAGGGGACAGCTGGTTCCCATCCACCCACATGGCGGCCCAGGGGCCTGGGCAGGCTGGCGGAGGGGTGGGGTCCCAGGAGTCCCGGGGGCCTGGGCAGGCTGGCAGAGGGGGCTGTCCCAGGGTCCCAGGGGGCCTGGGCAGGCTGGCGGAGGGGTGGGGGTCCCAGGAGTCCCGGGGGCCTGGGCAGGCTGGGGAGGGTGGGGGCCAGGGTCCCGGGGGCCTGGGCAGGCTGGGGAGGGGTGGGGTCCCAGGAGTCCCAGGGGCCTGGGCAGGTTGGCGGAGGGTGGGGGCCCAGGGAGTCCCGGGGCCTGGGCAGGCTGGCGGAGAGGGTGAGGGTCCCAGGGGGGACCTGGGCAGGCTGGCGGAGGGGGTGGGGGTCCCAGGGGACCTGGGGGCCTGGGCAGGCTGGGGAGGGGGTGGGGCTGGGGTCCCGGGGGCTGGGCAGGCTGGCGGAGGGGTGGGGGCCCAGGGAGTCCCAGGGGCCTGGGCAGGCTGGCGGAGGGGGGGGTCCCAGGGGGGGTCACTCACTGCATCTCGTCCAGCCGCACCAGCAGCAGCTCCGCCAGCTGCTTCTCCTTGGCCTCGCGGATCCCGCGATCCCGGGTGTGATACGACTCCAGCTCCGCCAGCTCCTGCTCGCCCGGCGTCATCCCCATCATCCGCTTCGACCTGGGGGGGGGCAGTGAGCCAGGAACAGCCCCTGCCCCTGCCCCCCCCCCCGATCCGGCCCCCACCCGACACCCCTTCACCCCCCATGGGAGCCCCTGGCAGGACCCACCTGAAATCCTCCAGCTGCCGGGAGATCTCGGGCTCCTGGAAGCTCTGGATGTCGATCAGGAACTGGCGCAGGGTCTCGTCCGGGAGCAGCTCCGGGCGGCTCCGGTCTGTGGGGAGAGAACAGGGCGCTGCGAGCTTCCCCACAGCAGTGCCCTGAGCCGGGACCTGGCGCTGCGAGCTTCCCCACAGCAGTGCCCTGAGCCGGGACCTGGCGCTGCGAGCTTCCCCACGGCAGTGCCACCTGGCGCGAGCGTCCCCCCAGCAGTGCCTGAGCCGGGACCTGGCGCTGCGAGCTTCCCCACAGCAGTGCCCTGAGCCGGGACCTGGCGCTGCGAGCTTCCCCACGGCAGTGCCCTGAGCCGGGACCTGGCGCTGCGAGCTTCCCCACGGCAGTGCCCTGAGCCGGGACCTGGCGCTGCGAGCTTCCCCACGGCAGTGCCCTGAGCCGGGACCTGGCGCTGCGAGATTCCCCACAGCAGTGCCGCCAGCCAGAGCCCCTGGTGCTGTGAGCTCCCCCCAGCAGTGCCCTGAGCCAGGACCCTGGCGCTGCGAGCTTCCCCCAGCAGTGCCTGAGCCAGGACCTGGCGCTGCGAGCTTCCCTACGGCAGTGCCCTCAGCCAGGGATTGAGACTCTTTTCCGGTGCCCAGTGAAGGGTCCCGGTTCTGTATTTGGAAGAGGAGACTCCCAAAGCCCCCCAGGACCCACATCCCCCTCCCCAGCCTGGATCCTAAATGATTTCCTGATCGCCACACACAAAGCGGGGGCGGGGCAGGGGCTGGGACCAGCTCTCTGCCCGTTTGGGACAGGAAGTGAAGGTAAATCCTGGGTCTGAACAGCAGCTTCAGCCCAGTAAAATCTGGGGCTTTCCTAATAGATCAGGTGTGGGGGGGGTCCAGGGCCAGTGATGGGGGGGGGCTGCCACGGAGCGGGGGGGAGTCGGGCCCTGCACCCCCCCCCCCCCGCGATCCCCGGGGCTCCCAGCCAGGGACACAGGCGGTTTGTCAGGCGACAGGAACAGCCCCCAGCAGGGCTTGTGGGTACAACCAGGACCCCGAGCCGGGTCCCTCTGGGGGGCAGGGAGCCCAGACCCCAGCCTGGGGCTCCCCGCGTTTCCCAGCCAGCTCCAAACTGACCCCCCCAGCATCTCACCCCCTCCCCCGGCTCCTCCTCCCGCCTTTGTCCAGTTTCCCACCTGGCCCCAGCCCCCTCCCCTAAAGTCACCCCCAGCCCCCCCCACGCAGCCAGTCCCAGCAAACTCCCCCACGACGTCCCCCGTCAATCCGCCCCCTCCCTGCTGCCGCACCAGCGGTTGGGGGGGACCCGGGGGCCAAAGGGGGGGGGGGTTCAGCCATTCAGAGACGGCTGCAGGGCTGCGCGACGGCCACCAGGTGGCTCCCTGTGCCAGCTTGGCAGGGCCTGGCCCCGGTCGGCTACACCCCCCATCCGGCCTTTCCCACGGCCACCCCCAGGCCTGCCAGTGCCCCTCACTCCCGACCCGCAGCCCCTGCCAGCCCCGCCCTGCTGGTGCCCCTCACTCCCGACCCGCAGCCCCTGCCAGCCCAGCCCTGCCAGTGCCCCTCACTCCCGACCCGCAGCCCCCTGCCAGCCCCGCCCTGCCGGTGCCCCTCACTCCCAACCCGCAGCCCCTGCCAGCCCAGCCCTGCCAGTGCCCCTCACTCCCGACCCGCAGCCCCCTGCCAGCCCCGCCCTGCCAGTGCCCCTCACTCCCGACCCGCAGCCCCTGCCACCCCCACGCCTGCCAGGGCCCCGCACTCCCGACCCGCAGCCCCTGCCAGCCCCGCCCTGCCGGTGCCCCTCACTCCCGACCCGCAGCCCCTGCCAGCCCCGCCCTGCTGGTGCCCCCCACTCCCGACCCGCAGCCCCTGCTAGTCCATCCCCAGGATTCTCCTTGCTCCCTGTTCGAAGCTGCTGTAAACAGCTGCCAGGTCCCACCCCAGAGGCAGCTGCATCTACAAGGGCAGTCGGTGAGCCTGGGAGGGGACCCTGAGGGCCGGGAAGCAATGGGGTTCAGGATCTCCCCGGGGAATGGGGGGGGGGGGGCTGGGAGGCGGGTTATCTCCATTCACCCCAAGCTCCGAGTGCGACGCTCACCCAGTTCAAACTGCACCTGGGCCGGGACGGGGACACGCAGGAGCTGGAGAGAGAGAGAAGGGGGGGGGTTAGAACAAAGGGTCGATTTCCGGGGGGGGCACCAAGGGGACCCGGGGCCTGAGAACTGCAGCTGGGGGGGTGGTGAATGAGATCCGGGGGGGGGGTCGTATGTCTGATGCCCCCAGAGGGGGCCCCAATGGAGTCACGGGGGGCAGGTTCCTTCAGATGGTTGGAGTCACCCTTGGGAGAAGGAGCAGCTGGGGGGGGGGTTGGGCTCATTCTGCAGGGATGGGGGGTCATTCCGGGGAGTGGGGGGGCCACAGGGGGGTTCTCACCCCCGCCTTGTCCAGGAACGTGTGGTAGAAATCCAGGAAGAGTTTCTTCCCCTCCTTGGGGCTGGCGCTGCGGATCAGATCCACGTGCAGGTAGCAGAGCTGGGGGATGGGGTCAGAACGGGGGCACCTGAGAGCCGAGGGGACGGGCAAGTCTCAGCCCGCCTCCCCCGCCGCCCCTCCCCCGCTGCCTGGTACCCCCCAGCCCGCCTCCCCCGCCGCCCCTCCCCCGCTGCCTGGTACCCCCAGCCCGCCTCCCCGCTGCCCCTCCCCGCTGCCTGGTACCCCAGCCCGCCCCCGCTGCCAGGTACCCCCAGCCTCCCCGCCCGCCTCCCCGCTGCCTGGTACCCCAGCCCGCCTCCCCGCCTCCCCCGCTGCCTGGTACCCCAGCCCGCCTCCCCGCCGCCCCTCCCCGCTGCCTGGTACCCCAGCCCGCCTCCCCGCCGCCCCTCCCCCGCTGCCTGGTACCCCCCAGCCCGCCTCCCCCGCCGCCCCTCCCCCGCTGCCTGGTACCCCCCAGCCCGCCTCCCGCCGCCTCCCCGCTGCCTGGTACCCCAGCCCGCCTCCCCGCCGCCAGGTACCCCAGCCCGCCTCCCCGCCGCCCCTCCCCGCTGCCAGGTACCCCAGCCCGCCTCCCCGCTGCCAGGTGGTACCCCATCCTGTGCTCCCCATGCTGCCCCTCCCCCACTGCTGGGATCCCGCCTCAATTCCCCGCCCGCAGGAGGCCCCCCCCGCCCGGGGCCGGGGCACGGATTCAGCCTAACCCATGAGGGCAGTGACCGGTGACCGCCAGCCGGGGGGCGCAAACATCTCACCAGGTCTCGGGAGCGGATGCCCCCCAGGACTCGGCCCCTCCCCCCCCCGCTCACCACCGGGCAGGAGTCGAACTGCAGAACCACGTGCTGGAGAAAGGCCATGAGATAGGCCGGGTGCGTCTTCACCACCACCACGCTCTGGAACAGGCTGCTGTGGTCCTCCGGCGTCTGGGGGGGGCAGCCAGGGAATGAGCCCCCCGCTGAGCCCCTCCTCCACCCCCCCGCGCCCCACCCCTCCCCGATCCCCCGTCCCCTCCTCCAGCCCCACGCCCCCAATCCCCTGATCCCCCACCCCACGCCCCAATTCCCCCACACCTCCCCTGATCCCCCATCCCCTCATCCCCACACCCCACCCCTCATCCCCATGCCCCACCCCTCCCTCCTCCATCTCCCCACACAGCCCCAAATCCCCACCCCCTCCCCGTCCCTCCTCCATCACCCCCACTCCTCATCCCCTCCCCACCCCAATGACACAGGCCGCATGACCCCACCCCTGGGACCCCCCCTCACCGGCTCGATGTCATTCTCAAAGTCCTCGTCCTCAGCCCCGATGATGGCCATGCTGGACGGCGCTGGGCCCTGGGGGCAGAGAGAGGGTGGGATGTGCCCCGTGGGGGAGGGGCCGGGGCCCAGAGAGGGCTCCAGGGGGAACAGAAAGGGGGAGGGATTGAGGGGCCCCACCCCCAATTCTAACCCCCCAGCTGTGCGGTGGGGGGAGCTGGGGCCAAGCAGGCCCTTCAGCCACAGAGTATCGGGGGGTCTCCCCTCCCCCCACCACTCACCCCGTTGTACGGCTCGTCCGGCTCCATCCTGCCCCTGGGGGGGACCCACCTGCCAAAGACACCAGGGTAGGTCACAGGGGCGCAGGAAGCAACCCCCAGCCCCGATCCCTCCCCGGCCCCGATCCCTCCCCGGCCCCCCACCGGCCCCGATCCCTCCCCCGCCCCCCCCCGGCCCCGATCCCTCCCCCGGCCCCCCACCGGCCCCAATTCCTCCCCAGCCCCCCACTGCCCCCGATTCCCCACCGGCCCCGATCCCTCCCGGCCCCCACCGGTCCCGATCCCTCCCTGTCCCCTGAGGCCTCGATCGCTCCCTGCCCCCCCCACTCCAGTTGAGCCTGTCTCAGCCCCCCATGGGAAAGGCCACCCCCCCACTGGTACAGAGGATGTGCGGGGGGGCTACGCGTGCTTGGGGGGTGCACTGGGGGGGCTGTGGGGAGCAGCAGGGGGCAAACGCTCCCTGTGTCTCCTGCACCCCTCACGCTCCCCGCCCGGCCCAGACATTCCGGCGCGAGCTGGAGGTGAGCGCGTGATGAATGCAGGGTTTGTGTGGCACAAAGAAGCTCAGATCCCTGGCCGGGCAGGGGGGGGGGGGGGGCTCCCGACTGCCAGCTTGACTCACGCCCCACACCCAGGACAGGCCCGGAGCCCTGTCATGGGCAGGGGCGGGGGGGGAGGGGGGGCGTCTGTCTGAGCCTACAGAGCACGAGCCCAGGAGTCACTGCCCCCCAGTGGCCAGTTCCGGAATAGCCCCCCCCCGCCCAGCCGGATCCTGTGGCTGTCAGTTCCGCAGGCCTGGCTGAGCACAAGGGGGTAATTTCACCCCCTCTTCTCCCTTGGGGGGTGGAGACTGGACCCCTCAGCGTTCCTAAAGCTGCTAGAAAATGTCAGCTGAGCAGGGGGGGCTGAGGGGGCAGCAGGTGGGGGGAGCAGGTCGGGAAGGGGGGGATGGGGAGGTGAGGATCGGGCTGCACGGGGGGGGCAGAGAACAGCAGGCCCCCCCCCAAGCCTTCCCATCTGGTACCTGCCTCTAGGCGATGCCGAGACGTGGCTACAAGCAGCAAATCCCCCCCTCCCCGGGGGCTGCAGGGCCCGGACACCTGGGTTCCTCTGCGCACCCCTCCCTCAACCGGAAAGGCAGCTCCGCTGCGCTGAAACACACAGCGAGGGCCCCAGATTATTTACAGCGAGAGACTCGGAGCCTCAGCTTCCTGCAGGAAGTGATGAGCCGCGGCCACATCCCCCCCCCCCCCGCCCGGCCCAACCGGCCCACAACCCCTGGTGCCAGTCACCAGCCGGGGAGCACTGACCTCCCAGGGACACAGAGAGCCTGACGGTGCCCCTCACTCCCGACCCGCAGCCCCTGCTACCACCACCCCCGCTGCTCTGCCAGTGCCCCTCACTCCCGACCTGCAGCCCCAGCTACCCCCAACCTCCCGCTCTGCCAGTGCCCCTCACTCCCGACCCGCAGCCCCAGCTACCCCCAACCTCCCGCTCTGCCAGTGCCCCTCACTCCCGACCCACAGCCCCAGCTACCCCCAACCTCCCGCTCTGCCAGTGCCCCTCACTCCCGACCCGCAGCCCCAGCTACCCCCAACCTCCCGCTCTGCCGGTGCCCCTCACTCCCGACCCGCAGCCCCTTGCAGCTCCTCCCCTTCTGGGAGCTGTAGACACATTTGCCCCGCTGGGGTGGGGGGCTCCAGTCTCTGCTGGGGTCTCCCAGGATCTCTCCGGCTGCTCCCGGCTGTTCCTGACAGGTGGCGGGTGGGGGAGGGGTCTGTGTCCGCGGGATGTTTGGGGGGGGGTCAGAGATGGCAGGTCAAGTCCAGTGAAATATTTCACCAATTCCAGACATGGCAGGAATCGGGGGCGGGGGGCGGTCGGGCATTAAAGTGTAACCGGCCCTGACCCCCCAGTACCCCCTCCCCATGTGTCCCCGCGGGGGGCACCCTCGCAACCCCGCCCCCGCCCCATGCAGGGTCTATCTACCCCCCCCGTGGGGCACAGAGCCCTCCCCCGGCAGCCAGGGGGGTCCCTCTCTAGGGGGCGCCACCTCTGGAGGGGGGATCAGGACTGACCTTCGGGGGGCGGACACGGGGCCCTTCCCCTCGGGGACGGGGCAGCTCAGATCCAGCCCCCCTGGACCCCCAGAGCCCTTACAGCCCCCAAGCTAGAGAACGGCCCCCCCCCTCACAGCCCCCGAGAACCACCCCTGCCCCCCAGCGCCCCTCCCCCCCAAGGCGCCTCCCGACCCCACCCGGGCACCATTCGGGGCGTGGGGCGGGACCCGAGTCCGGGGGATTCCCACCGGAAACGCCACTTCCGCTCCGCGCCCCCACCCCGGGTCGGGTCTCACCCGCCGCTTGCTCCGCACCGGACCAGACCGGACCGGACCGGTCAGGCCGCTCCGCTGCGCTCGGCTCCGGCTCCGGCTCCGGCTCCGGCGGCGGGACCAGGCCGGGGGGGGCGGGAGCAGGAAGCCGCTGCCTTTTCCGGGCTCCCCCCCCCGCTCCGTGCAGCGCTTCCTGCCCCGGCCACGAGAGACCGGGACCTGCCACTGCGCCCCCAGCCCCCCTGAGTGCACCCCCAGCCCCTGCACCCCCCAGCTCCCCCAACATCTCCCAGCCCCTGCACCCCCCTCTGACTGCACCCCAAACCCCCGCACCACCCCCAGCCCCCCAGTGCTCCCCGCACCACCTCCTGCACCCTAACCCCCTGAACCACCCCCACTGCTCCCCGCACGGCCCCCAACCCCTGCACCCCACCCCCCTGAACCACCCCCCAACCCCACTGAACCCCCCACCTCCAACCCCACTGCAAACCCACTCACTGCCCCCACTACATCGCCCCAGCCCCAAACCTTCCTGCACCCCTAGCCCCTCTGCACCCCACCCAGCCCCTCACAGCGCCCCCTGCCACCTGCCAAGCCCCCCATCCCCCCCCCGGCCTCTGTCCCGCCGCGTCCCCGGGGACACACCCCAGGCCCACAAGTTTGGGGTACAAACTTTCCAGTGTGGGCACCTAATGATCCCCGGGGGGGGGGGGGGGGCGGAGCTAGGAATGGAGTCTGCGCCCCTCCCCCACCTGCTGCGTGAGCGCCCTCTGGCGGCGAACCCCGGGTGCTGCGCCTCCCGCTCCAGCCCCTTCTGAAATTACCGCGCAGGGAACTAACCCTGCGGCCCGGAATAGCTGAATTTCAAAGACGCGGCCCCGGTGGGGTGGGCGGGGGCCGGGCCAGTTAAACGGGGACCCCTCGCCCGGCGCTGGGACGCGGCCCCTCTGGGGTGGGCGGGGGCTGGTTACAAATCTCCCCACCAAGCAGTTCGCCAGACGCTGCAGAGGAAAAGCCGGATCCCATTGACGTGGCCGGGGCCAAGCGCAGGCAGCAAAGTGGCATTTGGCCAAGGGCCCAGGGGTCCCCCCCGACCCCCCCCCCCCACGCCCTGCCGCACAGCGCCCCCTAGTGCCACACTGGGGTCAGCACTGGCTGCCAGGGGACACGGCCACGCCTGCAGCACAGCCCCAGGCTGGACCAACGGGGTGGGCCCCGCCCCCGCCCTCCCCGCGCCCCCGGCCCCACCCCCGCCCTCCCTGCGCCCCCGGCCCCGTGATCCCCGCACCCCCCACGCCCCGCGCGGGGCCCCGTGATCCCCGCCCCCCCCACGCCCAGCGCTGGGCCCTGTGATCCCCGCACCCCCCACGCCCGGCGCCGGGCCCCGTGATCCCCACACCCCCCACGCCCAGCGCTGGACCCTGTGATCCCCGCAGCCCCGGCGCCCGGCCCCATGATCCCCGCACCCCCCACGCCCAGCGCTGGACCCTGTGATCCCCGCACCCCCCACGCCCGGCGCCGGGCCCCGTGATCCCCGCACCCCCCACGCCCAGCGCTGGACCCTGTGATCCCCGCACCCACCACACCCAGCGCCGGGCCCCGTGATCCCCGCACCCCACGCCCAGCGCTGGGCCCGTGATCCCGCACCCCCACGCCCGGCGCTGGGCCCGTGATCCCGCATCCCCACGCCCAGCGCTGGACCCTGTGATCCCGCACCCCCACGCCCGGCGCCGGGCCCGTGATCCCGCACCCCCACGCCCAGCGCTGGACCCTGTGATCCCGCACCCACCACACCCAGCGCTGGACCCTGTGATCCCCGCACCCCACCCAGCGCTGGACCCCGTGATCCCCGCACCCCCGGCGCCCGGCCCCGTGATCCCCGCATCCCCCACGCCCAGCGCTGGACCCTGTGATCCCTGCACCCCCCACGCCCGGCGCCGGGCCCCGTGATCCCCACACCCCACGCCCGGCCCGTGATCCCGCACCCCCCATGCCCGGCCCCGTGATCCCCGCACCCCCCACGCCCAGCGCTGGGCCCTGTGATCCCCGCGCTCCCTGCGCCGGGCCCCGTGATCCCCGCACCCCCCACGCCCAGCGCTGGGCCCTGTGATCCCTGCACCCCCTACCCCCAGCGCTGGGCCCTGTGATCCCTGCACCCCCCATGCCCGGCACCGTGATCCCGCACCCCACGCCCGGCGCGCCGTGATCCCGCACCCACGCCCAGCCGACCCCGTGATCCCGCACCCACGCCCGGGGCCGGGCCCCGTGATCCCCGCACCCCCCACGCCCAGCGCTGGGCCCCGTGATCCCCGCACCCCCCACGCCCAGCGCTGGGCCCTGTGATCCCCACACCTGGCTCCGGGCCCTGTGATCCCGGCGCCCCCCACGCCCGGAGCTGGGCCCCGCGCTCCTCGCCGGCTGGTGACACGCTGGGGTGGGGCTGGAGCAGAGCCCCGAGGACCATTCGAGGGTTCGGAGCCCTGCCCCAGAGCTGCCAGGAGCTCCCGCCGCTCAGCGGGGCCAGGGAGGGTCTGGGGGACTCGGCCCCAGGGTCGGGGGCTCTCTGCTCTGGCAGCGAAAGGCTGAACGTGCCCTGGTCCGGGAGGGGGAGCGGGACCCGGTCGGACGGGGCACTGGCGGGAGAACGGCCCCTTGGAGCCGCGGGTCCCCGTCCCTGACCGTGTTAAAGCCCTGAGTGGCCGTGTCTCAGAGATCTGCCCTGGTGATGGTTGGGGGGCCGGGCTGTGGCCTGTGGGGTGCACACAGATCCCTACTAGGCTGCAGATTTCCCGCCCCACTCCCTGCAACCTGGGCCCCTCGGCCGGCCCTGGGGACTGGAGAGCAGCCCCCGAATGCCCCACCCCAGTCTCCCAGCCAAGCGTGAAGGCAGCCAGCAGCTGTTCAGCCTGCTCGGAGGCGAGCCGGTGCCTGAGGCCGGAAGGCTGCAGGGGTGGGCAGGACCCTGGGGGGCGGGCGGGGCACGCAGTGGGGCGCATCTCCTGCTGAGGGGCACGGTGGAGAAAAGCCAGGACCCGGACGGAGGCTTTGCAAACGCAGAGCCGGCTGCAGCTCACGGGGCTTCTCCTCCGCACCCTGGCACCAGGCGACGTGAACCCCGACCGCCATGGAGATGGGGCCAGCGTGGGTCTGTGTCCTGCTCCCACTCTGCCTCCTGCCCGGTAGGTTCCAGCCAGGGATCCAGGGGGCTGGGGAGCCCTTGGCAATGGGGCCGAATCGCGGCTGGACCCTCCCTGCCAGGCCCAGGGAGACGGACTGCCTGGGTAGAGCTCTCAGTTCCCTGCCCCCAGCAGCCAGGCCCCGCCCTGGGGCAGATCAGCCAGAGCCCCCCACCCCCGGAGCCAGCCCGTCCCCCCTGCTCCGACACCGGATCGGGGCCAGGGCCCCCTAGAGGGGAAAGGCCCCATGCCCCATCCCCCACCCCCGGAGCCAGCCCGTCCCCCCTGCTCTGATACCGGATCGGGGCCAGAGCCCCCTAGAGGGGAAAGGCCCCATACCCACCCCGGAGCCAGCCCGTCCCCCCTGCTCTGACACCGGATCGGGGCCAGGGCCCCCTAGAGGGGAAGGGCCCCGTGCCCCATCCCCCAGCCCCGGAGCTAGTTTCATTTCCTGTCAACAGAGACTGACAGGAGGAACTGAAAGCGTCTGGGGGGGGGGGCCCTCTGGTATCAGGGGCTGCAGTTGAGTGATCTGAATTGGGGGGAGGCCCTGGGGTCTGGGGGGGGCGTCTCTGAGCCCCTGCCCCCGGGCAGGGTGGCCTGTCTCTGGTGCTGGCTGATTGTTCCTGGCGGTTTGGGGCCGAGGGTTAGTTCCTTTTTTTAAATCTCCGGGGTGGGGTCAGATGCAAATTTATGATAAAACAGACAGAGGGACAGACAGCAACTCACTCATCCATCTGTCACAGAGCGACACCCACCCAGCCCTGCCGTGCCTGGCAGCAAGGGGGGGCAGCCCCCCCCCGCTCTAACCACCAGCCCCCGCTCCCCTCCCAGAGCCAGGGAGAGAACCCAGGAGTCCTGGTCCCAGCCCCCCCTGCCCCAACCACCAGCCCCTGCTCCCCTCCCAGAGCCGGGGAGAGAACCCAGGAGTCCTGGTCCCAGCCCCCCCTGCCCCAACCACCAGCCCCTGCTCCCCTCCCCGAGCCGGGAGAGAACCCAGGAGTCCTGGCTCCCAGCCCCCTGCTCTAACCACTAGAAGTGAGCCCCATCTCCCCCTGTGCCCACAATCTCCTTGCTCTGGGGGTGATTGGGAGCCGGGGCTGGGGGGGACTGTAGGAGCAGAATAGGCCCCTTCACCTGCAGTCCTGCCCATTAGCGCCCCCCCAGATCACCCAGGCTCGTCCCGCTCAGCCCCCACCCCCGCTCGTCCCCCCAGGCCAGGGCCGCCCAGAGGATTCAGGGGGCCAGGGGCAGAGTGGGGGAGCTGCGGTGCTTGTACTCACCCGGCGTCGGTCCGGGCCGTCGGCAGCACTGAAGGCCCCCCCCCCCGCCGCCGCCGAAATGCCACCGAAGACCCGGACCGGTGCCGGGCCAGGGCTCGTGGGGCCCCTGTGGGGCCTGGGGCAAATTGCCCCACTTGCCCCCCCGGGCGGCCCCACCCCAGGCCCTTCCTGCCCGGTATCCGCAGCCAGATCTTCCCCCCAGGCGGGTATCCCCCACCCGATCCCTCCCCACTCATCCTGCCAAACCCCTCGTGCCGGGTATCCCCCCCAGGCCTATCCTGCCCGGTATCCCCATCATCCCCCCAGGCCTATCCTGCCCGGTACCCCCCCCCATCATTCCCCCCAGACCTATCCTGCCTGGTATCCCTCCCCTGATCGTCCCCCCAGGTCGATCCCGCCCATTATCCCCTCCCCCAAATCACCCAGGGTCCTCCTGCTCATTCCCGCCCCATCATCCCTCCCCAGGCCTATCCTGCCCCGTATCCCCCTCAATTGTCCCCGCAGGCCTATCCTGCCTGGTATCCCCCCACCCCAATCATCCCCCCATAGGCCTATCCTGCCCAATATCCCCCCCCCATCGTCTCCCCAGGCCGGTCCCGCCCATTATCCCCTCCCCCAGATCACCCAGGCTCGTCCTGCTCATCCCCACCCGATCATCTCCCCAGGCCTATCCTGCCCGGTATCCCCGTCCTGGATCCCCCAGGCCTATCCTGCCCGGTATCCCCACCCCCCACCACTCGTCCTCCCAGGCTCGTCCCGCCCGGTATCCCCCTCCCTGCTGAGCGGAGGTCTGTCCCCACCCCCACAGGACACCTCTGCGGCGAGTTCCCCACAAACATGACAACGCCCTGCAGCGAGACCACCTGGAACGTGAGCACGGCCCCCCCGGCCCCCAGCCCCCCTCGGCCCAGGCCCCCCGTGGTGAAGGTGCAGACCGGCCTGGCCGCCCCGCTCCTGGCAGAGAACAGCCTTGTGAAGGTGGAGGCCGGCCTCACCTCTGTGACTGTCCCTGAGGGGGGCCGGGTGACCCTGGAGTGCCGGTTCGAAGCCCCGTCCGGGGCCCAGGTCAGCTGGAGCCGATCCTGCTCTCGGAACTGCAGCGAGCCCATCCTGGTGGCCAACGGCACCGGCCCCCAGCGCAGCGTGGCCATCACGGCGGGCGCCGGCGTCTCCGTCCTCGCCTTCCACCCCGCCAGGAAGAGCGACATCGGCCTGTATTTCTGCCAGGTGTACACGGACGCGGCCTGGGGCCAGTCGTGCGGCACCTACCTGCGGGTCCGCAGTGAGTGAGGGCCGGGAGTCGCCGGGGGGGGTGGGGGGCAGGACAGAATCCCCCAGACCCCAGCTGGGACAGATCCCTCTGCCTCCCTCAGTCCCCTGGGCCTCTCCGCTGGGCGGGGGCTGGCTGTGCAGCTGGCCTGCCCCGCCCCAGAGGGGCTGCGTGGCAGTGGGGGAGGGGGTCCTCATCCCGCCCCAGAGGGGCTGCGTGGTGTGTGGGACCGGCCCCAGAGGGGGCTGCGTGGTGTGTGTGGGACCTGCCCCAGAGGGGGCTGCGTGGTGTGTGTGGGACCTGCCCCAGAGGGGCTGCGTGGTGTGTGCGGGACCTGCCCCGCCCCAGAGGGGCTGCATGGCAGTGGGGGAGGGGGTCCTCATCCCACCCCAGAGGGGCTGCGTGGTGTGTGTGGGACCTGCCCCAGAGGGGCTGCGTGGTGTGTGGGACCTGCCCCGCCGCAGAGGGGCTGCATGGCAGTGGGGGAGGGGGTCCTCATCCCACCCCAGAGGGGCTGCGTGGTGTGCGGGACCTGCCCCAGAGGAGCTGCGTGGTGTGTGCGGGACCTGCCCCAGAGGGGGCTGCGTGGTGTGTGCGGGACCTGCCCCGCCCCAGAGGGGCTGCGTGGTGTGTGGGACCTGCCCCAGAGGGGCTGCGTGGTGTGTGGGACCTGCCCCGCCGCAGAGGGGCTGCATGGCAGTGGGGGAGGGGGTCCTCATCCCACCCCAGAGGGGCTGCGTGGTGTGCGGGACCTGCCCCAGAGGGGCTGCATGGTGTGTGGGACCTGCCCCAGAGGGGCTGCGTGGTGTGTGCGGGACCCGCCCCGCCCCAGAGGAGCTGCGTGGTGTGTGTGGGACCTGCCCCAGAGGGGCTGCGTGGCAGTGGGGGAGGGGGTCCTCATCCCACCCCAGAGGGGCTGCGTGGTGTGCGGGACCTGCCCCAGAGGGGGCTGCGTGGTGTGTGGGACCTGCCCCGCCCCAGAGGGGCTGCGTGGTGTGTGTGGGACCTGCCCCAGAGGGGCTGCGTGGTGTGTGTGGGACCTGCCCCAGAGGGGCTGCGTGGTGTGTGCGGGACCCGCCCCGCCCCAGAGGGGCTGCGTGGTGTGTGTGGGACCTGCCCCAGAGGGGGCTGCGTGGTGTGTGTGGGACCTGCCCCGCCCCAGAGGGGCTGCGTGGCAGTGGGGGAGGGGGACCTCACCCCGGGACCCCCCGACACTGACCGTGGGCCTGGGCCTGCCCCGCCCCAGAGGGGCTGCGTGGCAGTGGGGGAGGGGGACCTCACCCCACTCCAGAGGGGGCTGCGGAGGAGGGGGAGACTCTGGGGAGTTTGGGGTGGAGCTGAGCCCCTCCCCTGGCATTGCAGAACCCGTCCCGGTTCCCTTCCTGAACATGCGGGAATCCACCAAGAACCAGCTGATCACCGCCGAGGGCATCCTGCTCCTGTTCTGCGCCGTGGGGCCTGGCATCTTCCTCCTCTTCAGGGTGAGCCCCTGGGCCCCGGGACCCCCCGACACCGACCATGGGGCTGGGCCTGCCCCCTGCCCTGGGGAGCCTGCGTCAGGGTGAGCCCCTGGGCCCCGGGACCCCCCGACACCGACCGTGGGCCTGGGCCTGCCCCCTGCCCTGGGGGGCCTGCGGGCTGCTGTGACCCCCCAGCAGGCTAATGGGCGGGCTCCCATTGGGATCGGGGTGGGGTGACAGCACTTGGCCCCTGCCTCACGCCCGCCCCCCTTGGCTGTTGCAGAAGAGGTGGGAGAATGAGCGGCTGCTGCAGGCCAAGAAGAACGAGTATGAAGAGGAGAATCTCTATGAGGTGAGTGGGGGGGGGCACTGCAAGGGGGGTTATGGGAACGGGGGGTCCCAGCCTTTGGCCCCCGCCCTGCACAGCTAGGAAGGGTCAGCCTGGATCCTCCCAGTGCTGCACAAAGCAGAGTGGGGTCACTTGGAGGCAGCCCTGGGGGCTCTGGGCTGCAGGCCTCAGCGTGGGGGGCTCAGTGGGGGGCTCTGGCCCCCGGCAGTCAGTGCGACCCCAATGCAGCACTAGGGGGCGCTGGGCTGCAGGGCTCAGCGTGGGGGGCTCAGTGGGGGGCTCCGGCCCCTGGCAGTCAGTCCCACCCCAGTGCAGCCCTAGGGGGCGCTGGGCTGCAGGGCTCAGCGTGGGGGGCTCAGTGGGGGCTCTGGCCCTGGCAGTCAGTGCCATCCCAGTGCAGCCCTCGGGGGCGCGGGGCTGCAGGGCTCAGCGTGGGGGGCTCCGGCCCCTGGCAGTCAGTGCCACCCCAGTGCAGCCCTAGGGGGCGCTGGGCTGCAGGGCTCAGTGGGGGGCTCCGGCCCCTGGCAGTCAGTGCCACCCCAGTGCAGCCCTAGGGGGCGCTGGGCTGCAGGGCTCAGCGTGGGGGGCTCAGTGGGGGGCTCTGGCCCCTGGCAGTCAGTCCCACCCCAATGCAGCGCTTGGGGGCGCTGGGCTGCAGGGCTCAGCGTGGGGGGCTCAGTGGGGGGCTCTGGCCCCTGGCAGTCAGTCCCACCCCAATGCAGCCCTAGGGGGCGCTGGGCTGCAGGGCTCAGCGTGGGGGGCTCCGGCCCCTGGCAGTCAGTGCGACCCCAATGCAGCGCTAGGGGGCGCTGGGCTGCAGGGATCAGCGTGGGGGGCTCAGTGGGGGGCTCTGGCCCCTGGCAGTCAGTCCCACCCCAATGCAGCCCTAGGGGGCGCTGGGCTGCAGGGCTCAGCGTGGGGGGCTCAGGCCCCCGGCAGTCAGTGCGACCCCAGTGCAGCCCTAGGGGGCGCTGGGCTGCAGGGCTCAGCGTGGGGGGCTCAGTGGGGGGCTCTGGCCCCTGGCAGTCAGTGCGACCCCAGTGCAGCCCTAGGGGGCGCTGGGCTGCAGGGCTCAGCGTGGGGGGCTCCGGCCCCTGGCAGTCAGTCCCACCCCAATGCAGCACTAGGGGGCGCTGGGCTGCAGGGCTCAGCGTGGGGGGCTCCAGCCCCTGGCAGTCAGTGCTGGCCCCAGTGCAGCGCTAGGGGGTCGCCCAGTGGTTCTGGACACCCCACCCCTGCTGTGTGAGGTGCTTTGGGTCTGTGTGGGGCAGGAGGGGCTGAGGAAGCACCTGTCGCTGTGACTGGGACCCCGCCCGCCCCCATGGCCCCTGTGGGGTAGGTGCCGGGGGCTGAGCCCCTCCCTCGGCCTCCAGACGAGCAGCCCCCTCTGCTTTGCCGCCCTAGGGCCTGAACCTGGACGAGTGCTCCATGTACGAGGACATTTCGCGGGGCCTGCAGGCCACCTACCAGGACGTGGCCAACCTCCGCGTGCTCGACATGCAGCTGGAGAAGCCGTGAGGGGGGCACCGGCCGTGACCCGGGGACCCCTTGGTGCCAGCTGGGTCCCTGGGTCTGGTGTCTCCACGGCGGTTTGTCCCCCTGTCGGGAAGCGCGTGTCCGGGGAGCTGTGTGTATATACCGACCGTTACGCTCTCAGGGCCTGGGAGCCGGGCTGCTCGGCACAAGGGACGACCCACGTTCCTCTCAGGCAGGAGACGCTTATTTACCTCTCGGGCTCAATCTCACGTCAATGGCTGCGCTCCGCACTGAGCGAAGTGGCCGGGGAGGTCTCGGCAGAGCCCGCGGCAGTGGGAAGAGTGGAGCCAGGGCTGAGGGGGCCGAGATCCCCCCGGGGACCCTTCGCCAGGGCGCTTGTGTTACGATGGGGTGGGGGGAGGGGGCGCAGCCGGCTGAGTCGTTAATTTGGGTGAGCTAAACTTCGTTAGCGCAGCAGCAGTCAGTTAACGCGGGTCTCTAGACAGCGTGTTCTGATTTCATGTCACATGTAGCCGTTTCCAGCTCTCTGCCTGTCACTGGTCTCTGCTCAGTAAACGTGCCCGTCTTCTCTGGCTAAACCGAAGTTCTGTACTGGCGAGGCGACCGCTTCCACGCCGCAAGCCTGAGCGCGACCCCCTTATCCGTTCAAAACACTTCTTTGCATATTTAACACCATTACACATGCCAAGGCCAAGCGGGGTTTGGGGTGGAGGCTGACAGCTCGCGCCCCCCTGAGGGGTCCCGGCCCCCAGTTTGAGAACCCCTGCCCCAAACGAAGGGCCGTGCTGGGGGCTGCACGGTGGCAACGGGCAGTGGCTTCCCTAGAGGCTTTGCTGCCAAGGCCGTTCTCTGCCGTTGGGGCTTCTCGGGGATTTGGAAGTGGAAAGGCTCCATCATGCGCTGACCTGCTCCAAGCCAGGGCTACTCCCCAGGTCTGTTCTCCAGCGCCTCACAGAACAGGGCTCCGGCTTGACTTTCTCCTGGCTCGGCCTCACTCCAGCCCCACGGGGGGTTTCTCTGGGTCAGATTCTGGGGGTTTGTGCTGCCCTACCCAGACTAGGCAAGACACCCCCTCTCCCTGCCTCGCTCTCACACACAGATGTGGGGACGGGGGGCTGCTCTGCTCAGAGTGGTAGACAGGCCCTTGGGCATGGGGGGTGGTTCGTTTTTAGAACTCTGTGGGGCTCAGATACAGCAATCACCCTCACCCACCTGTCAGTCAGGCTAGCCCCATGGGCTAACCCATCGGGCCTGCTCCAGCTGTCCCGTTACGCTCTCCGAACCGCCGCCGCTCCCTGCCGGGAGGGGGAACACCCATGACACCCCAAGCTGCGCTGAGCAGAATAGTTCACACTCAGCAACAGAACAAGCTGTTTATTTTCCAGAGGGAGCGGTTGCTGCTGAGCACCGCGGGCTGCAGCTGTGGCAGGCACAGGGTGGAGGACGCCTGAGGTTCTGCGGGTTTGTGGGAATAGAGCCGTGTCTGTTCCACCCTCTCGAGCTCGGCGCCTTCCCCAGGTATTACAACAGTGACAGCTCAGTGCGGCTCCCGTCTCCGCTCAAAGTCCAACAGTTTTGTGACCAGTCCTCACTGTCACAGTGACTGGAAGGGTAAAACGATGTGTGACCAGGCTGGTTACAACAGGCACAGCTGCTAGGTTTTCATGCGCTTTGCTGTGAGACACCCCTGCCTCTGGCATAACATCTAAGAGTGTGAGTCAAAGAGCAGGAGCCCTGGTGTACAAACCAGTCCCTTACCCCGCCAGGAGCAAGGCCCGGATTAGAGCCGAGCAGCGGCTCTGGGACAGTTTAGGTGGAGATTTAGCTTATTTAACAGAGGACTTTTCTGAATGCGCCCTTGGATTGTCTACGTGCTCTGCCACATTGCGGGGGGGGGGGGCGGGGGCGGGGTGAGCGGGCCACGTGTGCAGTCATTTCAGTGCGGGCTTCCTGCTCTGTGGAGTTCAGGTGATGTGCTAGCAGGGGCACTTCCTGGTTGCAGGGTTGAGGTTTAGTCTCTGTATTCTGGAAGGGAACGAGAGCGGGCTGGGCAGGCTCCACTCTGCATTAACAATGTTTTGGGTCAGTTAAGAGACGTTTATGAGGCTGCTGCTGCAGTTGCTGGAGCAGATCCTTTAGATCAGGCACAAAGGGTTGTGCGGTGAGAGGCAGTTGGTTTGGGTTCAGTCACTGCCCCCTGCTAGGGAATCACTGTGCAGGATAAGGTCAGTCTCAGAGAAGCTCATTTTATTAACACAGGCTTAAAGAAATTCTCTACAGAAGAAACATGGAGGGAAAAATATCATCTTCCCAAGAGGGAGAGAAGGAACTAACAGGAACAAACCATGAATAACAGTGTTAATAGGCAGGCAAGGCGTTTCCAGCCTTACGAGCGCACTGGTGAGAGTCAACCCCAGCCAGGAGTCTGAGCCGAGCTCGAGGTGCTGCCCCGCCAGTGCCCATTCAGAGTTAGTCACCCCACCTTGCCTTGCTCTCGCGTGAGACCATCGCTGTAGTCTGACTAACCCAGGCCAGGTGCTTGGCTCCCACTGCACTAGCCACGAATGGTGGGCGACAAACGGGAGGTGGCTCCTGCAGGCCTGCCTTGCTCCCACCTCATATGGTAACAAGGCTGCAGCAAAGCGTGGACAGAGCACGAGGGGATTACCGTCTACTCAAGCCCAGCAGCCACAGTAACTGCTTTGATTCCTGCTGCTCCTGGCCCACCTATCTCCTGTGCTGCTCCTACTGGTCACAGGCCAAGTCTCTTCTGGAGGGGCAGATGCAGCAGGCCACTCAGGACAGTCAAGGGGCTGGGGCAGTAGCCCAGCTTTAGTGAACAACAAAACCCTCAGCAAGTGGAGGAAGGACGCGTCTCTCCACTCAGCCCAGGAGCGGAAAGGTGAAGGGGGTTACACTCACCACTGCAGTCAGCATGAAGCAGAGGAGCAAACCAAAAGCCCCCAAGAAGGTTAAGGAGTCTATCGTTACAGCTCTTTGCTTTACCCAGAATCCCTCAAGATTGACACAGAGCCCTCATGTTGTTTGGTCTGCAGGGTGTTTCCCCTCTAGGCGTGAGTCCATTGGTGGCCAGTCAGGTTTGATGGCTGCCTGAACCTTCTCCCACTCTCCGAGCACTGAAAGGGCCTCTCTCCCGTGTGGGTGCGCTGGTGTCTGGTGAGGTGGGATGAATGGCTGAACCTCCTCCCACACTCCAGGCACTGGAAGGGCCTCTCTCCCGTGTGGGTGCGCTGGTGGGTAGTGAGGCTGGAGGAGTGGCTGAACCTCCTCCCACACTCCAGGCACTGGAAGGGTCTCTCTCCCATGTGGGTGCGCTGGTGGGCAGTGAGGCTGGCTGACTGGCTGAACCTCCTCCCACACTCCAGGCACTGGAAGGGCCTCTCCCCCGTGTGGATGCGCTGGTGGGTGGTGAGGTTGACTGACTGGCTGAACCTCCTCCCACACTCCAGGCACTGGAAGGGCCTCTCTCCCGTGTGGATGCGCTGGTGGGTGGTGAGCTTGGCTGACTCGCTGAACCTCCTCCCACACTCCAGGCACTGGAAGGGCCTCTCTCCCGTGTGGATGCGCTGGTGGGTGGTGAGGTGGGCTGACTGGCTGAACCTCCTCCCACACTCCAGGCACTGGAAGGGCCTCTCTCCCGTGTGGATGCGCTGGTGGGTGGTGAGGTTGACTGACTGGCTGAACCTCCTCCCACACTCCAGGCACTGGAAGGGCCTCTCTCCCGTGTGGATGCGCTGGTGGGTGGTGAGCTTGGCTGACTCGCTGAACCTCCTCCCACACTCCAGGCACTGGAAGGGCCTCTCTCCCGTGTGGGTGCGCTGGTGGGTGGTGAGGTGGGCTGACTGGCTGAACCTCCTCCCACACTCCAGGCACTGGAAGGGCCTCTCTCCCGTGTGGATGCGCTGGTGGGTGGTGAGCTTGGCTGACTTGCTGAACCTCCTCCCACACTCCAGGCACTGGAAGGGCCTCTCTCCCGTGTGGGTGCGCTGGTGGGTGGTGAGGTGGGCTGACTGGCTGAACCTCCTCCCACACTCCAGGCACTGGAAGGGCCTCTCTCCCGTGTGGGTGCGCTGGTGTCTGGTGAGGCTGGAGGAGTGGCTGAACCTCCTCCCACACTCACCACAAGGATAGGACTTTTCTCCTGTGTGGCTCTGCTGATGTCTAACCCAGTGTGATGGCCTGTGGAAGTTCTGCCCACACTCGCCACAGGAATACTTCTGTCTGCGACCGCCACCTCCTGCCTGCCCCGTTTCGCTCTGTGCATGTGGCTCCCCTGTTGTGTCCCTCCACTGCTGTGGAGGCAGGTTTGACAGTAAGCCAAACACCTCTCTACCTCCCACACCTTCCCTCTGCCCTTGCAAATGTGGTTTCTTTCCCCATGTGCCTTTGCGGAGGGAGCTGGGGTTTGGTGGCAGCTGCTGTGATGGTGGATCTCCCGGGAAGGAAAGACCTCTGGTTTTAGGACAAGATTCCCCTCCCAGAGCACCTTCGTCTTCTTCAGTCTGCAATTCGGTAGGCAGGTGCTTACGCTTCAAGTGTTGGCTGAGGTAATCTTTGCTGCTGAAAGCCAGCCTGCAGCGAGGGCATGGATGGCAGTGTGGATCCTGCCCACGCACTGTCCAAAACACAAACCAGAATTCAGATAGGAAATGGCAATTGCTCCAACGCGCTGGCCCTTCCAGAGGCTTTGCACATAGGAAGGGCCAAGAGCACCAGACAATTAGTGACACTCAGACTTTAGTTTTAGGATACAAAATGAACCGTTCCCTGTAGGACCAGACCTAATGACTGACTCCTCCCCAGGGTTCAGTTCTGTCCCCTGACAGTCAGCCAGACCTAAAGCTGGGACAACCGTGCCTGGTTATTCTAGGTCCCTGCTAGGAGTGTCATTTTCTCTCTCTCCTCTCCCAGGTGTTGGGGGTTCTGGTTCCGGCCAACTCCTCTGTCCCAAGGCCAGTGGAGTAAGCCATGGCAGACAGTTGTATTTATAAGCATTTCTGAGGCTGTCTCTACACAGGCACTTGAATGACAAAAGTTGTGTGTTTCAGAGATGTTAACCCCCCCCCACCCTCCCCGACAAAAGTTTTGCCGACGACAAGCGCCAGTGTGAACAGCGTGCTCCTGGCGACAACGCAAATGCTGCTCATTGGGAGTGGAAGATTTTGCTGGCAGGAGAGCCGACAAACAGTGGCTACACTGCATGGTGTTCAGTGGCACGGCTGTCGTAATGCAGGCAGGTCACTAAAAGCTGGGTAGTGTAGACATAGCCTGTATTGCACGTCCCTGTAGTGCTTAAGAGCTAAAGGCAGAGCCTGGTGACCCCCCAGAGCCTCCTTCCCCCGTAACCGTGCGGGAGAGCCTGTAGGCACAACCCCTGCTGGTTGTTGCCCAGTGCTGGGAGTGCACTGATCGGCACTCTGCTAGCTTGGCCTAGTCTGAGGATCACTGTGACACCCCAGAGGCTCTACCACAGATTTCAGTGGCAGTGGAGACATAACTACTTTGACCAGCCCCTCACTACACCCCATCCTCCAAAGCCTCCTCCATCTTTAAGCTTGTTTTGAAGACGCCAAAACACACCTTGTATCGGTTTAGTTTCTGAACTTTGGGAAGGCGATAGGTGGCTTTGCACCCACGGTAACACTGAAGAGGCTTCTAGCCACCCCGTGCAGATCGTGATAGCCAGTCTCAAACTCCAGTCTCAAACTCTGGTTGGTTAGTTTAACTTTAAATACTGTTTTTAGTCCCAGTCTTCACCTCTCAGTGTAACGCAGATGCTGGGGTCGGAGAAGGTCGGGTAATAAGTCACGGGCAGAGCAGGAGGGGCAACTGACAGTGTTTCAGCTGCTAAGCACTGACCTGCTGAGCAATTCCCAGTCTGTGTCTCCTCATGGATCCCAGCATTTTTCAACCATTTGGCTATCAGGGACCTGCTTGCTGCCTTTCTAAACTGTATCAGGGAGATCCCAGCGACTGGTGCCAATCCAGACTGGTCATTGAGAATCACTGAGCTAGGGATCCCCCCGTATGTGCATGTGTTGGAGGTGGTGTGAGTAGCTGAGCAGAAGGCAACTGAAGAGGGAGATTCAGGGCAGCAGGTGCTCTAAATCTGACCATCTCCTAGGGCAGGGGTAGTCAACAGGTGCACCGCAGGCCAAATCCAGACCGCCAGACGCTTTTGAACGGACCATGAAATCTTTTTTACTTATTGCATTGTTACTGCAACATGAAAAAAATGTTTCTCTGGAGTCTGGACCTTGGCTATACCTTGACCAAGAAACATGGACCTTGACAAAAAATAATTGACTACCCCTGTTCTAGGGATGGCAGGAAGCTCCCATAATTAGGCTCATTCCAACCACTAGTGGCAGCGGTGGCTGCCAGGGCTTTGGAGTGGAGCCCGGAATCGGAGTGCGGAGCAGCTCCGGAGCAGTGGAGCTGCAGGTTTTTGCATGGAGCTGGAGCACAGCTCCAAAGCCCTGGTGGCTGCATCTCCTTTCACCAGCTTCCCTCATCACATCTGCACTCGAGATGGGCTCTCTAGCATAAGGATTTACTTGTGAGCATTCCTGACAAAGATGTCAGGATAAGAAATGAAAGTTCCTGGTTATTAGAAATTGTGTCATCTCAAAACAAGCCAAGGGAAGCTTTTAGCCAGAGCGAGGCTGCAGCCTGGTACCTTTGGGTGGCGCTGTGCTTTTCCATCTCGTGCCCCACTTGATTCCCAGCTCCTTGCCGTATTCATCCCCGTACCAGACCAGAAGCTCACAGTGCGGCAGGATGGCCCTGCACACTCTATAGTAGATTTTCCCATGATACTGGAAAGCGACAAGGTTCTGCTCTTCCTCATCCCTAGCACAGTTAACATACCTGGACATTCACAGTTAGGAAAGTGATTTGTTAAATACAATGGTCTTCAGTCAGGGAAGTGCCAACTTGAAATCTAGGCGATAGAACAGTGAAATAACCACAGTACTTCTAGATTTTCCTTAATGGGATTAATAGGTTATTGGTCCATGCCTGGAGATTTCAGAGCCTAGCCAAGTATCAGAGGGGGAGCCGTGTTAGTCTGGATTTGTAAAAGCAGCAAAGAATCCTGTGGCACCTTATAGACTAACAGACGTTTTGCAGCATGAGCTTTCGTGGGTGAATACCCACTTCTTCGGATGCAAGTCAGAATACCCACTTCTTCGGACTTGCATTCGAAAAAGTGGGTATTCACCCACGAAAGCTCATGCTGCAAAACGTCTGTTAGTCTATAAGGTGCCACAGGATTCTTCAGAGCCTAGCCAGTAACCTTTGAAAGGTACGTCCGGTGTTTTTGAAGCTCATCCAGTCTATGAAAGTGAGATGACTTAGAGAGCCAAAATCTGTACAACTTTTATAGAAAGGAGATTCTGGCGAATGAGGCTTCCTCAATATGCTTCTCTGTGCTTGGGTATTGGAGGGCTAATGCTGTGTCTCTCCCTAACCAGGTAGGCACTTTGTTTTGGGGTTTGCGTTGCAATCTTAATGCTGAGAATATCATGTTGTGAATGCTAACAGGACTGGGTAAATAACTGCATGCTAAGTGATGGATTGAGTATGCCGCAGCCTGTAAAAATGAATCCTATGGCTTCATACACCTGAAACACTGACTATCCCAGAGTTAACATTCTGTGATTATACTGATGAGGATAGGAGTACAGGGACTTACCTCATCCAGTTGGCATTAGTTTCATCCTTCCCATCAATGTACACATACCAGTTTCTTCCCTTGGTGATCTGGAGTTGAATCAGACAAGACACACAGGAATCAATAAGGCACTCTCCATACAGATGAGATGATAAATAAGTGACAAGTGTCATGCATTGTGTCCTGAACACAGTTCAGAAGTAATCCTGCAAGTGTGAATACACACAGAACAGACAGGGCCAAATAGTGCTCACGGCGACAATCCCAATGAAATCAAGGAGGCTGCACAGCATAACTTAAGCTTTGTCTACACTGGAACTTTGTCAGCAAAACTTTTGTCATTCGGGGATGTTAAAAAACACCCCCCTGAAGGACAAAAGTTTTACCGACAAAAAGTGCTGGTGAGAACAGTACTTTGTTGGCAGGAGAGCTCTCTCCAGATGACAAACAGCCGCTACAATGTGTGACTTTTAGTAGTATGGCTGTAGCGGCACAGCTGTGTCAAAAGGTGTGTAGTATAGACAAAGCCTGAGAGCAGAACCTGGGCCTTCAAACAGTGTCTCCCAACAAACTTTGAAAGCTGAGCCTACCACCACCATCAGGCAAGTTAAACCAACTGCACCCTGCTAGGAGAATGCCATGTGTTAAAGGCCATAACATATCAATGAATACATCTCCCTAGCCCCTCAGCAAGCCCTTCATGCCACCTCCCCGACAGACGCTGAGAAATACTGATGTAGGGTGACCAGATGTCCTGTTTTTATAGGGACAGTTCTGATTTTCGGGTCTTTTTCTTATATAGGCTCCTACTACCCCCTACCCCGGTCTTGATTTTTCACACTTGCTGTCTGGTCACCCTATGCTGATGTAACGTCATACGAATAAAACATGAATTAACAGAACAGAGAGTGAGAGTTCAGTGCCAAGGAGCATACTTCCTCTCCTTCCTTTCACACTTTGATGAGCTAGAACATAGCAGAGTGTTGTAATAGGAAAAAAAGCGTCATGGGCAATTCATACCAGCCAAGAATAACCATTGTGGGCTGCTTCCTCCTCCTCTGTTATCCTTCCGTCGTATGGGCCAAAATGAACTCCAATCGGCAGGGTGTCTGCCTCATTCCAGACTCCAAGCCCAGCCTGTGGGATACTCGAAAGCCCAATTCTCATCCCTGGGGGCAAAGTGAGAGCTGCTCTCCTTTCCTGTCCTGTTTCTACTATTGGGTCTTTGATGAAAGTTGGAGGGCCATGAACTGAACACTCATCAATGAAAAATGTCAGGCAAGCCTCACAAACTAGAACAGGAGGAGAAACAACATTGACGCCATCAGTTAGTTTCTCTGCTCCATCTCCCCTAGCCCCTGGCTGCATACCAGACCATTAACCCCATCACACAGGCCCTAGTGCACACAGGCAGCTGGGTGGCATACTAGGTAGCTGCTCTCCAGCTATTGCACCTTGGCTGAGCTGAAGAGAGTCTGAAGTTTTTCCTCATACCAGAGGCACATTTTCAGAGAATTTCTGTCAGGTGGTATATTGCCTCCAGCAAGCACTCAGTGGAAAGTGGACACAGCAGCCTGTTTAGCTGTGCAGGTCGCTGTGAACATGGCAGCCAATGCTTAACTCTCTGCACTGGCTCCTTATTGAATAGAGAGTCGAATTCCAGGTCTTTCCTCATATTAAGAGCCCTCCATGGGAGAGTTAGGTTCCATCAGAACAATGAAACTCTTGACCAAGAGGAGAGTTTCATGAGTGCGGGAGACAGAACTATCACAGGAGCTAGGCCAGGACTATGGAACTCTGCCACAAGAGATAAGGATGACTTTCAGAATTAAATGCAAAACTGATATCTCAACATCCCCACCCCCCAGCTATTTCTCCTGAATGATTAAAAGGACTAAAGAGATACAGACTATTATTCCTATTCTTAAATAGTTTTGAGGTGTTCAGATACTATAGTGTGGGAGGCCACACAAGGAAAAACATTTGGGGCTCAAAGAGGAATACTGAAAGAAATTATGTGACTTACATAAGTAATCATCATCTTGTGGTTCATTTATTTCAACGTACACTTTTTTCTCTCTCTTTCGTAAGCTGTACGTGTTAACTTGGGTGCTCTGCCCTTGGGTTTCAGAAGCTGCTAACCTGGGTAGATCTAAAGGGGAATTATACTGGGTAGGTTAGTCTGTGCAGTACCAGAACTGATAGAAATAAATAGGCAATGGCATTTTCAGGCCTAAATCTCATTTATATTGAGGTTGCTTTACACAGCAAAGTGGCTACAGAATGTGTAAGAATCAGGCCCTTTGCACATGAAAACATACATAAATAGGAGCCATACCACAGTTTCTAGGAGCTGAACACTGAAAACCACAGCTGACTCTGACACTTTCTGACTATAATTGATTAAGCAGTGACATTGTCTCCTTAAATCTGTGTCTCGCTCACTGTCCTCTGCTCTCAGTGCCAACAGCCTCAGATGGGCTGGTATGCGAGAATCCAGACCCAAGTGAAACAGCAATACGAGGCCAGTCGGTGTCCTGATGACCAGGCTTCGCATTGCCAAGATGGACTCAAGCCAGGTTAGACGTCTAGTGCTGATTTCCTATGACAACAACGGGAGTGCCATGGAGGCTCACCCTGCCTTGTGTCACCCAACAGTGCCCTAAGCAACCAGTTAAAGAGAAGCATGACAGGAATTTGAAGGGAATCCCATCATGTTGGTGGCTGTGAGCTTACGTGCTGAAGGATGGATTCTCAAGGACGGAGAGCTCAAAGGGAAAAGCAGCAGTAAGAATAGCTGTGGTATTGAATTGGACTTCACTATAATGAGAGATATTTCCATGTTTCTACAGATAATGAGAAGCATGTGTCCCACTTTAACCCCTGGAGTGCAGAGAGCACCTCCCACCAAATCTTATAGGCTGCAGACCTAATAGTCCTCAGAGCTACCATAAAAATGCAGAGATTTCCCCACGTTCTGGGCTTACCAGTTTTCAGATCAACAACATTAGTGACAGGGATTCTGGTGCCCACATCTGAATTTTTGTTCAATTTCTCAGTGTCTGTTTGATTCTCAGAGGTCTTCTCCAGCACTGTCTTTTCATTCTGCACACAAAGTTGTTTTCCATTACAATAAATGTACTGTTCTGGTTCTCTCTACCCAGAGCCTCTCATGTGGAGAAACTAACATACAAAAGGCTACAAGGAGCAGATGGCCATGTAAAAATAGGTTGACCACTGCAGCAACGGAGTACCTTCGCCAGGTCAGACATGGCATAGCAGTGCTGACAGATGCTCCATTACTGCAGCCATCTCTCTTCCCATAAGTTGGCCTTCATGCCAGGTCACAATTTAGTCCACCCCTTCCAGGGTAACAGAAAGCCCAACATCCTCACCAAAGGGTCTTTGGGCCTCTAACACGTCCCCTTCTCTGGGCTCTTGACACCTTGCCAGTGGCTAATAGGGGAGCCTGGGCCCTCCCACTACACCAGGTCCCAGCCCAGGAACCTCTAGCCCAAGGGTGGGGAACCTATAGCCTGCAGGTCCGATCCAGCCCATTGCTTAATTTCCTCTGGCCCATGGCAAGTCTCGGCACCACAGGCTAGAAGCCCTGAGCCTCAGTGCCCCCCTGAGTGCCTACTTGCCCCACCGAGGGCAGGAAGCTTTGGCACCCTCCCACAGGGCTGTATGTAGGCCATGACTATTTTTTCTGTGGGTCAATGGCTGATGATAGAAAAAGGGTTCCCTACCCCTGCTTTAGCCAGCAGTGCAATTCCACACCTTGCTACTGCTGCTGTTTCCCTGGGCTCCCTCAGGGTTGGCCTTCTACGGCTCTTACTCCATTCCTCCACAGAACCTCATCCAAAGCACTCTCTCCTCTCCCTGGCAGTCTGACTCCAAATCCAGCCCTTCTTTCAGCACACACCCACTATCCCGCTCCCTTCTCTCCCCATAGCTCCCGTCTCCCCAGCTGCTAGCCAGCCTTCTCCACTCCCACTAGGATACCAGGGCTTGGATTATTCTCCTGCCAAGCCTCTACCTCTTCACCTCCTTAGTCCCCCAGAGTGATGATAAACGTTCCCTCTGCAGCCTGCTTCCTTTCTTTGTTCTGCCCAGCTGGGCTTCATGGTCAGCCACACCTGGCTCTCCCTCCAGGTGCACCAAGGTAATATAACTCACCTCTCAGGCCCACATTAATCCATTCAGGGCCAGCATGGGGTACACACCCCATCACAGGGTCTCATGCAATTTGACTTGACTATTCTCTTTGGTGGTCTTTGATAATCCAAAGAGGATATATGGCAGGTGAGAGGCAAGGAGCAAGTTATCTACAAGGCTTAAAATATAGACATTTACCTACGGATTTCTTCACTGAGGTGATTAGATATTTGCCTAATCTGATACTGCATCTTCTGTATAAAGCCAGTCAAAAGCTTTAAAATGTTTTATAATTGAAAAATGGTCTTTGTAAAAACAAATTGTTTTGCAAAAAAAGCTGACTTTTTCCATTTTTGTTAAATTGTTCATGTTTTAATTTTTTTGAAAATGTGTTTTAAATTGTTATCCAAATAGTGAAATATTTCCATTTTTCAGGCAGCTCTACTTTGGAATAAAAAATTCTGTGCTCTACCATTGTAAAAGGCTCTACCAACCAGGAGGGGGTGTATCAGTCATACCAGGAAGCGTTCTGTGTCAGTGTTACAATCCTGATGTCACTGTTGATGTTGCTCTGGGCTCCCATTTGGGCAGAAAGTTTGTGGCTTGCCTATATTAGACATCTCCCCTCTGAAATTTGCCATGTCAGGAAGCTGCCTTGAAGTGAATTTGTTTCTATCTACAATGTATTTGAGTCCAGTGGCAGAAACTGAACAATTCCACTGAGATATTCTGAAAAATGATCCTAAGTCTTAAAACTTTTCTTGGCCTTTTATATAAATGCTTTTTACTCCCCTCCATCTTATATGTGCATCCTATTGGTGTATATGTACTAATTTTTACAATCATTTGATTGTGGTTCTGGGTTTTAATGATTACATTTATCATTAAAGTTATTACTTAATTGATAATTGTGGTCCAGGAACCTTTTGTGTCAACTGGCAGAGGACAGAGGGAGCATAGAGTATTACAGGGATCCCTGTGACAAGTATATGCACTATAGTTCACAAAGAGTAGCATGCTAGGTCTCTACCAGGTGCCAATACAGAGCTCATCATAATCATTGTGAAATGCAAGGAAAATATTTAAGAAGTTAGGCATCTATACTGGAAATTATGTTCTTAATGCCTTGAAGTTAAAGGCAGGTCACCGAGCGGTGACAGGCCTCAGACAGGTTCTGTTCAGGCAGGATCGGAGGCGCTAATCTCTGTGGCCGGTCATGTGTGTCTCACAAGGTACATCTATTTGCATATGGAGCCACCAGCTAGTAAAGACTGCAAAAAAGACAAGGGATCCCAAAATCAAAGGGACACGCAGCAGGAGAGCATCTGGTTTATGAATAAAGATTAAAGGACTGTTTTGCTATATCTGGGGCTGGATACCCTGCACCTGAGAAGCTGATAGAGTAGCTTTTTTCATGAAAAGGGGATCACAGCCGACCTGGTTGAAAAGCACTGGTGATCGATATGTTATTAAAGCTGAGGGTATCTTGTTAATTAAGTCTAGGCCCTAAAAAGCATGTTATGTAACCATTTGTGCCCAATATTTCTACTTGATGTCATTGAATGAACTTGGTTCTCACTATAACCTCTGCTGTGTGTTAAGTAGAGCAGTCATCTGAGGTGTAACTGGTAAACTGAGGTGATCTGTGCCTTTGGGAACAGTGAATCTGTGACTACTGTGAGTGGCCAGTGGAATAGGGGCTGTGCACTCCGGAGGTGGGACACAGAGGGCTTGGAAAGTGCCTCTCTCTGCTCCACAGAGGGACAGCGAAGCCTGCATAGGCTGAGAGGGGAGTGCTTGTGGTGCCTGGGGCTCCTGGAATCAGGGAGCTGAACCACAGCAGGTACAGACAAGATTGCCTCATGCTAAGAGCAGGTGGTAGTGAGGTGCCCCACAGCCCTGCTACCCCTAGGAAGTGTCACAATAATTATTTAATTATTAGTTGAACCAGCAGCATAACGAGCACATAAAAAGCATTTTTCATGTCACTGTAGAGGCATTTGTTAATTAAAAATGGGGTTCATGTCCTCTATAAGATTCCTCATCTAAGCAAAAAGTACATAGTAAGCTTACTTGACTGATGTTCTGCCTTTTCTTTTTTTCCTGTTTCAAACTGCCAGATTTACGTGGTGGCCTGAAGGTTTTCACTGTAAGTGTAAAAAACAAAAACAAAAAAACGAACAAGTTCCCAAATGCTGCATGCCCAACATTACTGAAATTATAAGTGTCCCAGGCAGGAAGCTGGCAGCTGTTTCATGTTCTGACTGTCACAAAATCACAGAAATCAGAGATAGAGAAGCTCTAAGAAAGTTGTCTCAGCTACTGCATAGCTGTTACAATGTAACTGGTTTCACTGTGCAGGGTAACTATTTAACAAAGCAAGG
Organism: Mauremys reevesii; assembly: GCF_016161935.1. Taxonomy (NCBI): domain Eukaryota; kingdom Metazoa; phylum Chordata; order Testudines; family Geoemydidae; genus Mauremys; species Mauremys reevesii. Next base: position 21,555,796 of record NC_052646.1, read on the forward strand.
TGTAGAGGACAGGACGTTAGGTTAATGCTTTGTTACGTAAGAAACTGCTCTTCACTCATAAAATTATTTAATATTTATAAATAACATACAGCTTGAGTGCTTGAAGCTGCCTTTGATTTAGCAGCAGTTTGAATCTGTCTGAAACCATAAGCCCCAGAGAAAAACAGGTGTCACGGAGTGGTTCAGACCCTTTGAACTTCCCTGGACATGTTCCACATTTCATGCTGCCTCGCTGCTGATACAGGATGTTTGTGAGTAAAAAATAAACTGTTCACTTTTTAACCTGAATGCCCCAGATTAGTGCAAGGAGAGCCTCATGTTGCAACCCTTATGGTGAATTAAAGTGTCATGTTAAGGAGCACCAAAGTGAATCTTCTCCAGTTCTCCATGGCTGGAAGGGTGAAAAGTGCAACATGAGACCTTTGGGGACTATGTGGCAAGGAGCTGATTTCCCCCAAGGATATTTTAATCAGTGGAGATACCCAGTAATGGTAGCTCATTAAAATGAAGAGTCACTTCTTTGCTCTGTTACCTAAAGGTTTTGGTGTCCAGTCTTCATCAGACTCCGAGTCGTATATGATGGGGTTTTGGGGACGTCGACCACGACACATAAAGGCAGGTTTCGGGGTAGGAAGGCCTAACAAAGAAATCCATTATAAGTAATAACAGCTGACATGATCTGAGTCTTGCTCATGCAGTGAGACAGCTTCCCAACACCTTGCACTGGGAATACAGGCATGGGAACCTGGTGGCAGTGCCACGTGTTCTAATCTGGAAGACCTGTGAGGCTCGCCTGGCATCTCAGGACTCCTACTGCCCAGGCCAGAGGGCTTGCAGCAGCCTCAACTGCCTGCAAGGCTCATCACAGAAACAGCAAATGGAGAAGCCAGCACATGCACCTAAGGTCTGAAATGGGGGGTGCAGAGTATGAGAGTTTTCTATACTGGATTTATACTCTGGCTTCTCTCTGCCCCAAGGACACAAACTCTCAATGTCTCCTCCCTCCCAAAATGAGGAAGACTTAAAGGAGGACTAAATACAACATCTTCAGCTCTCCAGCTGCTTGTGCCACTTGGAGTCGCCTTTTCACCCCCAGCTGGCCCTCTCACCTAGTTCAATCATAAACTCATAGTTCCGCTTGATGTTCCTGTAGCGGGTTTTCTCCCAGGCTCCCATCTCTGCCCATTGCTCCTTAGGGAAGTAGATGGACAGTTCTTTGAATCCATCTTCCACCTAGTCAGGTGAAGAAAAGTGTCACAGGTGGGTTATGTTCAGTAGTCACTGTCCAAATTTTCTCAACAAAAGGGAACACTTCCTTCCCTCCCTGTCCACCCACCCTAGACTAGCAGCAGAGGGAGGTGTATGGAAATTGGCCCTGTGCAGCATCTCATCTCCTACCTTTTCCACTGACTGACCATTTGGACGGCAGAGTGAGAGTCTAATTTTAAATTAATCCCCTGGGCCTGATTATCATCTCTGGCCAGGAGACAGGGAGTGAGCTGCTTCCATTGGTGCTGGGGGTCTCAGCCCCACGGCTCTTGCCTCCCAAGGCACAGGGGCACATGCTCCTTCCCCTGCAGGTGGAATCCTAGCTGGCTCTGCTCCAGTTGACCATCACTCTGGTGCCCCAGATGCTCTCCCCTCCTGCAATGGGGAAGATGAGAGAAATTTCCCAGGTTCCACCCTCCCAGCAGCTGCTCCCCTGGGCTCCTCACCTGGGAACTCTCTCCTGCTTTCCTGCTTTTCTGCTCTTTCCTCTTTTCTGATGCTCTCCCTTCTCCAGCATTGTCACTCATGGTGCCTGACAACTTGCCCTGCTGCCCCAGCAAACTCTGTAAGAGGACAATGAAATGAGGGCCTCACAGGTGTCTCTTCCCTTTCTGGAGTTCAGCCCTTTTTGGGGTCTTTGTGGTTCAGCCTGAATAGGGGTCCTCCTGCCTCACAGGCTTAATCTAGCTTGGGGTCTACCCTCCTCATCCCATGTGGCTCAGCCCAGGCTGGCATCTCTCCCCTTGGCCCCCAGGGCTCGGCCCAGGCTGGGGTCTCTCCCCGTGGCCCCTGGGGCTCAGCCCAGGCTGGCATCTCTCCCCTCGGCCCCCAGGGCTCGGCCCAGACTGGGGTCTTTCCGCTCGCCCCCTGGGGCTCGGCCCAGGCTGGGGTCTCTCCCCTCGGCCCCCAGGGCTTGGCCCAGGCTGGGGTCTTTCCGCTCGCCCCCTGGGGCTCGGCCCAGGCTGGGGTCACTCCCCTCGGCCCCAGGCTCAGCCCGGGCTGGGATCACTCCCCTCAGCCCCCGGCCCAGGCTGGCGTCTCTCCCCTGGGCCCTCCGGGGCTCGGCCTGGGCTGGGGTCACTCCCTGGGGGCTCGGCTCGGGGGTCTCTCCCCTCGGCCCGGGGTCTCTCCGCTCGGCCCCCCGGGGCTCGGCCCAGGCTGGCGTCTCTCCCCTCGGCCCCCTGGGGCTTGGCCTGGGCTGGGGTCACTCCCCTCGGCCCTCCGGGGCTCGGGTCTCTCCCCTCAGCCCCCGGGGCTCAGCCCAGGCTGGGGTCACTCCCCTTGCCCCCTGGCTGGGATCACTCCCCTCGGCCCCCCAGGCCGAAGCCCGGGCTGGGGTCACTCCCCTCAGCCCCTGGCTGGCATCTCTCCCCTGGGCCCCCCAGGGCTCGGCCCGGGCTGGGGTTTCTCCCCCAGGCTCAGCCTGGTCCTGGGCCCCAGGGTCTCTCCTCGGCCCCCCGGGCTCGGCCCGGGCTGGGGTCTCTCCCCTGGGCCCCCCAGGGCTCGGCCCGGGCTGGGGTCTCTCCCCTGGGCCCCCCAGGGCTCGGCCCGGGCTGGGGTCTCTCCCCTCGGCCCCCAGGGCTCGGCCCGGGCTGGGGTCTCTCCCCTGGGCCCCCCAGGGCTCGGCCCGGGCTGGGGTCTCTCCCCTCAGCCCCCAGGGCTCGGCTTGGGCTGGGGTCTCTCCCTTTGGCCCCTGGGGCTCGGCCCGGGCTGGCGTCTCTCCCCTCGGCCCCCGGGGCTCGGCCCGGGCTGGGGTCACGCCCCTCGGCCCCCAGGGCTCGGCCCGGGCTGGGGTCTCTCCCCTGGGCCCCCCAAGGCTCGGCCCAGGCTGGGGTCTCTCCCCTCGGCCCCCGGGGCTCGGCCCGGGCTGGGGTCTCTCCCCTCGGCCCCCGGGGCTCGGCCCGGGCTGGGGTCTCTCCCCTGGGCCCCCCAAGGCTCGGCCCAGGCTGGGGTCTCTCCCCCCGCCCCCCAGGGCTCGGCCCGGGCTGGGGTCTCTCTCCTTGGCCCCTGGGGCTCGGCCCGGGCTGGGGTCTCTCCCCTCGGCCCCCTGGGGCTCGGCCCGGGCTGGGGTCTCTCCCCTCGGCCCCCGGGGCTCGGCCCGGGCTGGGATCTCTCCCCTGGGCCCCCTGGGGCTCGGCCCGGGCTGGGGTCACTCCCCTCGGCCCCCAGGGCTCGGCCTGGGCTGGGGTCTCTCCCCTCGGCCCTGAGGTCTCCCCACACTGACTGGATTGGTCGGAATTGGGCTGCACCAGCCTCTACCCCAACAACCCTTCGCCTTCGTCTACCAGAGCCCGCCAAAACCTCTAGCCAATCATCGAGGGGCATTGTTATATTGTGGCCAATCAGCGTGGGGCGAAGGGACGGCGGCCGCCAATCAGCGGGCAGCGCGGGAAAGAGCCGCTGGTCTCGCGCCGGGCAGAAGGCGGCTAACGGCTGCGGCGCGAGGCGAGGAGAGAGCAGAGGGAAAGAAACAGCCCCGCCCCTAGGAGAGAAGGGCGGGGCATTCCCGCCCCGAGGGGCCAGTCAGCCACGCCCACTCCGCGAGGGGCGGGGGAAGTCCTGCTCCGGCAGTTGGAGGAGGGGGGCGTGGAGGTGGGAGGGGGTCTCTGGGGGGGATTGAGGGAAGGGGTCTGGGGAGGGGTCTCTAGGGGATTGAAGGGAGGGGAGGGGTCTATAGGGTGGGATTGAGGAGGGTCTCTGGAGCATTGAAGGGAGTGGGATGGGGCGGGGTCTCTAGGGGATTGAAGGAGGGGAGGGGTCTATAGGGTAGGATTGAGGGGAGGGTCTCTGGGGCATTGAAGGGAGTGGGATGGGGTGGGGTCTCTAGGGGATTGAAGGGAGGGGTCTATAGGGTGGGATTGAGGGGAGGGGTCTCTGAGGCATTGAGGGGAGTGGGATGGGGTGGGGTCTCTAGGGGGATTGAAGGAGGGGTCTATAGGGTGGGATTGAGGGGAGGGTCTCTGAGGCATTGAGGGGAGTGGGATGGGGTGGGGTCTCTAGGGGATTGAAGGGAGGGGTCTATAGGGTGGGATTGAGGGGAGGGTCTCTGAGGCATTGAGGGAGTGGGATGGGGTGGGGTCTCTAGGGGATTGAAGGAGGGGTCTATAGGGTGGGATTGAGGGAGGGGTCTCTGAGGCATTGAGGGGAGTGGGATGGGGTGGGGTCTCTAGAGGGATTGAAGGGAGGGTCTATAGGGTGGGATTGAGGGGAGGGTCTCTGAGGCATTGAGGGGAGTGGGATGGGGTGGGGTCTCTAGGGGATTGAAGGGAGGGTCTATAGGGTGGGATTGAGGAGGGTCTCTGAGGCATTGAGGGAGTGGGATGGGGTGGGGTCTCTAGGGTGGGATTGAAGGGAGGGGAGGGGTCTCTGGAGCATTGAAGGGAGTGGGATGGGGTGGGGTCTCTAGGGGATTGAAGGGAGGGGTCTATAGGGTGGGATTGAGGAGGGGTCTCTGAGGCATTGAGGGGAGTGGGATGGGGTGGGGTCTCTAGGGGATTGAAGGGAGGGTCTATAGGGTAGGATTGAGGAGGGGTCTCTGGGGCATTGAAGGGAGTGGGATGGGGTGGGGTCTCTAGGGGATTGAAGGGAGGGGTCTATAGGGTGGGATTGAGGGGAGGGTCTCTGAGGCATTGAGGGGAGTGGGATGGGGTGGGGTCTCTAGGGGATTGAAGGAGGGGTCTATAGGGTGGGATTGAGGAGGGGTCTCTGAGGCATTGAGGGGAGTGGGATGGGGTGGGGTCTCTAGGGGATTGAAGGGAGGGTCTATAGGGTGGGATTGAGGGGAGGGGTCTCTGAGGCATTGAGGGGAGTGGGATGGGGTGGGGTCTCTAGGGTGGGATTGAAGGGAGGGGAGGGTCTCTGGAGCATTGAAGGAGTGGGATGGGGTGGGGTCTCTAGGGGATTGAAGGGAGGAGGGGTCTATAGGGTAGGATTGAGGAGGGGTCTCTGGGGCATTGAAGGGAGTGGGAGGGGGTGGGGTCTCTAGGGGGATTGAAGGGAGGGGTCTATAGGGTAGGATTGAGGGGAGGGGTCTCTGGGGCATTGATGGGAGTGGGATGGGGTGGGGTCTCTAGGGGGATTGAAGGGAGGGGTCTATAGGGTGGGATTGAGGAGGGGTCTCTGAGGCATTGAGGGGAGTGGGATGGGGTGGGGTCTCTAGGGTGGGATTGAAGGGAGGGGAGGGGTCTCTGGAGCATTGAAGGGAGTGGGATGGGGTGGGGTCTCTAGGGGATTGAAGGAGGGGTCTATAGGGTAGGATTGAGGAGGGTCTCGGGGGCATTGATGGGTGTGGGAGGGGGTGGGGTCTCTTGGGGGATTGACGGGAGGGGTCTCTGAGGCATTGAGGGGAGTGGGATGGGGTGGGGTCTCTAGGGGATTGAAGGGAGGGGAGGGGTCTATAGGGTAGGATTGAGGGGAGGGTCTCTGGGGCATTGAAGGGAGTGGGATGGGGTGGGGTCTCTAGGGGATTGAAGGAGGGGTCTATAGGGTAGGATTGAGGAGGGGTCTCTGGGGCATTGAAGGGAGTGGGATGGGGTGGGGTCTCTGTGGATTGAGGAGGGGTCTCTAGGGTGGGATTGAAGGGAGGGGAGGGGTCTCTGGAGCATTGAAGGGAGTGGGATGGGGTGGGGTCTCTAGGGGATTGAAGGAGGGGAGGGTCTATAGGGTGGGATTGAGGGGAGGGTCTCTGGAGCATTGAAGGGAGTGGGATGGGGTGGGGTCTCTAGGGGATTGAAGGGAGGGTCTATAGGGTGGGATTGAGGAGGGGTCTCTGAGGCATTGAGGGGAGTGGGATGGGGTGGGGTCTCTAGGGGATTGAAGGAGGGGTCTATAGGGTGGGATTGAGGAGGGGTCTCTGAGGCATTGAGGAGTGGGATGGGGTGGGGTCTCTAGGGGATTGAAGGGAGGGTCTATAGGGTGGGATTGAGGAGGGGTCTCTGAGGCATTGAGGGAGTGGGATGGGGTGGGGTCTCTAGGGTGGGATTGAAGGGAGGGGAGGGGAGGGGTCTCTGGAGCATTGAAGGGAGTGGGATGGGGTGGGGTCTCTAGGGGATTGAAGGGAGGGGAGGGGTCTATAGGGTAGGATTGAGGGAGGGTCTCTGGGGCATTGAAGGGAGTGGGATGGGGTGGGGTCTCTAGGGGATTGAAGGAGGGGTCTATAGGGTAGGATTGAGGGAGGGGTCTCTGGGGCATTGAAGGGAGTGGTATGGGGTGGGGTCTCTAGGGGGATTGAAGGGAGGGGTCTATAGGGTGGGATTGAGGGGAGGGGTCTCTGAGGCATTGAGGGGAGTGGGATGGGGTGGGGTCTCTGTGGATTGAGGGGAGGGGGAGGGGTCTCTGGGGCATTGAAGGGAGTGGAATGGGGCAGGGTCTCTAGGGGGATTGAAGGGAGGGGGAGGGGTCTATAGGGTGGGATTGAGGGGAGGGGTCTCTGGGGCATTGAAGGGAGTGGGATGGGGCAGGGTCTCTAGGGGGATTGAAGGGAGGGGTCTATAGGGTGGGATTGAGGGGAGGGGTCTCTGAGGCATTGAGGGAGTGGGATGGGGTGGGGTCTCTAGGGGATTGAAGGAGGGGTCTATAGGGTGGGATTGAGGGGAGGGGTCTCTGAGGCATTGAGGGGAGTGGGATGGGGTGGGGTCTCTAGGGGGTTTGAAGGGAGGGTCTATAGGGTGGGATTGAGGGGAAGGGGTCTGGGGAGGGGTTTTTAAGGTGGTATTGAGGAGAGGGTCAGATGGGGTGGGGTCTCTGTGGATTGAGGAGGGGTCTCTGTGGATTGAGGGGAGGGGGAGGGGTCTCTGGGGCATTGAAGGGAGTGGAATGGGGCAGGGTCTCTAGGGGGATTGAAGGGAGGGGGAGGGGTCTCTGGGGCATTGAAGGGAGTGGGATGGGGCAGGGTCTCTAGGGGGATTGAAGGGATGCACCCCCCCCTTGCTATACAAACTTCACGGCTCAGCTGTGCCACAACAGCTATTTTTCTGCCTATAAAAGCTGGGGCCGGCGTTAGGGGGCAGCAAGCAGGGCAGTTGTCCTGGGCCCCACACCACAGGGGGCCCTGCTTTGGCTTCAGCCCCAGGTAGTGGGACTCGGTGCCCTGGGCTCCAGTCCCATGTGGCAGGATTTTGGCTTTCTGCCCTGGGCCCCAGCGAGTCTAATGCTGGCCATGCTTGGTCTCCGGACCCCTGGTTGGGAACCACTGACATAGGGGATCCGGGCACAGACCCCCCCCACCCCTGAAAGGCCCATGGATTCAGTTCAGAGAAGTGGGGAGGGAGCTCACTGACCCCCCACTCCCTCCTGCCCCTTCCCCCCCTTTACCCGCAGCTCCCTCCACACACGGTGAGAACCGAGTTGCTGGGGTCTCTGCACAAGCTCCTGCCGGGCTAGGGCCTGTCACTCTTGGGCGAAGGCTTCCTTTCGTTCACACCTCCCCAGGGGTGCCCCCTCACCAGCAGAGAGGCTGGGGGCTGAACGGGCCATGGGGCCTGCCCCCCTGCCTCAGCCCTCGGGGTGGGGGTTTCCCCGCAGGGTGATATGAGGACAGGCTGTTCCCGTCCAGGCAGACCCAGCAGCCCTCCAGCTATACTAAAGCCAAGGATGCAGTTAAAGAGAAGACCTGGGGGCTGGGAGGGAATAGATGACGGCTGGAGCCATGAACAAGCGCGTGTCCTCGGAGTGCCTTGTGCGGTGTGTTTGTACAGAGCCTGGCGCGGGGGACGCCGAGCCGGACGCCCTTTGCATTCCCCCAAACAGCCACTCGAGGCCACTGTGGCTCCATTCCCTGGTAGCTGCATGGCATTAGGGGAGCAGGCAGGGGCAGAGCTGGGGCGGCTGGCGGGGGGCACTGGAAGCTCTTTGACTTTGCTCCTTGCGGCAGGAGCAGCAGCCGGCATGAATCCCTGCAGCAGAAGAAGGGCAGGCGATGATCCCGGCCTCGCCCCCTCTGCCCCCCAGCTGACAGCATCGCAGCCGGGACACCACGGTGCCGGGCAGAGACCCGCCCGAGTCAAGCGCCGCAAAACCAAACGGGAGCGCAACTCTGCCAAGTTCGGCAGGAACGCTGCGGGCGGGCCTGGCTGCAGGATGCTTCAGAGGATGCCAGCCCCGGGCTGGAGCTCGCACTGTGCCGGCCACGCCAAGTCCACCCCTCTACCAGCCATCCAAAGGGTCTCTGGCTCCAGGCCAGTCATCATAACCCAGCACAGGCTCAGCCAGCATCTGGGCATGTTTAACAGGGAGGTGAAATCAGCCGACATCGAGAGGCTGCTGGATCCCCGAAGCGAGCGAGAGACGGAGACGGAGACAAGTGCTGCGCTCCCTGGCGCAATCAGCCAGGCTTGGGACCCCTGCGCCCCTGGCCAGACATGCGCTCCAGACAGACAGCATGGGACCAGCACGCCTGCACCCCACGCAGCGGGCCAAGGGCCCCAGCCTACAGCCGCGCCCGCTGCCAGGGAGCTGGGCCCAACTCACTCTGAAACCGCAGCGGTGGAGACAGGCGAGTCCCAGGCCGAGCGCCCAGCTCCCCTGGACGAGAAGGAGAACGTCCCCCCGAGTGGGGCTGAGCCAGGCGGTGCCACGGCTGCCATGAGGGAGCTGGCCCAGGAACTCCAAACCCATCTCGACCTGACGTCGATGTTCCCAGGGCGCAACCTGATCAGCGAAAGGCGCCAGACAATACTCAGCACCCTGCTGGACCGGCACCAAACCCTGCCCGACCTCTCTGCCCTAATGGTGCATAACAAGCCGTGCGGTGGCTCTGCCCAGGGAGGTAAGGCCTGTGCCAAGGGCGTGCGGCGGGGCGGGGCGGGGGTCAGCACAGTCGTGGCATCACTACAGCTGTCATAAGCTAGGCAGGGACAGGCCTGCTTAGCCTTGGAGGGGAGACTTCCGATTGTCCCAGGGAGCGGGGTGTGGGATTCAATAGGGGGCGCTCTCCCCGGGCAGTCAGTGCTGACCCCAATCCCCCGCTGGGGCGCGAGGGGCCTGTGCTGCAGGGAGCGGGGTGGGGGGTTCACTGGGGGCGCTCTCCCCGGGCAGTCAGTGCTGACCCCAATCCCCCGCTGGGGCGCGAGGGGCCTGTGCTGCAGGGAGCGGGGTGGGGGGTTCACTGGGGGCGCTCTCCCCGGGCTGTCAGTGCTGACCCCAATCCCCCGCTGGGGCGCGAGGGGCCTGTGCTGCAGGGAGCGGGGTGGGGGGTTCAATAGGGGGCGCTCTCCCCGGGCTGTCAGTGCTGACCCCAATCCCCCGCTGGGGCGCGAGGGGCCTGTGCTGCAGGGAGCGGGGTGGGGGGTTCACTGGGGGCGCTCTCCCGGGGCTGTCAGTGCTGACCCCAATCCCCCGCTGGGGCGCGAGGGGCCTGTGCTGCAGGGAGCGGGGTGGGGGGTTCAATAGGGGGCGCTCTCCCCGGGCAGTCAGTGCTGACCCCAATCCCCCGCTGGGGCGCGAGGGGCCTGTGCTGCAGGGAGCGGGGTGGGGGGTTCACTGGGGGCGCTCTCCCCGGGCAGTCAGTGCTGACCCCAATCCCCCACTGGGGCGCGGGGGGCCTGTGCTGCAGGGAGCGGGGTGGGGGGTTCAATAGGGGGCGCTCTCCCCGGGCAGTCAGTGCTGACCCCAATCCCCCGCTGGGGCGCGATGGGCCTGTGCTGCAGGGGCTGTCAGTGCTGACCCCAATCCGCCTGTGCTGCAGGAAGCGGGGTGGGGTTCACTGGGGCGCCTCCCGGGGCTGTCAGTGCCTGTGCTGCAGGGAGCGGGGTGGGGGGTTCAATAGGGGGCGCTCTCCCCGGGCAGTCAGTGCTGACCCCAAAGGCCTGTGCTGCAGGGAGCGGGGTGGGGGTTCACTGGGGGCGCTCTCCCGGGGCTGTCAGTGCTGACCCCAATCCCCCACTGGGGCGCGATGGGCCTGTGCTGCAGGGAGCGGGGTGGGGGGTTCACTGGGGGCGCTCTCCCGGGGCTGTCAGTGCCGGCCCCGCTGGGGCACTAAGTCTTTCAGGTGCACAGCCCAGCCCCGGCACTTTAATTCAAGTTCCCTGGGGTCTGTCCCCCAGAGTTGGGGCACTAGTCCTGCTGCCCTGGCCTCATCTCCCCATGGCAGTTTCTCTAGTTTGCATCCCAGGTCCCCCCGAGAGGCAGGTGCAGCGACTCTGCGGTTTGGGGCTGGGGGGGGCCGATTGGTGCATTTCCCCCCAGAGGCGGGTGCAGCGACTCTGCGGTTCGGGGCTGGGGGGGCCGATTGGTGCATTTCCCCCCAGAGGCGGGTGCAGCGACTCTGCGGTTCGGGGCTGGGGGGGCCGATTGGTGCATTTCCCCCCAGAGGCGGGTGCAGCGACTCTGCGGTTCAGGGCTGGGGGGGCCGATTGGTGCATTTCCCCCCAGAGGCGGGTGCAGCGACTCTGCGGTTCGGGGCTGGGGGGGCCGATTGGTGCATTTCCCCCCAGAGGCGGGTGCAGCGACTCTGCGGTTCGGGGCTGGGGGGGCCGATTGGTGCATTTCCCCCCAGAGGCGGGTGCAGCGACTCTGAGGTTCGGGGCTGGGGGGGCCGATTGGTGCATTTCCCCCCAGAGGCGGGTGCAGCGACTCTGCGGTTCGGGGCTGGGGGGGCCGATTGGTGCATTTCCCCCCAGAGGCAGGTGCAGCGACTCTGCGGTTCGGGGCTGGGGGGGCCGATTGGTGCATTTCCCCCCAGAGGCGGGTGCAGCGACTCTGCCGTTCGGGGCTGGAGGAGGGGAGGCAGATTCGTATTCTGAAGAGGCGTCCGGCCCACACTGCGTTTGATTCCTGCGTTTGCTCAGCCTCCTCGTTTTCTGCTGCCCTTAGCTCTCAGGAGCCCAGGTGCCAGGGGGCAGGAGCTGCTGTGGGATACGGGATCGAGTGGCAGCGGGAACTCTGAACAGGGCATTTCGGGGAAGAGGAGAAGGGGGCAGGACGTGCAGGCCTTCAGGTGCGCCAGCCCTACGCACACGGTCATGAAAACGGTGAGTGCCCTGTGGTCCCTGGAAAGCCCCCTGCCCCAGAACCTAGTGGCTGGAGGGCCATAAAGGCACCTTCCTCCATCAGTGGGGCAGCCAGCCCCAAACCCTCCTACCTGCGGGGTTGATAGCTCAGTGGTTTGAGCACTGGCCTGCTAAACCCAGAGTTGTGAGTTCAGCCCTTGAGGGGGCCACTTAGGGATTGGGGCAAAATCAGTCCTTGGCCCTGCTAGTGAAGGGGGCTGGACTCGATGGCCTTTCGGGGTCTCTTCCAGCTCTAGGAGACAGGAATAGCTCCGTATATTTATCTATTTAATCCACAGGCCTGTCACTAGGCCTGCCTGGCCCATTTCCAGTGCGGCTCCGGGGGACAGGGAGAGGACGCAGTGACTTTCCAAGGTGTGTGTGTGGGGGGGTGTCTTTGCCTGACTGACTCGCGTGCATGGCACCATGCGTGCGGCACTGGTGAGGGACAGAGATCAGCTAGGTAAGATGAGAGCGGAGGGCCTCTGCCCATGGGGAGCTGGAGACGGCTGGTCGGGCAGAGCTGGCCTTGCCTCGCAGGGATGTGTGGGCCGTGACTCGGGAGCCCCGGGGCTGCGCTGCAGTCACTACAGACTCACTAAGCCAGTCCCGCTGCAGAGCACCCCAGTGCGGAGCACCCCAGTCCAGCCCCACATGCCCCGCTGGAGCCAGGCACACCGGAGCACACTGCCCGCACAAGGGGCAGTCAGCAGAAGGTCCCTGCCACCCCCAGCATTTGCCCTGTTGGCTGGCATGCCGTCCTCCTCCTGCTGGACGAGCTGTGACGAACAAAATGCACCAGGTGTCACGGGGTCCCCGGGCGCTGCTCTGGAGCTGCTCCCCACCGAGCCAGGCAGGACTCTGGGAGCCTCCTCCCCCTCGGAGCAGCCTGGCTGCAGGGCAAGAAGCTCCCCCGGCTTCACCTCCTGGGTCTCTCCTTGGAGCATTCAGCATCCTCTGCCCCTCCGTGCGCTTCCCCCAGCGAGTCCCCCCGGCGGGGTCCTGGGGGGCCACAGGGTCCTGCCCCCCCACTGCGCAGGCAGACGTGACTCTCAGCCAGCCGGGGACACAGAGGTTTATTCGATGACAGGAACAGGGTCTAACACAGAGCTTGTAGGTACCGCGAGCCGGACCCCTCGGCCGGGTCCATTCTGGGGGGCAGTGAGCCAGACCCCCACGTCTGCCCTCACTCCTCGTCCCCAGCCAGCCCCAGACTGACACCCCCTCCAGCCCCTCCTCTGCTCAGCTCCTTTCCCGGGCCAGGAGGTCACCTGACCTCTTTGTCTCCAACACCTTCAGCTGGCACCTTTGCAGGGGAGGGGCCCAGGCCAGCAGTTGCTAGGAGACAGTGTCAGGCATTTAGGTGCACTGGCCCCTTCCTCTGCAGCAATCACCCCCCTGATCCCCCCACCTGGATATTAAGAACTGCCGAGGGGACACTGAGGCACCAACACCGGATTCAGAGGGAACATTCAGAACAGTCCCAGCTCGTCACACAAGCCAGCCCCCTTCTCTTTCCATGCAGGGGGAGAGGAGAGCGACCCGAAGGGAGGACCTGGAATCCCTTGGCGCACGCGAGCCATTTGGCCGGCACAGCCTGCACCCCACAGCAGCTCCGTCTGACCACGCACTCTTGTCCGGCTCTGCCCTACACACAGGCACCATAGCCACCTTCGCCCCGGAAGCACCAGGCCCCCTGCCCAGAGCCGCTCAATGCTGCAGGAGATCCTGGGAAGCCATCTGGGAGCCCAGGACCGGGCTAGAGAGAGCCAGCATGGCCGTTAGGCCGGCCCAAAAGGAGCATGGCTCCGAGGGACACGGTCAGGGGCACTGGATGCCATTCGCAGCTGGGGATTCGGGGCGGAGCTCGGGTCTGGCCAGCAGGAGCCCTGCGCGGTGCCCCTTGGCGGAGCCCCCCCAGTACCCCTGTGCCCACTGGCTGAGCCCAGAGCTGTGGCAGGTGCTGCAGACCCAGACCCAGACCCAGACCCAGAGCAAGCGGCCCCCACCGGAGCTACACGCTTCCCAGAGCACAGCGAGAGCCGGCCCGGAGACGCAGCCCTCCTGCGATGTGCTGAGAAGCATCTGGAGCCCCAGCCAGGCAGCAGAGGTCCTGGCCCCCCGGGCGCTGGCGTGGCCTCGGCCGGGGCACAGGGCTGTCTCCTGGGAGCTGTGCTCAGAGCCAGCGCCCCTCCCGCAGGCCTGCTGGCAGCACAGGCAGGGGCCTCGCCTGGAACCGCTCCTGCCCCCCCGCGAGGCTCGGCAGCCCAGGCTGCTGTCGGTGCTGGGCAGGCCCGGAGACCACGGCCAGAAGCCGGCATCCGTGGAGCCCGTGAGAGCCCCCACCTTCTACCAGCCCTGGGACTCCGGAGCCAGGGGGGAAGGCTGCCCCCGTGCTGGGGGGTGGGGGAGCAGGTTCCCCCTGGGGGGGGCCCAGCAGCTCTGCGCGCTCCAGCAGCTGCCCATGTCCTTCTTCCCCCCGTCGGAGGCGCTGGAGCGCGGCCGCTCGCCGCCACCCACGCTGCACGGCTACCGGCTGGAGGAGGGCAGCCCGGAGGCCTGGGTCTTCCCCCGCATGAAGCTGTACTGACGGGGGGGTGAAGGGCTTTGGGAGCCTGGCACCCCTGGCTAGATTGGGGCGCTCGCTGCCCCCTCCGGCCCCTCGGAGCCCCGTGCGGCGTCAGTCACAGCCCCGCTCTGTCCCCTGGGGTCCCTCAGGCCACCTCCCCAGCAGGGCCCCCCGAGCCGAGCCCATGTTCAGAGGCTCCTCAATAAAGCCAGTTGTCAATGACGGCACTGTGGGGGTTTCCTTGGAGTCCCCCACGCCCGGCTGGGGGGCAGGTTCCACTTCCCCCGCTCGCCAGCCCCGTTCCCAGGCGCCCACTTGGGATTAGCACGGGGGGGGGGGGGATTAGCCTGAGGGCCACATTGGGTTCCCGAGATTGTATGGAGGGCCGGTCAGGGGAGGCTGTGCCCCCCCAAACAGCCAGGCGTGGCCCGGCTCCCACCCCCTAGCCGACCCCCCTGCTTCTCACCCCCTGACTGCCCCCCCGGACTCCTGCCCCATCCAACCCCCCGTTCCTGTCCCCTGACGGCCCCCCCAAGACCCCTACCCCATCCACTCCTCCCTGTCCCCTGACGGCTCCCAGACCCCCCGCCCCTGACAGCTCCCCACTCCCCATCCAACCCCTCCTCTCATTCCTGACTGCTCCCCCGGGACTCCTGCCCCATCCAACCACCCCATTCTCCGTGTCCCCTGTCAGCCCCGCCACCCCATCCAACCCCCTTTCCTGTCCCCTGACTGCCCCCGGACTCCTGCCCCATTCAACCCCGTTCCTGTCCCCTGACGGCCCCCAAGACCCCTACCCCATCCACTCCTCCCTGTCCCCTGACGGCTCCCAGACCCCGCCCCTGACAGCCCCACTGCCCCATCCAACCCCCTTTCCTGTCCCCTGACTGCCCCCGGACTCCTGCCCGCATTCAACCCCCCGTTCCCCGCCATCTGACTGCCCTGACCCTATCCACACCTTCGCCCCCTCACCACCCCCAAAGTCCTCTGCCCTCTATCCAACCCCCCCCCCCCAGCCCCCAGCCGCCGTACTTTGCAGCCGGAAGCACTCGTGGCTGGTGGTGCTACAGCCGCGCCACCCAGAGCACCAAGACAGGCAGCCGCGCCGCCCGGCCGGAGCCAGCCCCCGCCACCGCGCAGCACAGAGAGCGGGTGTGAAGGAGTAGGAAGCACAGACTGCCTGTGCGGGGGAGGGGAGAGCCAGAGGTTTAGGTGAAGATGCAGGAATTCAACTGTGAGCTGAGCTTGGCCTGGGGGAGGGGAGGTGACACCTCTGGCCAGGGGAGACAAAGGAAGGAGGCGGAGGAGAGAGGAGGGGCCGGAGAGGACTGGGAGAAGAAGGTGGGCTGGAGAAGAGAGGGGAGTCAGGAGACCGAGCTCTGATCCCCGGGGGGGGGCTGTGAGGCCCCCCAAGATGGGCCTAACCGGGGATTCTGGTTATCTGTGCCTGCAAGACCTGTGTGGGACTGTGTTCCTGTCGTCTAAATAAACCTTCTGCTTTACTGGATGGCTGAGAGTCCTGGTGAATCGTAGGGAGCACGGGGGTGAAGGCCCTGGGTCCCCCACACTCCGTGACAACTGGTGGCAGCGGTGGGATCGGCAGCACCCCGTGGACGGCGCTTCCTGCAGTAAGTGACTGGGGAGCAGTAAAACGAAGGGGCGATTCACCCCTGGGAGAGTGTGGCCGGAGAGCAGGACTTTGCAGTAACAGGGTCCCCCCGGGGGATCACAGTGAGCGATCCCAGGGGCGAAGGAGTCTGCAGCTCGACCCTGGCAGAGAGGGGGTGACCTCAAGGACTGGCACACTAGGGGTCCCCCTGGAACCCGTGGGGAGCGGCGAGCACCCCGGCCTGCGAGTGGCCAGCAGGAAGATGTATTCCCAGAAGCGCAAGTGTGAGCTGGTGGAGCTGTGCAAGCAGGGGGGGCTGCGCCATGGGAAGCTCACCAAGGCCCAGCTGATTGCCCGGCTGGAGGAGAGAGATCGCAGGAATGAACCGGTCCCTGTCTCTGAGGGAAGCAGCCGGGCAGATGCAGCGCAGGCCCCAGTGTCTGTACCCGCTGGGAGTGGCCAGTCGGCGGATGAGGGCTCCTCGAGACCCCCCACCCCTAGGCCTAGGGGGAGGGGGAGGAGGAGCCCAGCTACCGAGGGCACCGTGACCCCCCCGGCCAGCCGGGGATCGTCCCGGCGACGCTCGGCCTCCGTGGAACTCAGGCGGCTGGAGTTGGAGAGAGAGATCAAACGGATGGAGATGGAGGAGCGTAAGGAGCTGAGGGCATATGAGGAAAGACAAAGCCAGCGTGAATACGAGGCGAGAGAGAAGGAGAAGCAACAGCAACGTGAATTTGAGGACAGGGAGAAGCAGCGTGAATTCGAGCTGGCCATGGCCCAGCTGAACAACAGGGAGGCCCCGGCTGCGGTGAGTGAGGGGGGGCCCAAGCCTACAAAGAGCTTCGATAAGAACTTCCTGGCCCCGCGTAAGGAGGGGGAGGACATAGACACCTTCCTGACGGCCTTTGAGAACGCCTGTGAGCTGCACCAGGTTGACCCCGCAGACAGGATCCGGCGCCTCACCCCCTTACTGGACTCCACCGCCGTGGAGGTGTACAGCCGAATGAGAGGGGAGGAGGCGCGGGACTACAACCTGTTCAAAGAGGCCCTGCTCCGCGAGTTTGGGCTGACCCCGGAGATGTACCGGAAGAGGTTCCGGGGTCAACGTAAGACCCGGGAGGTCACATACCTGCAACTGGTCAACCGGGCGCAGGGGTACGCCCGCAAGTGGACGGCTGGGGCCCAAACTAGAGAGGACCTGCTTGACCTAGTCGTACTGGAGCACCTGTATGCGCAGTGCCCGTCTGACCTGAAGCAGTGGCTGATGGACCGGAAGCCGGAGAACCCGCAGCATGCAGGCCGGCTGGCCGACCAATACCTGGACAGTCGGGCAGGGGATGGCAGGGAGGAGTCTCGAAGGAGCAGATCTGCCTCAACGCAGAGAGAGAGTCACCATGGGACTTCCCAGAAGGAGCCGAGGGAGGGCCCCCACCAAAGGGAAGCATCTGGCGTCAGGTCCAGCCGTCCCCCTCGAGGGGACCCACGAGACATGGGCTGCTATCAATGTGGCCAACTGGGCCACGTACGGGGCCAGTGCCCCAAGCTCCGGGACAAACTGAGCAGACCAACCCCACACCGGGTCAACTTGGTAGAGACCCAGCCGGATGAGGGGCAGCGGTCGCACGAAAGGGGGGTGGGCCGCGTACTTCTGCAAAGGAGGGAGGGGGGCCCCGGGTCGACCCCTCCGAGGGGCTGGATGCTCCCAGCCCTGAGTTTGGGGTTTACAGGGTGGGCACGGGACTACCCCTCCGGAGCGGGTGCCTTGTTCCCCTGGAGGTAGACGGGAAGGAGGTCACTGGGTACTGGGATACGGGCGCAGAGGTGACGCTGGCCCGGCCGCAGGTGGTGGGCTCAGGTCGGATGGTGCCCAACACCTACCTGAACCTGAGGGGTGTGATCGGGACCCCATTCAAGGTGCCTGTCGCGAGGGTACACCTAAAGTGGGGGGACAAGGAGGGCTTCAAGGACGTGGGGGTACACTCACATTTGCCCACGGAGGTGTTAATGGGGGGGGACCTCGAGGACTGGCCAAGTAACACCCAGGGTACCCTGGCCGTGAACCGTAGTCAGGGTCGACGCAGGGCTCTGCACCCTGACCCCGGGGAAAGTACTTTGGCCGAGACACCGGACCCTGACCCGGTAGGGAGGGAACGCCCAGGGACAGGGCTCAGAGAGGCTGCGGCCGCAGACCCAGCCGGTGAGAGAGAACAGATCCCCGCCCCTGCCCCAGCGGCTGAGTACCAGGCCGCGGTGCGGGAAGACCCCTCCTTGCGGAGGATAAGGGACCTGGCCAACCTCGGGGGGGGACAGACCATGGGACGAGGTGGCCGGAAAAGGTTCCTGTGGGAGAAGGGGCTCCTGTACCGAGAATGGGCTCCCCCAGGGAAGATGGAGTCAGGGGGGATCAGGAGGCAGCTGGTGGTACCCCAGGAGTATCGCCACCAGCTGCTGTGCCAGGCCCATGACATTCCCCCCTCAGGGCACCAGGGAGCCTGGCGTACCCAGCAGCGGCTGCTGCAGAACTATTACTGGCCTGGGGTCTTTGCCCATGTCCGGCAGCACTGCCGCTCCTGTGGCCCCTGCCAGAGGGGGAGGAAGGCCCGGGACAGGGGGGAGATGGCTGTAAGATCCGGGCCCCGCCCCGAGGAGCCTGTCCAGAGGGGGGCCAGGGTCAGAAGGGGGGCTCTGAACCGAGAGAACCCGAATCACAGCCCCCCAGACTGGAACGTGGGGAGAAGGCCCCAGCCCAGGGTGCACCCCAGGGGTACTGGGGTGGGGAAAGGGCGCGGGCGGCATAAGGTTGTAGGTGGGTCCGAACTTCCCCGGGTCACTGGCTGGAGTGACCCCGCTCAGTTCAGTCTCGAAGGGGGGAGAGATGTGAAGGAGTAGGAAGCACAGACTGCCTGTGCGGGGGAGGGGAGAGCCAGAGGTTTAGGTGAAGATGCAGGAATTCAACTGTGAGCTGAGCTTGGCCTGGGGGAGGGGAGGTGACACCTCTGGCCAGGGGAGACAAAGGAAGGAGGCGGAGGAGAGAGGAGGGGCCGGAGAGGACTGGGAGAAGAAGGTGGGCTGGAGAAGAGAGGGGAGTCAGGAGACCGAGCTCTGATCCCCGGGGGGGGCTGTGAGGCCCCCCAAGATGGGCCTAACCGGGGAATCTGGTTATCTGTGCCTGCAAGACCTGTGTGGGACTGTGTTCCTGTCGTCTAAATAAACCTTCTGCTTTACTGGATGGCTGAGAGTCCTGGTGAATCGTAGGGAGCACGGGGGTGAAGGCCCTGGGTCCCAGGCAGCCGCGCCGCCCGGCCGGAGCCAGCCCCCGCCACCGCGCAGCACAGAGAGCGGGGCAGGCAGCCGCGCCGCCCGGCCGGAGCGAGCCACCACCACCGCGCAGCACAGAGAGCGGGTCAGGCAGCCGCGCCGCCCGGCCGGAGCCAGCCACCACCACCGCGCAGCACAGAGACCGGGTCAGGCAGCCGCGCCCGGCCGAGCCAGCCCCCGCCACCGCGCAGCACAGAGTCCGGGTCAGGCAGCCGCGCCGCCCGGCCGGAGCCAGCCACCAGCACCGCGCAGCACAGAGAGCGGGTCTGGCAGCCGCGCCGCCCGGCCGGAGCCAGCCCCCGCCACCGCGCAGCAGCACAGAGACCGGGTCAGGCAGCCGCGCGCCCGGCCGGAGCCAGCCACCAGCACCGCGCAGCACAGAGACCGGGTCAGGCAGCCGCGCCGCCGCCGAGCCAGCCACCGCCACCGCGCAGCACAGAGACCAGGTCAGGCAGCCGCGCGCCGCCGGAGCCAGCCACCGCCACCGCGCAGCACAGAGACCGGGTCAGGCAGCCGCGCCGCCGCCGAGCCAGCCCCGCCACCGCGCAGCACAGAGACCGGTCAGGCAGCCGCGCCGCCGCCGGAGCCAGCCCCGCCACGCGCGCAGCACAGAGACCGGGTCAGGCAGCCGCGCCGCCGGCCGAGCCAGCCCCGCCACCGCGCAGCACAGAGACCGGGTCAGGCAGCCGCGCCCGGCCGGGAGCCAGCCACCGCCACCGCGCAGCACAGAGACCGGGTCAGGCAGCCGCGCCGCCCGGCCGGAGCCAGCCACCGCCACCGCGCAGCACAGAGACCGGGTCAGGCAGCCGCGCCGCCCGGCCGGAGCCAGCCCCCACCACCGCGCAGCACAGAGAGCGGGTCAGGCAGCCGCGCCGCCCGGCCGGAGCCAGCCCCCGCCACCGCGCAGCACAGAGACCGGGTCAGGCAGCCGCGCCGCCCGGCCGGAGCCAGCCACCAGCACCGCGCAGCACAGAGAGCGGGTCTGGCAGCCGCGCCGCCCGGCCGGAGCCAGCCCCCGCCACCGCGCAGCACAGAGACCGGGTCAGGCAGCCGCGCCGCCCGGCCGGAGCCAGGCCCCAGCACCGCGCAGCACAGAGACCGGGTCAGGCAGCCGCGCCGCCCGGCCGGAGCCAGCCACCGCCACCGCGCAGCACAGAGACCGGGTCAGGCAGCCGCGCCGCCCGGCCGAGCCAGCCACCGCCACCGCGCAGCACAGAGACCGGGTCAGGCAGCCGCGGCCGCCGGAGCCAGCCCGCCACCGCGCAGCACAGAGACCGGGTCAGGCAGCCGCGCCCGGCCGGAGCCAGCCCAGCCACCGCGCAGCACAGAGACCGGGTCAGGAGCCGCGCCGCCCGGCCGGAGCCAGCCCGCCACCGCGCAGCACAGAGACCGGGTCAGGCAGCCGCGCCGCGCCGAGCCAGCCCCGCCACCGCGCAGCACAGAGACCGGGTCAGGCAGCCGCGCCGCCCGGCCGGAGCCAGCCACCGCCACCGCGCAGCACAGAGACCGGGTCAGGCAGCCGCGCCGCCCGGCCTGAGCAAGCCACCGCCACCGCGCAGCACAGAGCACCGGGTCAGGCAGCCGCGCCGCCCAGCTGGAGCCAGCCACGCACCGCGCAGCACAGAGCGCCGGGTCAGGCAGCCGCGCCGCCCGGCTGGAGCCAGCCACGCACCGTGTAGCACAGAGCACCGGGTCAGGCAGCCGCGCCGCCGCCGCCGAGCCAGCCACCAGCACCGCGCAGCACAGAGACC
This sequence comes from Mauremys reevesii, assembly GCF_016161935.1. Lineage (NCBI taxonomy): Eukaryota > Metazoa > Chordata > Testudines > Geoemydidae > Mauremys > Mauremys reevesii. The sequence goes on from NC_052646.1 coordinate 21,576,298, forward strand.
GGGTCAGGCAGCCGCGCCGCCCGGCCGGAGCCAGCCACCACCACCGCGCAGCACAGAGACCGGGTCAGGCAGCCGCGCTGCCCGGCAAGATCTCGCAGCCCCGCCACCCAGGGAACAGCAGGGCAGGGGCCGGGGGCAGCCTCCCCGGTCAGGAGCTCAGGGGCCGGGCAGGAGGGTCCCGGGGGCCGTAGTTTGCCCATCACTGCTTCCAGCCCCTAGGAGCGCAGGCCATTCCCAGAGGCTCTGTGAGGCCAAGGCAGCCACGCACGCGCGTCCTTCAGAGCCAGAGCAAAGGCCTGGGGCCAGTAGCCTGGCACTCCCCTCCGGGAGCCCCCCTTGCAGAGAACTGCCACTAAGACTGTCCCCAAGCCCCCCCCCCCGAGGATCCGCAGAAGCCTCAGGCAGTGGGGGGAGGGATAGCTCAGTGGTTTGAGCATGCGCCTGCTAACCCCAGGGTTGTGAGTTCAATCCTTGAGGGGGCCACTTAGGGATCTGGGGCAAAAATGGGTCCTGCTAGTGAAGGCAGGGGCTGGACTCAATGACCTTTCAAGGTCCCTTCCAGTCCTAGGAGATCGGTGTGTCTCCCTTTCTTACCTGCTGCTTTGCTGCCGTAGGCACACGACTGTCCCCCCGCCCCACAGGGCGATGGCTGGCTGAGCGCATCCCACTCTGCTTCCCCGCTGGGCTCTTCTCAGGGCCCCACCCTGCTCCAGGGCCAGTGGCCTTCCAAACCTCCACTAAACCCAGGGCTGGCTGGAGGGACGGACAGAGAGCTCTGCCCCCCGGCTGAATGCTCGGCTACGCCCCTGGACAGATCCGCGGTCGCTGAGTCCCTGTGGCCAGGCCCTCAGTCAGGGTCACAGCGCTCATGGCTTTCGCGGTGGCTGCCCCCCCTCCGCCCCATTGCCCCCAGAGTCGGGACTGCTCTGACCCTGAGAACTGTAGTTTTCAGTTCTCCTGCTCCGCCTGGATCCCCCCCCCATGGATCCAGCCACCTGCGCCCCCTCTCACAGAGCTGCCATGCACAGCCCCTGGTGCCTGACCCCCACCCCTGGATCCCCATGGATCCAGCCCCTGCGCCCCTCTCGCAGAGCTGCCATGCACAGCCCCTGGTGCCTGACCCCAGCCCCTGGGCCCCCATGGATCCAGCCCCTTTGCTCCTCTCGCAGAGCTGCCATGCACCGCCCCTGGTGCCTGACCCCCCCCAGCCCCTGGCCCCCCCCATGGATCCAGCCCCCTTCACCCCCTCTCGCAGAGCTGCCATGCACAGCCCCTGGTGCCTGACCCCCCACCTGCCTGTGTCCTCCGGGTGCCCAGGCAGGGAGGGAGCAGATCTCGCCACTCATGGCCAGAAGCTGCCTGGGTCCCGGCCCACCTGCTCCTCCTGGGGAGTTTGTCTCTGTCCCGCGCAGGCTGCATTAGCGAGTGTCCTACAGCAGCTGCCGTGTGGGTCCCAGGAGATTAGAGAGAGAGGGTGGGGGAAGGGATCTTTTATTGGAGCGGCTTCTGTGGGGAGAGAGACAAGCTTCCGACCCTCACAGCAGGGTCCATTTCCGTCCCCCACCCCGGCCTGGAAGCTTAAGGGGCCCGGCTGAGGGAGACTGAATTCCCAGATGGAAGGAACAGGAGGGAGGGCTGGGAGCCAGGACTCCTGGGTTCTCTCCCTGGCTCTGGGAGGGGAGTGGGGGCTGGTGGGTCAGAGCAGGGGGGCTGGGAGCCAGGACTCCTGGGTTCTCTCCCCACCTCTGGGAGAGGAGTGGGGGCTGGTGGGTCAGAGCAGGGGGGGTTGGGAGCCAGGACTCCTGGGTTCTCTCCCCACCTCTGGGAGAGGAGTGGGGGCTGGTGGGTCAGAGCAGGGGGGGTTGGGAGCCAGGACTCCTGGGTTCTCTCCCTGGCTCTGGGAGGGGAGTGGGGGCTGGTGGTTAGAGCAGGGGGGGCTGGGAGCCAGGACTCCTGGGTTCTCTCCCCGGCTCTGGGAGGGGAGTGGGGGCTGGTGGTTAGAGCAGGAGGCTCCAGGAGTCCTCTGCCCCAGATTGGCTGGGTGACCTTGTAGAAGTCACCTCCATAGACCAGGGATAAGACACCTCCTGGGTGGGGGTGGGGAGGGTTAATCAGTTCCTGGCTGGAGCACTCTGAGGACAGTTCCGCTGTCTGAGGGAATTCTGCTCCCTGCGGTCCTGGCCGTCCCGCATCCCAGGCCAGAATTTAGCTACAAGTCCCTCTAGTGCTGTTGCTTCCAGCGTGCCCCGAGATGAATGGGCTTGGGCCCATTGCCCAGTTCTGTCACCCACGAGGCCAGGTGGGGGCTGGAGGCTCTTACTCCCAGGGAAGCCAGTGGAGGGACCCGGAGACAGAGCCTGGCGGGCTGCTTGCTGTGGGCGCTAGAGGTTGTGAGGTGGGGAAGTTGCTGGCGACAGGGGAAGTGGTGGGCTGTAGGGGATGGGGATTGGCAGTGGGATAGAACCACTGGAAACTCCCATTTCCTTAGCCAAGCTGGGATGTGGACTCCAGGAGCGGCTTCTCTTCCTCCTCCTCCTCCGTGTAGCTGCCTTTCAGAGCCTTCCGGAGCTTGGTCCAGAAAAGCCTCTGGGCCGCAGGCTCCGGGGGCCAGCAGATGTAGGTCTTCTTGAGCATCACCTTCCTCATGCGGTGGTAGGCGGACAGCTCCCGGTCGGGGATGGCCTCCAGGAGCACCATCACCAGCACGTCCTTGAGCTCCTCGAAGAGCCGGTAGCTGGCCAGCTGGATCTCCAGAGAGCACCACTCGCTCTGCAGGTAGCTGCGGCTGATGACGCAGATGGTCTTGCGGCTGTTGTAGATGCTGTCCACGATGTTGTCAATGATGCTCTTCCCCAGCTCGAAGTCCCGGTGGTGCAGGCAGAGGTGGAAGGAGCCCTGGCAGCTCTCCAGGCTCGGCACCAGCTGCTCCAGCACCCACCCCTCGTCGGCGGAGTTGTAGGAGACGAAGGCATCGTACTGGAAGTGCTCCCCGTCCTGCCTCCTCCAGCGGTCGTTCACCCAGGAGCGCAGGATGTAGAAATGGTACTTGAGCCGCCAGTAGGCGCGGTGGTACACCAGGGGCAGCAGCATGAGCAGCAGCAGCGCCGGGGTGGTGACGGAGAAGAGGTACAGCCCCACGTCCAGGAAGCAGACGTGTGTGTCAAAGCTGTAGACGTAGCCCAGCTGCTGGCGGGAGTCGCACGAGTAGTTGTAGAGATAGACCACCTGCACCCGCCGGTTGGTCAGCCACCTCTGGAACCACAGGTTCTCGCAGGTGCAGCTCAGGGGGCATTTCCGTAGGTCCAGGTACCTGAGCAGGCCCAGCGCGTTGGCCACGCTCCCGTTGACGGTCTGCAGCTGGTTCTTGGCCAGCAGCAGCGAGCTCAAGTTGCTGAGGTTCCCGAAGACCTCCAGCGTCAGCGAGTGCAGCCCCACGTTCTCCAGGTTCAGCTTCTGCAGGCGGCGGAGGTTTTTGAAGATCCCGGGCGGCAGATCTTGCATGCCATTGCAGCTGTCAGCCAGGCTCAGGTACTGCAGCTGGGCCAGGTCGTCAAAGGCGTCCGGGGAGATGGAGAGCAGCTTGTTCTCTGACAGGTAGAGGGAGCGCAGGGCGGCCAGGCCTTGGAAGAACTTGGGGGGGATGATTTTCATGCCGTACGGCTGCTGAGCTTGGAGCTTGAGGTCATAGAGTCTGTGCAGATGCCTGAAGGGCGGGCTCCGGTGCTGTGTCTTGGTGATGTACTGCAGCCTGTTGCCTGTCAGATCCAGCACCTCCAGCGTGGCCTGCACCGGGCAGAAAATGTCGCTGCTGATCCTCTTGATGCAGTTGCCATCCAGGTAGAGTTTGGAGAGGCGGCTGAGCCCGCTGAACGACTTGTTGGTCAGGTTGCGGATGTTGTTGCCGCCCAGGTCCAGGATCTGGAGCTGGCGGAGGTTCCCGAAGACCATGGGGAAGAGGATGGAGACGCGGTTATTGCGCAGGTTGAGGGTCTGGAGCCGGAGCAGGTCGGCGAAGCTGGGCCTGTAGAGGTCGGTCAGCAGGTTGTTGTCCAGCCGCAGCTCGGTGAGGTGGTGCAGCCCCCTCAGGGCGTGTTTGTCCAGGTAGGCGATGGTGTTGATGTTGAGGCGCAGGACGCGCAGGTTGGGGGCGTATCTGAATGCCCAGGGTTTGACCGAGAGGATGCGATTGTAGCGGAAGCTGATATTCTGCAGCGTCTCCAAAGAGGAGGAGTCTTGGCAGCTGCCCAGTCGGTTCAGCAGGTTGTGTTCCACCACCAGGCTCTCCAGAGGCTTGTGCTGCCACCTGTCCACGCAGTCCAGCCACCTGAGCTTGTTCCACGAGAGGTCCAGAGTCCGGATCGGCGGGCACAGGGAGAAGGCCGCGTTCCTCAGCTCCTGGATGTTGTTGCTCTGCAGCCGGAGGTGCCTGAGCTGGTGCTTGTCCAAGCGTTGGCAGACCTTGCTCACGCCGTCATTGCCTAAGTGCAGGCCGGAGTAGTCCAGGCTGCGAGGCCGCAGGCTGGACACGTTTAGAAGGTGGAAGACATCCAAGGGGTTCCCCTTCAGCAGCAGGTAGCTGAGGTTCTGGAGCTCGGCGCCAGCAAAGGACGTGACGTCGGAGATGTTGTTATAGGACAGGTCCAGGCTCCTGATGTGGCGCAGGAGCCGCGGGCCACCGCCGGCCACGGCCCGCAGTGAGTTGTTGCACAGATGCAGGATGGAGAGGGATCGGGGGAGTGGACAGCTGGAATTGAGAGAACGCAGGCTATTGCGGGACAGGTTCAGCACCCGCAGTCCCCTCAGCCCCTGCAGGCTGCAGGCCACGTCGGCGAAGCTCCCCAGGTGGCAGGAGTACAGGTCCAAGGTGCGGAGGCTGCCCAGGGGCTGCAAGGCACGGGGGTGAATCGTGCGCAGGGGGTTATTGCTCAGGGAGAGGGTGGTGAGGTTCCCCAGGCCGCGGAAGGCCCCTTCCGACAGGTTGGCCAGGTGATTGTTGGACAGGTTGAGCGTGTGCAAGGCCCCAAGGTTCTCGAAGGCCCAGTCCTCGATCGTCTCCAGGCGGTTACAGACCAGCTGCAGCTGCTGCAGGTGTGGCAGGTGGCGGAAACTGGCCACGGGCAGGCGGCTGATGAAGTTGTGGGAGATGTTGATGAACGTGGCATTGGGCGGCAGGTCGCCCACCGCGCTGATTATGTCCTTCAGGAAGCGCTGGATGCACCGGAAGCTGCACGGGTTCTCCATGGACTGGATACAGTTCCTGAAGCCATAGGCAACCGCCCCGGGCATGAGGAGCAGCAGTGAGGCCAGCAGGGGAAATTCGGGGCTCATCCTGCCTCCCTGGGGACTGGGGACTCTCCACACTGGCACAGAGACCTAGAACCAGACGGTCAGCGTGAGCCTCTGCTCTGAACTGCCTGGGACAGAGGGGCAGAGCTGAGAACATGGACCTGGGGGGCCTCACAGACTGAATGAGGACGCCCTGGAGTGGGGGGCAGGATCTTGGCATCTGTCCTGGCTCTGGAAGGGGAGTGGGGTCTGCTGGATTAGAGGGGGCTGGGCGCCAGGACTCCTGGGTTCTCTCCCCAGCTCTGGGAGGGGAGTGGGGTCTGGTGGTTAGAGCAGGGGGGGCTGGGAGCCCGGACTCCTGGGTTCTCTCTCTGGCTCGGGGAGGGCAGTGGGGGCTGGTGGTTAGATAGGGTGGGTGGGAGCCAGGACTCCTGGGTTCGCTCCCAGCTCTGGGAGAGAAATGTGATCTTGTGGGTTACAGCAGGGGGGCGGGGCTGGGACTCAGGACTGCTGGGTTCTAGCCCTGACCCCATTGCAAACTCCTGTCTTATTCCCAGCAGCCCCAGGTTGTTTGTGGTACCACTGGGGGATGGTTCTCACCTGCTGTGTCCCAGGCCTTCGGCTCCCTCCCTCCCCGGCGCAGGGCTGGGGAATGGCTCAGGATCCCGGCCGGCTCTGAGCTGAGCCCCACGGCACTGTCCGTCTCTCTTCCTTGCCGGAGGAGGCAGTGAGGGGTGCTGGGAGTTTTGCCAAGGAGGCGTCTGAGACTTTGAATGAGGAAGTGACTGAAAATGATACTCCCAAGCACATTTTGGGCCGACGCTCAGTGGGGTTACAGCTGCACGGAGCTAGGGACAACTGCTGCAGAAAGGCCCACAGCAAGGGGGCAGGACTCCTGGGTTCTCTCCCCGGCTCTGCGAGGGGAGTGGGGGCTGGTGGGTTAGAGCCGGAGGTGGGGATGGGGGCCAGGACTCCTGGGTTCTCTCCCCGGCTCTGCGAGGGGAGTGGGGTCTGGTGGGTTAGAGCCGGAGGTGGGGATGGGGGCCAGGACTCCTGGGTTCTCTCCCTGGCTCTGGGAGGGGACGGTTGTGCAGTGCTCTGTGTTGCCATGACCGAGGGAGGGAGGAAGCACTCGACAGAGCAGTGGCTGGGGGACAGACAGAAGAGGGGATTTGACATATGGGTTTGCCCCTGGGAGAGCTTCCTCCCCCACACGCCGCTCCCCGCTGCTGTGGGCCCCACTGCTCTGGAGCCAAAGCCCACCCCTCCCTTGCCATCTCTGAGGGGGCCGGGTAGCACCTGTGGGGAAGGGTGATGCATCCCGGGAAGAGGCCAAGGGAATCCTGCATAGTCCCCAGCTGCAGCCCCTTTCACTTCTCCTTTGCAGGGCCCTGTCTTCCCGCTGCAGCTTGCGATTCCGCTGACAGGACCCAGCATGCTGCAGGCAGGAAAACCGCAGCCGCGTGCAGGGGCCACCTGCTCCCGCAGCGGCAGATGCGGGGGCGGGAGGAACAAAGTGGGAATTTTCTGTCATATTTTTTAGTCCTGGGTGTGCCTCAGTTTCCCCTGCCCAGCGGGGGAGAGGGGTTCCTCTGCGCTCCGGCCAGACTCACAGACATGGGGGAAGGGAGGGGAGGGAAGGGACCTTAAGGAATTGGCTGGACCCAACCCAGCTCAAGGGACGATGCCAGCCCCTGGATCCCCCCCCCCCTCCTCGGCAGGGAAGCTGAGCCCGAGGCCTGAGAGAGGTGGGGGGTCCTGGGCTCTGACTGTGGAGATCAGACAGACGGAGCCTGAGCGTGGGGTCCTGGCTCTGGCTGACCAGGCTGGGCTGTGCATTGACCGCAGGGGGACCAGATGTCCGGTTTTTAACCGGAACCCCCGGCACAGCTGACCGGGCAACGGGGATCCAGGCAGCAGCCGGCATGTTCCTCCTCCGGCTCCTACACAGAGGGGTAGCCAGGGGGCTCCGAACGCTGCCCCCACCCCAAGCACCACTCCTGCAGCTCCCATTGGCCAGGCACCACAGCCAATGGCAGCACCAGGGGCTGGGGGTGGGTTTTGGGGGGCAGTCTCTGGCTGGAGGTGGGTTTTGGGGGGGCTAGGGAGTGTTGGGGGCTAGGCGGGTTTGGGGCAGTCTCTGGCTGGAGGTGGGTTTGGGGGCTAGGGAGTGTTTGGGGGCTAGGCGGGTTTGGGGGCAGTCTCTGGCTGGAGGTGGGTTTTGGGGCTAAGGAGTGTTTGGGGCCAGGGTGGGTTTTGGGGGCAGTCCCTGGCTGGAGGGGGTCGGTTTTGGGGTGGGGAGGTTTGGGGCAGTCCCTGGCTGGGGTGGGGTTGGGGTTCTTTTGGGGGAAAGTCCTGGCTGCGGGGTTTGGGGGCAGTCCCTTCCTGGGAGGGGTTCAGGGGCGTTTGGGGGTTTGGGGGCAGTCCCTGGCTGGGGGTCGGTTTGGGAGGCTGGGGGTTCGGAGGGGTTTGGGGGCAGTCCCTGGCTGGGGTTGGGGGAGTTCGGGGGCAGTCCCTGGCTGGGGTGGGTTTTGGGGGCAGTCCCTGGCTGGGGTTGGGGAGTTCGGGGGCAGTCCCTGGCTGGGAGGTTTGGGGGCAGTCCCTGGCTGGGGTTGGGGAGTTCGGGGGCAGTCCCTGGCTGGGGTTGGGGGAGTTCGGGGGCAGTCCCTGGCTGGGGTGGGTCTGGGGGCAGTCCCTGGCTGGGGTGGGTCTGGGGGCAGTCCCTGGCTGGGGTGTTGGGGAGTTCGGGGGCAGTCCCTGGCTGGGGTGGGTTTGGGGGCAGTCCCTGGCTGGGGTTGGGGGAGTTCGGGGGGGCAGTCCCTGGCTGGGGGTGGGTCTGGGGGGGGCAGTCCCTGCCAGCCAGGCTCCGCACCAGCCCGGTTTGGGGGAGGGGGGGGGTCTGTGTCTTTAATCGCAGCGCGCAGGGGCGAGCCGGCGGCCGGACCGGGCGGGCTGACATGGAGCGGGCCGGGCCGGCGGCCGGACCGGGCGGGCTGACATGGAGCGGGGCCGGGCCGGGGGGGCCCGGGGGCTCCTGGCCGCCCTCCCGCTGCTGCTGCTGCTGCTGCCCGCGGGCTGCGGGGCCAAGTACGTGACCGGGAACATCAGCACCAAGGAGGTGGGTGCGGGACCGACCCGGGCCCGGCTGCCCGCGCCGCCGCTGCGGGGACCGGGCCGGTGGCCCCGGCCGGGGATGGATCCTGCCCCCGGGCCTTTGCCCCCATTCACACAGCGGGGGCGGGGGCTGGTGCCTGGCGAGGGTCCTGGCTGCAGTGAGGGGAGGGCTTCATTCACCCCAGCCCCGATCACTGCATCAGTAACGGGGTCTCAGCAGAGCTGCCCCCGGCCCGACCGGGGGAGTCACTGTTCATATCGCGTGTCCGGGGGGGCGGGGAGCTGGGCCGCGGGGGCGTGTTTGAGCCAGAGAGGGCTGGGGCAGAGGAGGGTGGGCATGGGGGTCGGGGGCGGGGGTACTTGAGCCAGAGAGGGGCTGGGGGTCGGGGGACAGGGGGTACTTGAGCCAGAGAGGGGCTGGGGGCATGGGGGGCGGGGGTACTTGAGCCAGAGAGGGGCTGGGGGCATGGGGGCGGGGGTACTTGAGCCAGAGAGGCTGGGGGCATGGGGGCGGGGGCACTTGAGCCAGAGAGGGGCGGGGGCACTTGAGCCAGAGAGGCTGGGGGCATGGGGGCGGGGGCACTTGAGCCAGAGAGGGGCTGGGGAGCAGGGCTAAAGGGGGTTGTGGAGGGGTGGGGAGCTGTGGGGTGTTGTGGAGGGATGGTGGGGCTGCGAGGCAGTGAGGGGGTTGGGAGGCGGAGGTGGGGTGAGGAGGCTATAGGGTGCAAGGCAGTAGGGGGGCTGGGGGGGGCGTGGGGGGGCTGGGTTCCCCACCCCCAATTTCCGGCTCATTCTTATTTTCTCTGCCTTCTTCAGCCTGCAGCGCAGTTGCCGTGGAAACCTGGAGCATGAGAATGAGAGGGGGTGGGGGGGCAGCGTGGCCTGGTCAAAAACAACCCCCATGGCCCCCCACCAGGGGGCCCCAGACCCCACCCCGTCACTTCCTCTCCCCCATCCCCATCCCCCACACCCCCAGCCTGCCTGCCCCCAATGGTCTGGGCCTAGCATGGGGGGAGGCCTGGTCGTCATGGTGATGCTATTGTCTTACTAAGCAGCACCTTGGTGACCTGATCCTGTACTGGGTGTCGGGTGACAGCTCGGACTCCTGGGTTCTACCAGGCTCTGGGAGGGGGGCAGGGTCTGGTGGTCAGAGCAGGGGGGCTGGGAGCCAGGACTCCTGGGTTCTGTGACCTTGGGTGAGCCCCTTCCCCTCTTTGCTCATGGGGGGGGGGGTGTTGGCCCTTCCCTGCCACCCCCGTTACCAGGCCTCTCCCTGCCTTCCCAGGACTGGGTGTTCCTGACCCGATTCTGCTTCCTCTCCGACTATGGACGCCTGGATTTCCGGTTCCGCTACCCAGAGGTGAGTGCCGGTCCGGTCGCCCGGACGCCTGGGTCCCTGCTGAGCCTGGCTCCCCTATTTACCAGCGGCTTCTGTCCTGCAGGCCAAGTGCTGTGAGAATATCCTGCTGTACTTTGATGACCCATCGCAATGGCCAGCCGTCTACAAGCAGGGGAACAAGGTCAGAGGACGGGGGGGTCTGGGCTGTTTGGGGGTGTGTGTGTCTAGGGAGACCTTCCAGCCTTCTGCAGGGCGCGAAAGCTAGAGAGGTGGGGGGCTGGGGTGGGCTGCCCAGCTGTTCAAGCCTCAATCCCCATATCAGGAGAGCAGCGAGAAGACAACAGCCAAGCCACGTGTCCGCACGTGGACACCTGGCACCCAGGGCCCTGGAGAGAGACGGACAAAGGGGGCAGGACGGGGGTGGTGCGGTGGGCGCTAGGCGAGTGAGTGACAGAGCTTTGGGCTCTGGTTGACAGGGACGGTTCTGCTGGAACAGGCACTGCTCTCTGCTAATGAAGCACCTCCTGCCCAGGGCTCCAGGCAGCTAGCGAACTCGGCTGTGGGCCGCGCTGGATGGGAGACCCTGCAGCCCGGCAGAGGGTGCCTTGTTCCCAAAGATGGTGCAAGCTGCCCTCGAGGTCCGTCTCCCTGGGACACCCTGCCCGGAGCTCACAGGGTGGAGCTGGGGGGCTGACGGTTTAGAGGGGATGTGAGGGCAGCTATAAAAATTTAATATGTAACAAATAGAAATATGGGGATAATGACTATAAATCAGATGTTAGGAATTGTAGAAAATTGATAAGGGAAGCCAAGAGAGACAAGGAGAAATCTATGGCCAGCAGAGTTAAGGAAAACAAGGAGTTGAAATATATTAGGAACAAAAAGAACCTGACATTGGTATTAGTCCATTACTAGGTGGAAATGGAACAATTAATTAGCTGTAATAATGCAGAAGAGGCAGAAGTGTTCAATAAATATTTCTGTTTTGCATTGTGGGAAAAACATAAGAGCGGCCATAGTCCGTCAGAGCAAAGGCCCATCCAGCCCAGTGTCCTGCTGCCAACAGTGGCCAGTGGCAGGTGCCCCAGAGGGAGTGAGCAGAACAGGGAATCATGGAGTGATCCAGCCCGTCGCCCATTCCCAGCGTCTGGCAAACAGAGGCCAGGGACCCCACAGTCTCATCACGTGGTGACTGTTCCACTAGTGTCTTCTGATTGACTGTGCCACGTGCCCCGATGTGACGTTTACTGAGAATGGAGCAGCGAGGGGAGAGGCACTTCCTGATTCACTCCTACGTGGAGCTGCTCGGTAACAGGGACCAGCCTGTAATGACATTTCGCGTCCTCGAACGGCGGTGGGAAAACACCAAAGAAACCTCCCGGCAGCGTTTAACTTTAACAAGGGGCTTTGTTAGACCCAAAACCGAGGATGCTCGTTGACAGGCGCCGAAGAGCAGCCGCCAGGGTAAAGCCAGAAAGCCACGTGGGGGCTCCGGCCTCGAGGCTCCGGCTGCGGGTCTCCCCGAAAGCAGAAGAGACAGGAGGAGGCGCAAGAGAATGGCCCCCAGGCGGCCGCAGGGTGATGGAGGCCCTTAGAGGCACAAGGCGCCTGTGAAACGTGGGGAGACGGGAGCAGCGCGCACGGCCAGGGACACGAGCAGTCAGTTTGTGTTGGATGCCTGCGACGCAGGAGGCTGCGGACAGGCCGTGGGGGCGGCTCAGTGAGGGGCCCAGCAGCAGGCCAGGAGGACGAGGCCGTTGCAGAGAAACGAGCTGGATTCTTTCCGTCGCTCTGCACTGCAGAGGGCGCGAGGGCGAGTGCCACAGCGGAGCCGTTCCTGCCCGGTGACGGATCTGGGGACCTGGCCCGGATCGAGGTGGCACTAGAGGAGCTTTGGGACGTGTGGCAGGAAGAGGCCTGGGCCATCGGCCCTTGCGCCAGAGGCCTGAGCTACGGTTGGGGCAGGTGTTGCTGAGAGAGCAAAAGTCAGGTGTGAGCGAACTCCAGAAGAGCAGTGCCAGGCCCCCCCCCCGCCAGCCCCGCTGGCGAGCGGAGCCAGGGCCCCCCCCGCCAGACCCCCTCCCCCGCTGGCGAGCGGTGCCAGACCCCGCCAGACCCCTCCCCGCTGGTGAGCAGTGCCAGGCCCCCTCCCGCTGGTGAGTGGTGCCAGCCCCCGCCAGACCCCTCCCGCTGCTGGTGAGCAGCGTGCCAGGCCCCCGCTGGTGAGTGGTGCCAGCCCCCGCCAGACCCTCCCGCTGCTGAGCAGTGCCAGGCCCCACCAGACCCCTCCCCGCTGGCAAGCGGTGCCAGGGCCCCCTGCTGGTGAGCGGTGCCAGGCCCCCGCCAGACCCCTCCCCGCTGGCAAGGTGCCAGGCCCCTGCTGGTGAGCGGTGCCAGGCCCCCTGCCAGACCCCCGCTGGCGAGCGGTGCCAGGATGCCCCCCCCACACACACACGCAGCCAAACATCTGTAAAGAACCAGGACCAGATGGTCACTCGAGTTCGGAAGGAAGTCAGAGGTGAAACTGCAGAGCTGCTACCTGTGGCATGTAGAACATCGCTTCACTCAGCCTCTGGCCCAGCTGACTGGCAGATACCTAACGTAACACGGATTAAAAAACAAAAAAAGCTCCAGAGGCGATCGCGGCAATTACAGGCCAGTGAGCCTGACTTCAGTACCAGACAAACTGGTAGAAACTATAGTAAAAAAAGAGAACTGTCAGACACACGATGAACACGATTCGTTGGGGAAGAATCCACATGGCTTTTGTGAAGGAAAATTGCGCCTCACCAATCTATTAGAACTCTTTGAGTGGGGTCAACAAGCACGTGGCCAAGGGGGAGCCAGTGGCTGTCGCGTACGTGGACTTTCAGAAAGCCTTGGCCAAGGGCCTCCCCAAAGCTCTTAAGCAAGGGAAGCTGCCACGGGCTAAGAGGGCAGGTCCCTTTCGTGTATCGGAAAAGCCAGGAAACAAAGGGGAGGAAGAAAGGGTCAGTTTTCGTAATGGAACAAGGTAAATAGCAGGGTCCCCCAGGGCTCTGTGCGGGGACCGGTGCTGTTCAACATTCGTCAATAATCTGGTAAAAGGGGTAAACAGGGAGGTGGCAAAATCTGCAGATGACACAAAACTGCTCAAGCCAGTTCAGTCCCAGGCAGAGTGCGAGGAGCTACGAAGGGATCTCACAGAACTGGGTGACCGGACAACAAAATGGCAGATGAAATTCAGCGTTGATAAGTGCAAAGTGATGCACATTGGAAAACACCATCCCAGCTCTACACACACCACGATGGGCTCTACATGAGCTGTTCCCACTCCAGACAGATCTTGGAGTCACTGTGGATCGTTCTCTGAAAACATCCACTCAGTGTGCAGCAGCTGCCGAAAAGCGACCAGGATGTTGGGAACAGTTAGGAAAGGGACAGGAAATAAGCTAAAATATCATAATGCCGCTGAACTCATCCCTGGCGCGCCCGCGCCTGCAGTGCTGTGCACAGATCTGGGCGTCCGCGCTCAGCACCGGACGCAGTGCGACGGGAAAGGTTCAGAAAAGGGAAGAAAGGTGATCGAGGGGATGTAACGGCTGCCTCATGGAGAGAGACTCAAAGGATTCGGGCTGCTCACCTTGGAAAAGAGAGGACAAGGCGGGGATGCAAAAGCCAGGGGTCACCCAATGAAATGAATAGGCAACAGGTTTAATATGCACAAGAGGAAGTAGGTTTTCATTGAGTGCACAATTAACCCGTGGAACTCCTTGCTATGGGATGTTGTACAGGCCAAAAGCATAACAGGGTTCAAAAAAGAACTAGATAAGTTCATGGAGGGTTGGTCCATCAGTGGCCATTAGCCAAGATGGTCAGGGATGCACCCCCATGCTCCGGGTGTCCCTAAGCCGCTGGCTGCCAGGCGCTGGGAGTGGAAGAAGGCCCACTCGATAACTGCCCTGTTCTGTCCATTCCCCGCTGTCAGAAACAGGGAACTGAGATAGCCGGAGCAGGGCCTGCGCCAGGGTGGCAGCTGTTATGTTCTTATGATGTTAAACAGAAGCTGCTACGTCAGACGTGTTTAAATCGGCAGGGGCAGGTAATTTGCATCCAAGAGTGTTAAAGGAGCTGGCCGAGGCATTTGCTGGACCATTAATGTTGGTTTTTGTTTTCAATGAGTCTTGGGGCCCTGGGTAAGTTCCAGACGACTGCAAGGAAGCAAATGTTGTGCCAGGATTTTAAAAGGGTAAATGGCTGAGCCGGGTAATTATAGCCCTGCCGGCCCGGCCTTGATCCCGGGCCAGCACACGGGCGGCTGAGATGGGAGTCGATTAATGAAGGACAAAAGGAGCGTAATAGAATTAATGCAAATCCACACGGGTCACGGACTGTCGAGCTGCCCGGCTGATCGTGTGAGACGTACGCGTTGGTGGAGAAAGTTAACAGTGTTGCTGTGATAGATCCTGTCAGGCGTTCGACCTAGAACGATATCAAACGAACCGAGTGCTCGTTAGCTGGGTTAAAAACGGTCTCAAACCGTGACTGTCAGAGATTCGTCCTCGCGCAGGTGGGTTTCCAGTGGGGCCGCAGGGGTCAGTTCTTGGCCTGCACCAGTGGCCCGGATCACCCCCCCCGGCTGCAGCCGGCTAAAGCTCGGGGGAGGGGTAAATACTGGCGAGGTGGGTGCGGGGTCACCTCGATGTGCCGTGCAGGGCCGAGACCGTCGGCCGTAGGTGGCGCTAGACCCGTCCGGACCGAAGTAAGGCCCAGAACAGGTAACCCCCCCCGGGGGGAGCCCGTCAGTCCAGCCGGGCTGAGAGCAGCTCCAGGGCTGCGTCCTGCAGGAGGTCACGCTAGGTCAGGGGTCGGCACCTTTCAGCAGTGCTGGGCCGAGTCTCCATGTATTCACTCTGGTTGAAGGTTTCGCCGGCCGGTCAGACACGTTAACGTTCTTCGACGGGCTCTTTCTATAAGTCTAATATAGAACTAAACGATTGTTGTATGTAAAGTAAATAAGGTTTTCAAAAGGTTTAAGAAGCTTTATTTAAAATTAAATTAAAATGCAGAGCCCCCGGACCGGTGGCCAGGACCCGGGCAGAGTGAGTGCCGCTGAAAATCAGCTCGAGTGCCGCCTTCCGCACGCGTGCCATAGGTGCCCTACTCCTGCGCTAGATGGTCCCTTCTGCCTTGGACTCTGTCACCCCCCCACGTTCATTAACGAGGAGGCACTCGTTAGCAACTCTCTTCACTGCAGTGGGTTTCCGGGAGGCTGGGGGTCTCCAGTGCTAACCCCTCTACTCCCCCCCAGGACTGCCTGATGAAAGAGTCAGTGATCCGGCCGGAAAACAACCAGGTCATTAACCTCACCACGCAGTACGCCTGGTCGGGATGCCAGGTAAGGGCCCCATCACCCCCAGGGTCCCCCCACAGCCCTCCCACACTGTACGCCTGGTCAGGGTGCCAGGTAAGGGCCCCATAACCCCCAGGGTCCCCCCGCAGCCCCCCCCCACCGAACGCCTGGTCGGGGTGCCAGGTAAGGGCCCCATAACCCCCAGGGTCCCCCCACATCCCCCCACACCGAACACCTGGTCGGGGTGCCTGGTAAGGGCCCCGCAGCCCCCCCCCACTGTACGCCTGGTCGGGGTGCCTGGTAAGGGCCCCATAACCCCCAGGGCCCCCCTGCAGCCCCCCCACACCGAATGCCGGGTCGGGGTGCCTGGTAAGGGCCCCATAACCCCCAAGGTCCCCCTGCAGCCCCCCCCACTGTACGCCTGGTGGGGTTGCCAGGTAAGGGCCCCATCACCCCCAGGGTCCCCCCGCAGCCCCCCCACACTGAACGCCTGGTCGGGGTGCCTGGTAAGGGCCCCATCACCCCCAGGACCCCCCGCAGCCCGTTCACGCAGTGCGAACGGGGAGGGACGAAGCTCAGCCCTGGGGCGGGCCCCCGCCCCGGCACGAGGAGGAACCCGTGGGAGGCGTCTGGCCTGAGGACCGGGGGGACAGCCGGGCACACGGGTACCCCCACACTGGCTCCGATGCCCCCTGCATCTCCTCTCTCTGCCCCCCCGTCTCACCCCCAGGTGCTGACCCAGGACTCCGTGCGGTACCTGAGCTGTGCCAGCGGCCGGAGCTTCCGCTCGGTCCGTGAGCGCTGGTGGTATGTGGCCCTCAGCAAGTGTGGGGTGAGTTTGGCCGTGACCCCTCCCCCCCAGCCCCCCAGCCATGCCCCCCCAGCTGTGACCTCTGACCTCTCCCCACAGGGCGATGGGCTGGAGCTGGAGTATGAGATGATCCTGACCAACGGCAAATCCTTCTGGACCCGGCACTTCTCTGCCGACGAGTTCGGTGGGTCCTCGGCCGGGGGTGGGGGGCAGCGGGGGAGGAGCTGGGGGGGACAGAGCTTGCTGGCCCCGCAGGTCTGCCCCACAGGTGCCCTTTGCCCCTCCATGTCTCCTGCCCAGGGAGCGAGGGGGGGGCTGCACGCCAGGGCAGCTGAAGGCAGGAGAGCCCAGAGGCCGGGACCGTGGGGCAGCTCTTGCATTCAGGGCAGCGCAGCCTAGCGGCCAGAGTCAGTGTAACCGCAGTGTGGCCCCGTGGCCCGTACCCAGGGGGATGGAAGGGGCCACCACAGCCCAGGTAGGGGGGCCCGGGCCCACCCCACTCCACCGGGCCTCGACCCAGGGCCCTGGCAGTGGTGGAGCGGTGGGTACCGCTCACGCATCCTCCCTGGGTCACTTGCTGCTGGCTGGGGGCACCTGGGTCCCCCGGCTCCTTGGTGCGGGTGATTCCCTGGGGCTGCGGCCTCCACCCAGGGTCCCTCCCCTCCGGGGGGTCAGCCCACAATGAGCTGCCTGCCTGGGCTGCTCCCTTTTATACCCGGCCCAGCTGGGTCTGAGGGGCGGGACTCACGCCGCCCAGGTGTGGGGTTAACCCTCTCCTGTCCGGGGCGCCCCTCCTAACCCCTCTCCCCCCCCCAGGAATCCTGGAGACAGACATCACCTTCCTCCTCATCTTCCTCCTCATCCTCCTCATCTCCTGCTACTTCGGCTGTGAGTGCTGGGGGCCGGGGGGGAGCTTTTACTGGGGGGCCGGAACTAGGCGTGGGGGGATCAAGCCCGGAATGGGGGGCTCTGTTTGGGGGGCCCCTGTGTCTGGGGGAGATGGGGGTGACTCCTCCCCCCTGGTGGCTCGTTGTGATCTGGGATGACCCCCCCCCCCAGAGATGGAAGTGCGGGAGGGGAGGAGAGGGGAAGGGAGGGGAAGCCACATCCTGCGGGGGAGAGTTCGGGGCCCCCAGCCCCTCGCTAACCCCCCCGACCCTCAGATCTGCTCAAGGGACGCCAGCTGCTCCACACCACCTACAAAATGTTCATGACGGCGGCCGGCGTGGAGGGTGAGTCTGAGCTGGGGCTGCGGGTCGGGAGTGAGGGGCACCGGCGGGGCTGGGGGGAGCCCAGGGCTGGGCTAGCAGGGGGCTGCAGGTCGGGACTGAGGGGCACCGGCGGGGCTGGGGGGCAGGGCTGGGCTAGCAGGGGCTGCGGGTTGGGAGTGAGGGGCACCGGCGGGGCTGGGGGGGCAGGGTTGGGGGAGCAGGGGGCTGCGGGTCGGGAGGGAGGGGCACTGGCGGGGCTGGGGGGGCAGGGTTGGGGGAGCAGGGGCTGCGGGTCGGGACTGAGGGCACTGGCGGGGCTGGGGGGGCAGGGTTGGGGGAGCAGGGGGCTGCGGGTCGGCAGTGAGGGGCACTGGAGGTCTGGGGTTTGATGCTGGGTTTGGGGCGGTGGGGGGGGCTCCTCACTCACTGTCTCTCCCCCTCCCAGTGCTGAGCCTGCTGTTCTTCTGCATTTACTGGGGTCAATACGCCTGCGACGGCGTCGGGAACGGCAGCCTCAAGATCCTGGGTGGGTGCCGGGCGGGTGCAGCCGGGCGGGTGCAGCCGGGGGAGCCGCCATGGGAGAGATTTGGGGGCTGTGGGGAGGCACCAGCCGCACACGACCCCCCAGCGACGCCGGAGGGGCTGGCGCTGTCCCGGGCTGAACCACCGGGGCCTGGAGCAGGGCAGGGAGGGGACCTCCCGTCTGGGCTTGGGCCGGGGGCCGCGTGGCTGGATCCGCACCCAGAGCTGGGCCCCCCCGATCCCTGCGCCTGGAGCTGAGCCCCCCGACCCCTGCACCTACTGCTGGGCCCCCCACGACCGGAGCTGGGCCCCCCGTGACTGGAGTTAGGCCCCCCTGGTCCCTGCGACCGGAGTTGGGCCCCCCGACCCCCATGCCCGGTGCTGGGCCCCCCCGATCCAGGCCCCCCCGGCCCCCAATCCAGCAGCCAGAGGCCGGCCGCGCCCCAGGGTCGGACGGGGGATGGGCCCGGGTTTCCCCCGGGGCAGTGGGGCTCCGGCCGGGTCCTGGGCCTGCGCTGTGGGTCGCGGGGTCCCGTCTGGCCGGGGATGGGTGACTGAGCGCGGCTGGGGGGACGTGGGGGGTCACCCCCAGGTCCTGGCTCACCCCCCCTCTCTCCCCAGCCAAGCTGCTCTTCTCCATCAGCTTCCTCGTCTTCCTGCTGATGCTCATCCTGCTGGGGAAGGGCTTCACCGTCACCAGGTACCGCCGGGGGGGGGGGGTGGCCGGCGCCGGAGCGTCGGGGGACGCAAGGGGCACAGTGGGGAGGGGCAGTGAGGGGAGGGCAGTGAAAGGGGGCAGCGAGGGGAGGGGCGGGAGGGGCAGTGAGGGGGCAGCGAGGAGGGGCAGTGAGGGGAAGGGCAGTGGGAGGGCAGTGAGGGGAGGGGTGGCAGCGAGGGGGCAGTGAGGCATGGGGTCCCAGCTCATGGTTCCCCCCCAGGGGCCGGATCAGCCACACGGGCTCCATCAAGCTCTCCGTGTACATGACCCTGTACACGCTCACCCACGTGGTGCTCTTCATCTACGAGGCCGAGGTGAGACCCCCGGGACCCCCACCCTGGGCCCCCTCCCGACCCGGCACCCCAGACCCCTCCCTGACCCAGAGACCCCCTCCCACCCCCACCCCTGGGCCCCCTCTGGGCCCCCTCCCGACCCGGGACCCCAGACCCCAGACCCTGGGACCCCTCCCCACCCCACCCCTGGGCCCCCTCCTGACCCGGGGACCCCAGACCCTCCCGACCCTGGGACCCCTCTGGGACCCCTCCTGACCGGGACCCCAGACCCTCCCGGACCCTGGGACCCCTCCCCACCCCACCCCTGGGCCCCCTCCTGACCCGGGACCCCAGACCCTCCCGACCCTGGGACCCCCTCTGGGACCCCTCCCTGACCCGGGGACCCCCAGACCCTCCCCGACCCTGGGACCCCCTCTGGGCCCCCGCCCGGACCCGGGGCCCCCAGACCCCGGACCCTGGGACCCCTCCCGACCCGGGACCCCTCCCCACCCCTGGACCCCTCTGGGCCCCCTCCCGACCCGGGACCCCAGACCCTGGGACCCCTCCCCACCCCACCCCTGGCCCTCCCGACCCAGGGACCCCAGACCTCCCGGACCCTGGGCCCCCTCCTGACCCGGGGACCCCAGACCCTCATGGACCCTGGGACCCCCCCCAGACCCTCATGGACCCTGGGACCCCCTCTGGGACCCCTCCCTGACCCGGGGACCCCCAGACCCCCCCAGACCCGAGGACCCCCAGACCCTCCCGGACCCTGGGACCCCCCCAGACCCGGGGACCCCTCTGGGCCCTCTCCCCAACCCAGACCCCTCTCCCTGGGACACCCCCCTCCCCAGGCCCATCTCCCTGTAGCCCCCAGGATGGGACGGGACCCCACCCCAGAGTCCCACTCCCGCGCTGGGCCCTGAGGTGCTGACCCAGGCGGGGGGGGGGGGCAGTTCTTCGACCCTGCGCAGGTGCTGTACATGTACGAGTCGCCGGCCGGCTACGGGCTGATCGCGCTGCAGTTCCTGGCCTACGTCTGGTTCTGCTACGCTGTGCTCACCACGCTCAAGCAGTGCCCCGAAAAACAGCCCTTCTACGTCCCCTTCTTCGCCGCCTACACCCTCTGGTGAGCACACGGCCCCCCACAATGCACTGGGGCCAGCGCCAGCCGCCACTGGGGCAGGGCTGCGGGGGGGCTTCAGGCTCTGGGGAGGGGAAGGGGATTGGGTTGGGGAGGGGGGAGCCGGGAGGGGAGGATTGGTTTGGGGAGGGGAGCCGGGGAGGGGAAGGGGATTGGTTTGGGGAGGGGGAGCCGGGAGGAAGGGGATTGGTTTGGGGAGGGGGCTGGGAGGGGAAGGGGACCTCCATGACTTTAAGATTAAGCTGGATAAGTTTATGGAGGGAATGGTTTGATAGGATAACGTGATTTAGTCAATAGGTCAATAACGTGCCACCACTGGTAATTAGTACCGAGGGTCAATGTTGGGATATTGAAAGTCTTTTTCCTGAGTGTCTGGCTGGAGAGTCTTGCCCGCATGCTCGGGGTTCAGCTGATCGCCATATTTGGGGTCGGGAAGGAATTTTCCTCCAGGGTAGATTGGCAGTGGCCCTGGAGGTTTTTCGCCTTCCTCCGCAGCATGGGGCAGGGGTCGCTTGCTGGAGGATTATCTGCTACTTGAAGTCTTTAAATCAGGATTTGGGGACTTCAACAGCTGAGTCAAGGGAGAGAATTAGTTCAGGAGTGGGTGGGTCGGCTTTTGTGGCCTGCATCTTGCGGGAGGTCAGACTAGATGATCATAATGGTCCCTTCTGATCTTGAATTCTATGATTCTATGATTGGTTTGGGGTGGGGGGAGCCGGGGGAGGGGGAGGGGATTGGTTTGGGGAGGGGGGAGCCGGGGAGTTCTGTGCACTCACCCCCCCACCTTGCTGCAGGTTCTTCGCGGTGCCGGTCACGGCGCTCAGCGCCAACTTCGGCATCCCCCGCTGGGCCCGCGAGAAAATCGTCAACGGGATCCAGCTGGGGATTCACCTGTACGCGCACGCCGTGTTCCTGGTGAGCCCCCGTGCCCCCTGCCAGCCCCCCCGTACGCGCACGCCGTGTTCCTGGTGAGCCCCCGAGCTCCCCCCCACTTCTCCTGCCCACATGCATTAGGGGTGCGCTCGCCACGTGCCGGTGCCGGGCGTTTCCTGGCTCTGGTGCCCACCCGGCGCGGTATAAGGGGCACCCCCGGTTCCTTCCTGCCGCCAGTGCCGGTGCTGGAACGTTCCCTGCTTGGCAACGCTCCTTGTCCAGGTCGGCTCGGGGAGAACTTCGGCCGCGCAGTTACTCACTGTTAGATTGTTTCCCTTCGACGTTCATCCCAGCCGGGCCGGTGTGCGGAGCAGACGCCGCGTGCGTAGCTGGAGGGGCTTGGGCTGCCAGCCCGGCGCGGGGCCCGCAGCGAAGCCTACAGGCGCCGTCAGAGCCAGCAGCCCTCGGCCCGGCCCTGCCCGGCTCCATCCCAGCGGCGTCTGGAGGGCGAGCTGCTCCCCACGGCTTCTCCAGCCGCCGGGTCCCTTCCCTTCCCTCCCCGCCCGGCGCCGGCACCCGTGAGCCCTGGCCTCACCCCCACCCCCCTTCAGGGACCCCTCACGGGCCTTCTGCGGGCGGGAGCTCCTCCACCCCACACGCGCAAGGGGCTTTACTCCCGTCACTTGCTGATTCCAACGGCCAAGGGGGGCCAGACCCATCCTGGCCCTGTGACACCTGTCAGGGCGTCCCCGGGAGCTGCTCTGGAGCTGCTCCCCACAAGCCAGGCAGGACTCTGGGAGCCTCCTCCCCCTCGGAGCAGCCTGGCTGCAGGGCAAGAAGCTCCCACGGCTTCACCTCCTGGGTCTCTCCTGGGAGCATTCAGCATCCTCTGCCCCTCCGTGTGCTTCCCCCAGCGAGTCCCCCCCGGCGGGGTCCTGGGGGGCCACAGGGTCCTGCCCCCCCACTGCGCAGTCAGTATTTAGACGCCTTTCCCCTGTCGTGGTCGGGGGACAGCAGGGTCCCGTCAAAGATCAAGGGGGACCGAGCGCGGGTCGTCATAGTCGCCCCGGTGTGGCCGCGCCCACGCTGCTTCGGCACGATGATGGATCTGGCAGTAGCTGCCCCCTGGTCGCTACCCAACTGCCCAGACCTCTCCTGCCCCAAACCTCGCCTCACGGCGCGGCCGAACCACGAGGAACGGACCTGCTCTGGGGAGGGGCAGCAGGTCCCCGGGAGAGCAGAGACCCTTCCACGAGAGCCACTTGCCCGGCGCAGTGCACGGGGGTCTCCCGCTGGGCATCGGAGCATCGCCCCGCCCCAGCCCCCCAAAGAGCCAGGGCCTAGGCCTGTCTCCCATCAGGGATCGTCCAGCGGCCATCTCGGCCTTGCACCGCCGCGGCCGGGCCGGGGAGGGGAATCGGGGTCAGGTTCCTAAGGGGCCTCCAGACGCTCGTCCCACCGGTTCGGAACCTGGTCCCCGCCGGGCCCCCAGGCCTCCACCCGTCGTGGAGAGTCGCCTGCCCTGTGGCAGTAACGTCGGGAGATGAGGGCCACAGCTGAAGCCAGGACCTTGGAGCCACCATATACGCTGTTCTACGAGGACATGGTGCAGCTGCGACCGCCCCCCCCACCCCCCCCCGGCTTCCTGCCGAAGGAGGTGTCCTCTCTCCACGCCGGCCCTGGAAGAAACTGCTACAAAACTGCCTTTCCTCAAGCTGCCTGTCCAAGCAAATAAGAAAGAAAGAAAAGACTCCTTCAGCGTAGCCCAGCTGAAAAAAAGCCCTTGTAACAATGCAAAACAACTCCGCTGCCACAATTCTCCGCTGTCCTGCCACCCTGTCCTGAACTTGACTGAAAGTGGAAACTGGCATGTCTTCCCATGTCCCCCCCCCCCCCAGGGTAGAAAAGGTCTAACCTGGCTGCCACCGTCAATTCTCAATCACCTGTTCCGGACACCTCCCCCCTTGGGAACACAGATCAATTCACAGAGGAGGAACCTTCCCCCTCCCCCCTCTCTCCAGCCTGCTCTGGAGACAGAGGTGCCTGGATTCCTGCCGGTGCTCCGGCCCCGCCGCACGCGGCGGCTGCACGCCCTGGAGCGTACTGAGCCCTTCCACAGGCCCACCCAGCTCCCCATCGCCACAGCTGCGGGAGGAAGGGGCTCCCGGTGTCCTCGCAGATCGTCCTGGGCAGAGCCCGGCCCAGCCGCTGCCGCTGATGAAAGGCCACTCGACCAGATCACACGTGTCCTCGGCAGCTTCCCTGGCGCACGTCCCCGGCCAGGACCGGGCTACCACGTGCTCCTTGGTTCACATGTCACAGACTCACAGATCGAGCCCACTGGTCGCCCCGTGCGGTCCTTGGGGGGTGCCCCTTTCAGTGCGACAGCCCTTCTCAGGGGTCCCCTCTCTCTCGGGGTCAGGCCCCTCCGCCTCCTGGAGCCGCACCTCTCTGAGCCTCAGCACGTCTGTCTCTCGCCGTGGGCCCCCTCAGGGAGTCCCCTCGCTCTGGGCCCCCGGGGCCTCCGCCCCCGAAGGGGTTGATGCCCACTGTTCTCTAGCCCGGAGCAACTCTCAGCCAGCCTAAAACAGGAACCCAGCACAGGAAACTCTCCGGCCTCAGGCCTGGCCTCCCTCAGCCCAGCACATCCCAGTCCCCCTGCAGCCAGGGGGGCTCTGCCTGCCCCCCCCCTCCAGCCCCCCTGCTCCCAGCTGGGCCTCCGATACCCCGGCCCCAGGATCCCCTCTGTCCATTGTCTCCTCTCCAGGGAAACAGGGTCGTAAACCGGGGCCTGGGTCTCCTCTCAGCCCCCCTCTGGCCCCTCTGGCTGGAGCCGGCTGGTCAGGTCACCGGGGTCCTCTCCCCGCAGCCCATTGTCCCCACTGGCCAGAACCGGCTGCAACTCCTGAGCTGGGGTCTCCATCCTCCGGGCCGGGGTCCCTCCGGTCCCTGTGCATCAACAAACTCCCTCTCCCCTCCCCTCGTTAAACCAGCAACACCCGGGGACACTGAGCCCCACCCCCCTGCATGCAGGCCCCTGGGAAACACAGAAACCCCAAGAAACCCCCCCACTTTGTCACAACACGTTCCCGGCGCATTACGCCGTCACCCAGCAGGCCGGGGACAAGGCTGGGCTCGGCAGAGGTGTGTTGCAATCCACACGTCCATGAGCTCCTACCCGCCGCCGGTGGCACCGCCTGGGAGTCCGCTAACCGGGAACAGACGCTGGCGAAGGACGGTGACCTGTTCCCTGACTCATGTCCTTCGAGATGCTGCTCACGCCCGTCCCACGACCCGCCCGCCGGCCCTGCTGTCGGCGTTCCCGGCAGGAAGGAACCGAGGGTGGGGGGAGCCGGTGGTGCCCCTTGTACCGCGCCGTGCGGGCACCACTCCAGAGGGTGCCAGAGCCGGACCCTAGGGACACGGGGGGGGAGAAAAACGTCCAGCCCGGGGGCCTGTGGCGGGTCCCCTAACCCGGAGTGGCCGTGAGCGACACCTCTCGAGAACCCCGGTCACAGAACAGGCGTCCTCCCCCGGTGACCCCCGCCCCCAGCGTGCGCCGAGGTCCTGTCTGGGGGTGGGGGGGGTTCCCGGGGGCTCGGCCCCACTCCCCAGCACTGACCCCTCCTCCCCCCACAGATCATGACGCGCCCCTCAGCGGCCAACAAGAACTTCCCGTACCACGTGCGCACCTCGCAGATCGGCATCGTGGAGGAGGCGGCGCCCGGCCCCAAGTTCCCCCACCACGTCTACGGCAACGTGACCTTCATCAGCGACTCCGTCCCCAACTTCACCGAGCTCTTCTCCATCCCCCAGGGCCCGGTGCGGGGCGCCGCCAAGGTGAGAGACGGGGCTGGGCGAGCGGCCCCTCCCGGTGCCTGTCCCTGTGCCTGTGCCTGTCTCCCCGGCCCCCGCCCCGCCCCGCCCTAGAGGGGTCCCCGGTAACCAGCCCCCCGCCCCGCCCCAGCAGGGTCCCCGGTAACCAGCCCCCTGCTCTGTGCCAAGGGGGTCCCCGGTAACCAGCCCCTGCCCCGCCCCAGCGGGGTCCCCGGTAACCAGCCCCCTGCCCTGCCCCAGAGGGGACCCCGGTAACCAGCCCCCTGCCCCGCCCCAGCGGGGTCCCCGGTAACCAGCCCCCTGCCCCAGTGGGGTCCTTGGTAACCAGCTCCCTGCTCTGGCCCGGCGGGGTCCCCGGTAACCAGCCCCCCGCCCCGGGGGGTCCCCGGTAACCAGCCCCCCGCCCCGCCCCAGCGGGGTCCCCGGTAACCAGCCCCCCACCCCAGCGGGGGCCCCGGTAACCAGCCCCCGCCCCGCCCCAGCGGGGTCCCCGGTATCCAGCCCCCCGCCCCGCCCTGGGGGGGCCCCGGTAACCAGCCCCCACCCCAGCAGGGTCCCTGGTAACTAGCCCCGCCCCAGCGGGTCCCGTAACCAGCCCTGCCCCGCCCGGGGGTCCCCTGCACCAGCCCCCGCCCCAGCGGGTCCCGGTATCCAGCCCCCGCCCCGCCCTGGGCCCCGGTAACCAGCCCCCACCCCAGCAGGGTCCCTGGTAACCAGCCCCTGCCCCAGTGGGGTCCCCGGTAACCAGCCCCCGCCCCAGCGGGGACCCCGGTAACCAGCCCCCCGCCCCGGGGGGCCCCCGGTAACCAGCCCCCGGCCCAGAGGGGCCGGGTCCCAGCGCTGAGGGGGGGTCCCCGTATACCCAGGCTCATGCCCCCAGCACTGACTCCCCGGTTCTGCCCCCAGGCCCGTAAGCAGGTGGAGGAGACGCCAGCGGAGCGGAGCACGACCCCCAGCTGCGTGGTGACGACATCAGAGCTGAGCAGGCCCCAGGTGCTGCTGAAACCCCCCTCGGGGGGCGAGACCCAGCCCCCCCCATACCAGCTACAGGCCCCCCAGCTGCACCCCCCCAACGGCTACACCGAGTACTTCAGCATGCACACGGGGGGCGCACGGCCCGTCTAGGGGCCCATCCCCCACAGTCTGCCCCCAGCCCCCCCCTGCAGACCGAGGGGGCCGGACCCCTATGTGACCCCTTCCTCCTGGGTCGTTCCTTCGCGGCCCCCTGCCCCATGGCGCCCCATGGGGGCCCCTGGCCGGCACTGACTGGGCTGGAGGGGGGGGTGAATGGCCTCCCATGGGAGCGGCCCAGCTCCCCATCACCCCCAGTGTAGGAGGCCTGGGGGCTGGGACTGAATGAACATGGGGATGGACCCCCCCAGCAGGGCTAGGAGCCCCCCCCCGCCGTCAGCATGGGCTGGGGACTTAACCCCCCCCGCCCGCCCCTCCCCAGCACCTACTGAGGGGGGGGGCAGTGCGCTCGGTACCACTCCCCACCAGGGTCATTCTCCCCCATGACCCAGGCTGCCTGCCCCCCCCAGCTCCCTGCCCCCCCGGGACATCCCCCCCCACAGATTCTGGCGCCCGATGCTGAAGAATTTCTGGAGTTGTTTTTGCCAAAATAAAGAGGATTCGCGTGTTTCTATTGGACTGTGGAGTGGGGGGCAAGGGGGCCCAGGTGTGTGTGGGGGCGGGGCCTGGAGGGGGTTGGAGGCAGGGCCTGGAGCAGGTCTGTGGGGGCAGGGGTGGGGCCCAGAGGGTGGAGGTGGGGCAGGGGCTCGGAGTGGCGGCGGGGGCCCCAGAGTGTGCGGGGCTGCGAAATGTGTGGTGGGGTGGGGCCGGAGCGGGTCTGTGGGGAGCCGGAGCGAGTGTCGGGGGTGGGGTCCGGAGTGGGGGCGGAGCGGGTGTCGGGGGGGTTGGAGGTGGGGCCTGGAGCAGGTCTGTGGGGGGGGGGGAGGGCCTGGAATGGATGGGGGGCAGGGGGTGGGGCCCAGAGGGGGGAGGTGGGGGGCAGGGGCTCGGAGTGGCGGGCGGGCCCCAGAGTGTGCGGGGCTCGAAGTGTGGTGGGGTGGGGCCCGGAGCCGGTCTGTGGGGCGGAGCGTGCGGGTGGCGGCCCGGAATGGGGCTGTTGGGCCCCAGCGCCCGGCGGGGCGGTGACGTCGCGAGTCTGATCGGACCCCGCGCGGGCCGGGACGGGTTAATCGCCCCCGGCCTGACCCCCCCCCCCCGCCGAGCTCGGAGCCGGTTCGGGTCTGGGCGGGGTCCGGGCGGGACCCGCCCACGGGGCGTTCGGCGGCTGCAGGCTCCGCCCCGGGGCCGGGCTCGGGTCCGTCTGTGCCGCGAGCCCCGCCCCGCCCGCAGCTCGCACGCGCCGGCCGGGGGCGGGGCCGTTCCCGGGGGTCCCTGTTCCTCCTCCGGCCGAGCCCCCCCCGCGCCAGCCCCGGGCCGGAACCAGCGAGACGGGAGCCCAGAGCGGCCGGGCCGGGCCCCTCCCGCCGCGCAGCCCCGCCCGCTCTATGGTCCCGCGCGCCGCTCTGGCCCCGCGTCTCGCTGCTCCCGGCCCGGAGTCCGCCACGGGCAGAGCGAGCGGGTGAGAGAGAGACCGGCCCCCATCGCCCCCCCCGGGCCCCTATAGCCCCCATAGACCGGCCCGGCCCCTATAGCCCCCCCGCCCCATCGCCCCCCCGGGCCCTATAGTCCCCCTATAGCCCCCCCAACGGGCCCTATAGCCCCTAGCCCCCTTCCCCATCGCCCCCGGCCCTATAGTCCCCGGGCCCCATAGCCCCTATAGACCGGCCCGGCCCCTAGCCCCCTCCCCATCGCCCCCGGGCCCTATAGTCCCTATAGCCCCAACGGGCCCCCATCGCTCCCCGGCCCCCATCGCCCCCGGGCCCTATAGCCCCTAGACCGGCCCGGCCCCTAGCCCCCGCCCCATCGCCCCCGCCCCAACGGGCCCTATAGCCCCTATAGACCGGTCCTAGGCCCCCCAACGGCCCTATAGCCCCCAACGGGCCCTATAGCCCCTATAGACCGGCCCGGCCTATAGCCCCGCCCCATCGCCCCCGTCCCAACGGGCCCTATAGCCCCTATAGACAGGCCCCTATAGCCCCCATCGCCCCAGGCCCTATAGCCCCCCAACGGGCCCTATAGCCCCCAACGGGCCCTATAGCCCCTATAGCCCCGCCCCATCGCCTCGCCCCAACGGGCCCTATAGCCCCTATAGCCCCCGCCCCATCGCCCCAACGGGCCCTAGCCCCTATAGACCGCCCGCCCCATCGCCCCACGCACCGGCCCTGCCCGGCCTATGGGCCCCAGGTCCCCCAACCCTCGAGGCCTCCTGCCCCCGGGCTCCGCCGTCCCCGCTGCAGCGCCCAGACCCCCAGCCCCGGGATCCCTGCGCTACAGGCCCCGCCCGCTGCACCCCGCCCGGGCCCTTCCCCGTCGCTGCGGGCCCTGACCCCGCGGGTCTTTTGGGGCGCCTGGGATCAGCCCGTGCAGACAGGGGTCGGGATGGGGTGGGGAGTCGCCCAGGCGACCGGGTGGGGAGTCGCCCGTGGCCGGACGGAGTCACCACGGCCAGGCCGGGATGGGGGTGGGGAGTCGCCCAGGCCGGACCGGGGTGGGGAGTCGCCCGTGGCCGGACAGGGTCGGGATGGAGGTGGGGAGTCGCCGTGGCCGGACCGGGGGGGTCACCGCACGGTCCCGCCCCTGACCCCCGTCTCCCCCGCACAGGTTGGCGCATGGAGCCCCCCGACCCCCGCTGAGCCCGGCGATGGACGGCGCCCGCCCCGCCCGCGGCCCGGCCTGCTGCTGCCGCTGGCCTGGCGCTGGCGCTGAGCGGGGCCCGCTGGGCCGGCGCCGGCGACTGCAAGGGGCAGCGCCAGGTGCTGCGGGGCACCGAGGGCTTCGTCAGCGACGGGCCGGGCAACTACTCTGTGAACGGGAACTGCGAGTGGCTGATCGAAGGTGGGGGCACGGGGGGGCGCCAGCCGCACATCAGCCCCCAGCCCTGCCACAGGGGCTGCGCCAGCCCGGGCTGCACAAAGGGGCCTCGAGCAGGACTTGGGGGGGACCTCCCCTCGGGGCCCAGGCTGGGGGCCCCCCACGCCCGGAGCTGGGCCCTGCGCCCCCGGCGCCGGGCCCCGTGATCCCTGCATCCCCCATGCCCAGCGCTGGGCCCTGTGATCCCCGTGCTCCCCGCGGCCCCCACGCCCGGAGCTGGGCCCCGCGCTCCTCGCCGGCTGGTGACACGCTGGGGCGGGGCCGGAGCAGAGCCCCGAGGACCATTGGAGGGTTCGGAGCCCTGCCCCAGAGCTGCCAGGAGCTCCCGCCGCTCAGCGGGGCCAGGGAGGGTCGTGGGGACTCAGCCCCAGGGTCGGGGGCTCTCTGCTCCAGCAGCGAAAGGCTGAACGTGCCCTGGTCCGGGAGGGGGAGCGGGACCCGGGGGTGCCAGGGCCCGGGGGGTGCCGGGGTGCAGGCTGGGCGCCGTCCTCCCGGGGGGGGGGGTCAGGGCCCCGGGGGCGCCGTGGTGCATGCTGGGAGCCGTGCTCCCCATGGGGGGGGTCAGGGCCCTGGGGGTGCCGTGGTGCATGCTGGGAGCCGTGCTCCCCATGGGGGGGGTCAGGGCCCCGGGGGCGCCGTGGTGCATGCTGGGAGCCGTGCTCCCTGTGGGGGGGGGGTCAGGGCCCCGGGGGCGCCGTGGTGCATGCAGGGAGCCCAGCTCCCTGGGGGCGGGGGACACGGCCCCGGGGGCGCCGTGGTGCATGCTGGGAGCCGTGCGCCGGGGGGGCGGGGCTCAGGTCCCCGGGGGCGCCGTGGTGCATGCTGGGAGCCGTGCTCCTGTGGGGTGTCAGGGCCCCGGGGCGCTGTGGTGCATGCTGGGAGCAGTGCTCCCCGTGGAGGGGGTTCAGGGCCCCGGGGGTGCCGTGGTGAATGCTGGGAGCTGTGCTCCCCGCGGGGGGAGTCAGGGCCCCGGGGGTGCCGTGGTGCATGCTGGGAGCCGTGCTCCCTGGGGGAGGGGGTCAGGGCCCCGGGCGCCGTGGTGCATGCTGGGAGCCGTGCTCCTGTGGGGGTCAGGGCCCGGGGCGCCGTGGTGCATGCTGGGAGCCGTGCTCCTGTGGGGTCAGGGCCCGTGGGTGCCATGGTGCATGCTGGGAGCCGTGCTCCTGTGTGGGGTCAGGGCCCCGGGGGCGCCGTGGGGCAGGCGGGGAGCCGCGCCCCCCGGGGGGGGGGGGCCAGGGCCCCGGGGGCGCCGTGGTGCATGCTGGGAGCCGGGCTCCTGTGGGGTCAGGGCCCGGGCGCCGTGGTGCATGCTGGGAGCCGTGCTCCCTGTGGGGGGGGGGGGTCAGGGCCCTGGGGGTGCCGTGGTGCATGCTGGGAGCCGTGCTCCTGGGGTCAGGGCCCGGGGCGCCGTGGTGCATGCTGGGAGCCGTGCTCCTGTGGGGCGTGTCAGGAGCCGTGCTCCTGTGGGGTCAGGGCCCGGGCGCCGTGGTGCATGCTGGGAGCCGTGCTCCTGGGAGAGTCAGGGCCCCGGGGGCGCCGTGGTGCATGCTGGGAGCCGTGCTCCCTGGGGGGGGGGTCAGGGCCCCGGGGGCGCCGTGGTGCATGCTGGGAGCCGTGCTCCCCGTGGGGGGGAGGTCAGGGCCCCGGGGGCGCCGTGGTGCATGCTGGGAGCCGTGCTCCCTGGGGGAGGGGGTCAGGGCCCCGGGGGTGCCGTGGTGCATGCTGGGAGCCGTGCTCCCCATGGCGGGGCGGTGGGGGGGTCCCGTGTCTGACCCCCCCGTGTCTCTCAGCCCCCAGCAGCCGGCACCGGGTGCTCCTGACCTTCCTGTTCATGGACACCGAGTGCACCTACGACTACCTCTTCGTCTACGACGGCGACTCCCCGCGCTGCCCCCTGCTGGCCAGCCTGAGCGGCAGCACCCTGCCCCCCCCCCTGGAGGCCGCCTCCGGCAAGGTGACCCCCCCCGGGTGGCTGCGGGAGGGGCGGGGTCCGGGGGAGGGCAGTGGGGTCCGGGGGGGGGAAGGGGGGCGCTGGGCAGAGTTTGGAGGAGGGGGGGTTACTGGGGCTGTGGGGGGGCAGGTGGGGGGTTGGGGGCCCACGTGTTTGATCCCATCCCCCCCCCCACCCGCCAGATGCTGCTGCACCTGTTCAGCGACGCCAACTACAACCTGCTGGGCTTCAACGCCAGCTACCGGGTCTCGCTCTGCCCCCGCGGCTGCTCCGGCCACGGCGCCTGCCAGCCCCACGGCCAGTGCCAGTGTCGGCCTGGCTGGGGGGGGCCGGACTGCGCCGTGCCCCCCTGCGCCAGCTACTGCCTGGGCCACGGGGCCTGCGACCAGGTGAGCCCCCCCGGCCCCCCTGAGCCCCCCCTGAGCCTCCCCTGCCCCCCCCTGCCCCACTGCGACACCTACTGCCTGGGCCACGGGGCCTGCGACCAGGTGAGCCCCCGACCCCATGAGCCCCACTGCCCCTGGCCCCTGAGCCCCTGCGCCAGCTACTGCCTGGGCCACGGGGCCTGCGACCAGGTGAGCCCCGGCCCCCTGAGCCCCCTGAGCCCCCGGCCCCTGAGCCCCACTGCCCCCGTGCCCCCTGCGCCAGCTACTGCCTGGGCCACGGGGCCTGCGACCTGGTGAGCCCCCTGAGCCCCACTGCCCCCATGTCCCACTGCGCCAGCTACTGCCTGTGCCATGAGGCCTGCGACCAGGTGAGCCCCCCCGGCCTCCCTGAGCCCCCACTCCCCCCCCCCGTGCCCCACTGCGCCAGCTACTGCCTGGGCCATGGGGCCTGCAACCAGGTGAGCCCCCCTGCCCCGCCACCAGGCAAGTGAGACACTCCCCCCACTGCTCCCTCTCCCCTGTGAACGGAGGGATGGGCCAGGGCCCAGGGCTGGGGGTCTGTGAGCCAGGACCCTCTGTCCATGTGTCTGTCCCCGCAGGAGTCTGACCGGTGCCGGTGCCAGCCAGGCTTTGTGGGCGAGGCCTGTGACCTGGCGCTGGGCGAGAACCAGGGTGCCGGGCGCTGGTACAACCTGAGCTCGGGGGACCCCCACTTCCGGCCCCGCACGGCTGCCGCCGGCGCCGTCCTGCCCCCCACCGGGGCGCTCTACATCTTCGGGGGTCAGAGACGCCGCCGCCGCGGGGCTTGGGGCACGGGGGGTGTGGGGGATGAATTGGGGTTGTGGGGTGGTGGGGCAGGGTTGGGGTGGGGATGGAGGGGCGGGGGATTGGTTGGGAGGAGGTGGGGCAGGGTAGGGGTGGGGACGGGGGGAGGTGGGGCAGGGTGGGGGTGGGGATGGGGGCAGGGGAGGAGGTCGGCCGGGTAGGGTGGGGACGGAGGGGCCGGGGGGTGGGGGGGGGGGAGGTGGGACAGGGTGGGGCGGGGTGGGAGGAGGTGGGGCAGGGCAGGGGTGGGGGCAGGGGTAGGGTGGGAGGAGGTGGGGCAGGGTGGGGACGGGGGCAGGGGAGGGGCAGGTGTTGGGGCCCCCTCACAGCTGCTCTGCTCCCAAGGGCTGGACCTGAACACGGCGCTGGGCGACCTCGTCATCTACAACTTCACCTCCAACCTGTGGAGCGCCGGGTGCTGAGCCCCTCCCGGTCGTCCCCCGCCGTGCCCCCGTGCCCCTCCTCCCGGCACGTCCCCGTGCCCCTCCTCCCCGGTCCATCCCCCCCGTGCCCCTCCTCCCCGGTACGTCCCCCCCCCGTACCCTCCCGCCCCTCCTCCCCGGTACATCCCCCCCGTGCCCCTCCTCCCGGCGTCCCCCGTGCCCCCGTGCCCCTCCTCCCGGCACGTCCCCTCTGTGCTCCCCGTGCCCCTCCTCCCGATCGTCCCCCCGCCGTGCCCCTGTGCCCCTCCTCCCGGCACGTCCCCTCTGTGCCCCCTGTGCCCCTCCTCCCGGGACGTCCCCTCTGTGCCCCCGTGCCCCTCCTCCCGGGACGTCCCCCGCCGTGCCCCCATGCCCCTCCTCCCGGGACGTCCCCGTGCCCCTTCTCCCGGGACGTCCCCCCGCCGTGCCCCCATGCCCCTCCTCCCCGGTACGTCCCCTCTGTGCCCCCGTGCCCCTCCTCCCGGTACGTCCCCCGCCGCACCCCGTGCCCCTCCTCCCGCACGTCCTCTGTGCCCCCGTGCCCCTCCTCCCCGTCCCCCGCCGCGCCCCCCATGCCCCTCCTCCCGGCACGTCCCCGCCGCGCCCCATGCCCCTCCTCCCGGTACGTCCCTCTGTGCCCCCATGCCCCTCCTCCCGGCACGTCCCCATGGCCCCCATGCCCCATTCCCCCCCCCCCGCTGGGCCCAGCTGAGAGGCTCCCCAGCACCCTCCCCCACACCGTGTGCCCGGCCTCGGTGCCAAAGGGGACGTCCCGCCTGGCTTGTCTCCCCCAGGGCTCAGTGACCCCGGTCCCCGGGGCGGGGTGAGCTCAGGCTGCCGCTCCCTTCCCGGCCCCAGTTCCCGGCAGCCTGGGGGGAGCGTCTCTAGCTCCTCCGGCACCCGAGAGCCGCTCGCTTTCTGGGCCAGTCCCGGGCCGCGGGTTTCCGTGCTCGGCCCTCGCAGGGGCCCGGGACCCTCTGCAGGGATCCGAGAAAGGGCAGAGCCAGTCTGGGCGTCTCCCCCCGGCGTCTCCCCCCGGCTGGCTGGCTCCATGGCGCTTCCGGGACGCCCTGGCTGGGCCCTTTCTCCAGGGCAGACCCCCCCGCCCCCGCTTGCTTAGACAGGCGCTAGTCACGGCCCCCCAGCTCCACCAGCTTCGCATTCCCGCGTTTCCTCCGCTGCCTCCCAGGGATGCTGGTGGCAGGTTTCAAACCACGTCCTGTGCAGGGGCGGCTCCAGGCGCCAGTGATGCCTGGGGGGGCAAGCTGGGGGGGCAGCCTGCCGGCTGCTGTGAGGGTGGCCGGCAGGTGGCTTTTGGCAGCATGCCTGCGGGAGGGCCGCCGGTCCCACGGCTTTGGCGGCGGGGACGGCAGTGGCGCAGCACTGGCAGATCACCCGCAGAAACGCCGCCGAATCCGCATGCCCAGCGACCGTGCCACCGAAAGCCGCCTGCCTGCCGTGCTTGGGGCAGCAAAGAACAGTCGTCCCCGGTCCTACGTCCCCAGCTCCTGGCCCGGCGTGGGGGGGAGCGAGTGCGACAGGCCGGGCTGGCACAGACTGTGTCACCCCCCCGCCCCCCTGCGGCGGTGTGTCCCCTCCCCCAGCGCTGACCCCCTCTCTCCCCGCAGGCGGCCCGTCACTCCCACGTGGCCGTGGCCTGGCAGGGCTGCCTGGTGCTGTGTGGCGGGGAGCTGGCCAACGGCGTCCTGGCCAGCGACGTCTGGATGTACCGACCCCACGAGGGGCGCTGGCTGGAGCTGGCCCCCCCCAATGCCACGGGCTCCCCGCCCCCCGGCCTGGCCAGCCACGCTGCAGCCGTGGTCGACACGTGGCTGTACGTCTTCGGAGGTGAGACGTGGGCTGGGAGCCAGGACTCCTGGGTTCTCTCCCCGGCTCTGGGAGGGGAGCGGGGGCTGGTGGTTAGAGCAGGGGGGTGGGAGCCAGGACTCCTGGGTTCTCTCCCTGGCTCTGGACGGGGAGCGGGGGCTGGGAGCCAGGACTCCTGGGTTCTCTCCCCAGCTCTGGGAGGGGAGCGGGGGCTGGTGGGTTAGGGCCGGGGGGGCTGGGAGCCAGGACTCCTGGGTTCTCTCCCTGGCTCTGGACGGGGAGCGGGGGCTGGTGGTTAGAGCAGGGGGGTGGGAGCCAGGACTCCTGGGTTCTCTCCCTGGCTCTGGACGGGGAGCGGGCGCTGGGAGCCAGGACTCCCGGGGCCCCGGGCTGGGGGCTCTCAGGGCTCCGGGTGAAGCCAGGCAGGACTCTGGGGCAGCGTCTCCCGCAGGGCACCTGTCACCGGGGCCAGGAGCCTGCTCGGCGCGTTCGGCCCCCCGCTCACCCCGGCCCCCCCGCAGCGAGTCCCCCTGGACAGGGCCCCTGGGGAGCCTGTCACCCCCGCGATTCCCCGGGGCTCTCAGCCAGCCAGGGACACAGACGGGTTATTAGCCGACAGGAGCACGGCCCCCAGCAGGGCTTGTGGGTACAACCAGGACCCCCAGCCGGGTCCCTCTGGGGGGCAGGGAGCTTAGACCCCAGACTTGGGGTTCCTGAAACCCAACCCCCTCCAGCCGCCTCTCCCCTCCCCCGCTCTCCCTTTGTCCAGCTCCCGGGAAAGGTGTCGCCTCCCCTTCCTGGCTCAGGTTACAGGCTCAGGTCCCGTCCCTCCCCTAAAGTCACCCCTGCTCTCCTCCCCATGCAGACAGCCCCCCCGACATTCGCAGGTCAATCCGCCCCCTCCCTCCGGCGTGACATCGCCCCCCCCCCAAGGGCCCCACCCCGCAGCGACTCCCAGCCAGCGAGTGACGTGGACGGGGACTGATCCTGGCTAACGTCGGAACATCCCGTGAAGCTCAGCGAATCCAGGCGCCTCCAGGCCCCCCCCTTACGCCCCACAACCTTTCGGGCGCGTCCGTTGCCGCGTGCACTCGCTGCGGTGCGAAGGAGGCTTGGAAAGCAGATTGGGCTAAACGAGAGAAGGCAGAAGGTTCCTGGGTTTGCCCGTCCGCGGCATCCCGGTGACCTCTGGAGCGAACCCGAACCAGCCCTGGTGGGTGGGGGCGGCTAACGCACCCGGGGGAGCTCAGGGCTCCCCGCGAGGGGCCCCCCAACGTCTCCACACCGAGTGCGACGGAGCCGTTACTGCAGTAGGTTCTGTTCCCCCTGCGGGGGCCGCTGGGCCGCCCTGTGCCAGGTCGTCGTCGTGTGCAGAACAGAGCTCGATAGTGCCGGGAGCAGGGATCCCTGGGCCCCCCCCGAGTCCTTCCCGCAGCCCAGCCTCAGACCCGCCTGTCGCCTCCCTCCCGGGCCAGCAGGTCACCCGGGCTGCCCCAACACCCCTGCAGGCGACGGGCTCTGGATACAGGGTGTCGGCCGGTCACAGCCACACCTGCCCTCTAGGGGTCTCTGCACCGCTCACGCACCCTGACCCCCCCACCTCGGTCCTGGAGTAACACACAGGGGAAACTGAGGCACACACAGAACTCAGACACGACATTAAGAACATTCCCACTTCATCACACCAGACGCCTGGGTTGTGTCCCAGCTCTGGGACGGGAGTGGGGGCTAGTAGTTAGAGCAGGGGGGTGCAGTGGGGGTTGGAGCCCCGCTAACCCTGCTCCCCCCACAGGCCGCACTGCCGTGGACGTCTTCTCCTCGCAGATGTTCCGCTTCCATCTGGAGAGGTGGCAGTGGGAGCGCGTGGTACCCGCCGGGGGGAAGGCACCTGCTGCCGCCGGGCACTCCATGGTCTTCCACCCGCCCTCCCGCGCCCTGCTGGTGTACGGGGGGCACCGGCCCTCCACAGCTCGGTGAGCGGGGCGGGGGCTGGGCTGCGGGAACCAGGGAGAGGCTGGGCCTGGGGCTGAGGGCTGGGGGGCCCAGTGGGGCTGGCGTGGCTGAGGCTGGGGCCCAGGGAGAGGTGGGGCGGGGCTGAGGGGCACAGTGGGGCTGGGGCGTGGCTGAGGGCTGGGGGCCCAGGGAGAGGTGGGGGCGGGGCTGAGGCGCAGTGGGGTGGGGGCGGGGCTGGGGCCCAGGGAGGCGGGGCGTGGCTGAGGCACAGTGGGGGCTGGGGCGTGGCTGAGGCCCAGGGAGAGGCGGGGCGGGGCTGAGGGGCGCAGTGGGGATTGGGGTGTGGCTGGGGGCTCAGAGAGAGGCGGGGAGAGGCTCGGGGCGTGGCTGAGGGCCACAGTGGGGGCTGGGGATGTGGCTGGGGGCCCAGGGAGGTGGGGCGGGGCTGAGGGGCCCAGGCTGAGGGGCACAGTGGGGCTGGGGATGTGGCTGAGGGCCCAGGGAGATGCGGGGTGGGGCTGAGGCTGAGGGGCCCAGGAGAGGCGGGGCGGGGCTGAGGCTGGGGGCTGGGGATGTGGCTGAGGGGCCCAGGAGAGGCGGGGCGGCTGAGGGCTGGGGGCACAGTGGGGCTGGGGATGTGGCTGAGGGGCCCAGGAGAGGCGGGGCGGGGCTGAGGGGCCCAGGGAGAGGCGGGGCGGGGCTGAGGGCTGGGGGATGTGGCTGAGGGGCACAGTGGGGGGCTGGGGGATGTGGCTGAGGGGCCCAGGGAGAGGCGGGGCGGGGCTGAGGGCCCAGGGAGAGGCGGGCGTGGCTGAGGCTGGGGATGTGGCTGAGGGGCACAGTGGGGCTGGGGATGTGGCTGAGGGGCCCAGGGAGAGGCGGGGGCGTGGCTGAGGGCTGGGGGGGCTGGGGGATGTGGCTGAGGGGCCCAGGGAGATGTGGGGTGGGGCTGAGGGCTGAGGGGCCCAGGGAGAGGCGGGGGCGGGGCTGAGGGCTGGGGGGGCACAGTGGGGGGCTGGGGGGTCTCCCCGGCTGACCGCCCGCCCCCCCCAGATTCAGCATGCGAGTGAACAGCACGGACCTGTTCCACGTGGACCTGCGCCACTGGAGCCCCTTGCGCGGGCGCGACCCCCAGCACGGCCCCCGGGAACGGGCCTTCCACAGCGCCAGCCTGCTGGGCAACTACATGGTGGTGTACGGTGAGCGACCGCGCCCTGCGGGGACCCCCCCGCCCCCCCGCCGGGACCCCTCGTGGGGACCCCCCCACCCCCCCCGCCGGGACCCCTGACCCCTCTGACCTCCCCACGGGGACCCCTCTGAGTCCCACGCCGGGGGACCCCTGACCCCCTCTGACTCCCATGGGGACCCCACTGGGACCCCTCGAGGGACCCCCAGGCCCCCTGCTGGGACCCCTGACCCTCCTCTGACTCCCCACGGAACCCCTCTGAGCCCCCGCTGGGACCCTCGCAGGGACCTCCCCAGCCCCCGGGACCCCTTGACCCCCTCTGACCTCCCCACGGGGACCCCTCTGACCCCCACCTCTGACCCCTGGGACCCCACCCCTGTGACCCCACCAGGACCCCCGACAGGACTCCCCTGACCCCCCTCTGACCTCCCCCACTGGGATGCCCTTGACCCCTCCACTGGGACCCCCCTCTGACTCCC
This sequence comes from Mauremys reevesii, assembly GCF_016161935.1. NCBI lineage: Eukaryota > Metazoa > Chordata > Testudines > Geoemydidae > Mauremys > Mauremys reevesii. The sequence continues at coordinate 21,613,788 of NC_052646.1, forward strand.
CTGCTGGGACCCCCTCTGCCCCCCCCCTCCGGGACCCCGCTGTGAGGAGGTGGGAATGTTCTTGATGTGGTGTTGGGGGAGTATCTGAGTGGGGGGCGTTGGCCTGGGAAGGTGGCAGGGGGCTGCCCTGGGGAGGGAGGTACCTGAGCAGGTAACCTGAGACCCCAGAAGGGGGGTTGGAGGCCAGGTGACACCTCTGCCCGGGACACTGGGCAAAGGCTGCGGGAGGAGCTGGGGGGAGTTTCAGGTTTGGAGCTCGTAGGGAAAGGGGGGGGCCCCGACCAACAGGGCTGGGGCCTCCCTGGGGCCCCCAGATGGACCTAACTCGGGGGGGTCCTGCTGTCTGTGCCGGCAAGACCCGTCCTGGCCTGTGTCCTGCCGTCTGAATAAACCACCTGCTTCACTGGCTGGCTGAGAGCCCCGGGGAGTCGCAGGACGTGGGGGTGCAGGGCCCTGTGTCCCCACCCCCCACTGTGACACCCTCTGACCCCCTGCCGGGACCCCCTGTCCCCCCTCTGACCCCCCCCATGGGGACTCCCGACCACCCACCGGGCCCCCCTGCCCTCCCGCTGGTACCCCCATCCCCTTCTGACCCCGCACTGGGATCCCTCTGTCCCCTCTGACCCCCACTGGGACCCCCCACCTCCATCTGACACCCTTCCTGCTGGGACCCCCCAACCCCCTCTGACCCTCCCCATGGGGACCCCCTGTCCCCCTTCTGACCCCCCACTGGGACCCCCATGACCTCCCTGCTGGGACCCTCCTCACCACTTGGGGCCCCGTCTGTCCCGGGGTCCCCGGGCGCTGCTCTGGGGCTGCTCCCCACCGAGCCAGGCAGGACTCTGGGAGCCTCCTCTCCCTGGGAGCAGCCTGTCTGCAGGGCAAGACGCTCCCACGGCTTCACCTCCTGGGTCTCTCCTTGGAGCATTCAGCCTCCTCGGCCCCTCCGTGCGCTTCCCCCAGCGAGTCCCCCCAGCGGGGTCCTGGGGGGGGCCACAGGGTCCTGCCCCCCCACTGCGCAGGCAGACGTGACTCTCAGCCAGCCAGTAACACAGAGGTTTATTCGATGACAGGAACAGGGTCTAACACAGAGCCTGTAGGTACCGGACCCCTCGGCCGGGTCCATTCTGGGGGGCAGTGAGCCAGACCCCCCCGTCTGCCCTCACTCCTCGTCCCCAGCCAGCTCCAGACTGACGCCCCCCTCCAGCCCCCCCTCCTCTGCTCAGCCCCTTTCCTGGGCCAGGAGGTCACCTGACCCCCTTTGTTCTCCCCCCCCTTTAGCATCCCCTTGCAGTGGGGAAGGGCCCCGGCCATTAGTTGCCAGGCGACAGAGGGTCGGCCAGGAACCGAGCCCCCCCCAGTATTCAGAGGGAACATTAAGAACAGCCCCACTTCGTCGCACCCCTCTCTGACCTGCCCCCACGAACCCCACCCCGGTGAGTGCCCCTCCCGTGACCCTGGGTGCTGGTGACTCCGCCGTATGCTGGCCCATCATTGGCGCCTATGTGCTCCCCCCCCACCCCTCCATCCTGTTCCTCGCTCCATCATCAGCCCCCCGTGTGGGGTCTGTGGTGAGTGAGAATTAGCCCCCCCCCGGGTCTGTGCTGCCCCCCCGGTCTGACCCCCCCCTCGCCCGCAGGGGGCAACGTGCACATTCACTACCACGAGGAGAAGTGCTACGAGGACGAACTTTTCTTCTACCACCTGGGCTGCCACCAGTGGGTGCCCGGCCAGGCGCTGGCGCGGAGCCTGCCCCACGGTGAGGGGCTCGGGTACCCTAGGGAGCTCGGGGAGAGGGGGGTGCCCCAGGGGAGCAGGGGGGGCTGTCCCAGCGGCTGGTGCTCGGGGGGGGGAGCCCTGGTGGACGGGGTGGGGTGAGGGTTAGGGTTAGGGTGGGCGGCCAGGTGGCAGGGGGTCCTGGCGCCGGCCTGATGCTCCCCTCTCGGCAGAGCGGGCCGGGCGGGCGGCCGGGGGGCAGGGCGTCCCGGCGCCGGCCTGAGGATCCCCTCAAGGCAGAGCGGGCCGGGCGGCGGCGCCGGCGGGTGGCCGGGGGCAGGGGTCCCGGCGCCGGCCTGACGCTCCCCTCGCGGCAGAGCGGGCCGGGCGGGCGGCCGGGCGGGCGGCCGGGGGGCAGGGCGTCCCGGCGCCGGCCTGATGTTCCCCTCTAGGCAGAGCGGGCCGGGCGGGCGGCCGGGGGCAGGGGTCCTGGCGCCAGCCTGATGCTCCTCTCGGCAGAGCAGGCCGGGCGGGTGGCCGGGGGCAGGGAGTCCCGGCGCCGGCCTGAGGCTCCCCTCTCGGCAGTGCGGGCCGGGCGGGCGGGCGGGCGGGGGGCAGGGGGTCCCGGCACCGGCCTGATGTTCCCCTCTCGGCAGAGTGGGCCGGGCGGGCGGCCGGGGGGCAGGGAGTCCCGGCGCCGGCCTGATGCTCCCCTCGGCAGAGCGGGCCGGGGCGGGGCAGGGGCCAGGGGTCCCGGCGCCGGCCTGATGCTCCCCTGCCGGCAGCGCGGGCCGGGCGGGCGGCCGGGGGGCAGGGGGTCCCGGCGCCGGCCTGACGCTCCCCTCTCGGCAGAGCGGGCCGGCCGGGCGGGCGGCCGGGCGGGTGGCCGGGGGCAGGGGTCCTGGCGCCCGGCCTGACGTTCCTCTCGGCAGAGCGGGCCGGGCGGACGGCCGGGCGGGTGGCTGGGGGCAGGGGTCCCGGCGCCCGGCCTGATGCTCCTCTCGGCAGAGCGGGCCGGGCGGGCGGCCGGGCGGGGGCAGGGGGCCAGGGGTCCCGGCGCGCCTGACGCTCCTCCCGGCAGAGCTGGCCGGGCGGGGGCAGGGGCCAGGGTCCCGGCGCCAGCCTGACGCTCCCCTCTCGGCAGAGCGGGCCGGGCGGCCGGCCGGGGGGCGCTATTCCCACGTGGCGGCCGTGCTGCAGGACAACGTGCTGCTGGTGGCGGGGGGGTTCAGCGGGGCCCCCCGTGGGGACCTCGTGGCCTACAAGGTGCCCACCTTCGTCTTCCAGGTGCCTGCCCAGAACGTAAGTGACCCCTGGGGCCCTGCCACCCCCCCAGTGCCCCCTCCGTCCTGAGCCTTTGCCACGGGGACCCTAACCTCTGCTAGCCCCCCCCACCTCCTGCTGCCCCCCAGGACTCCCGGCTTCCCCTCCGCGCCCTAGGAGCTCATGGGAACAGATCAGTGACCCCCCCCTCCCTTTTCCGGCCGTGGAGGGGATCTGGCTTGGGGGGTCCTGGCTGGGGGGACAAGGAGGCTCTGGCTGCAGGGGAGCTGCCTGGGGGGCCATTAACTCCCCCTCGCCCCCCCCCCCCCCGGGGTTATTGCTGCTCTACGTGGGGAGACGGCCAGGGGGCTCTCTGGTGTGGAGTCGGGGGGCGGGGGTGGTCTCTGGTTGGTGGGGGAGGAGGGGTCAGGGGTTTGTGGCTGGGGAGGGGGGTCCCTGGCTGGGTGGGATGTCGAGGGGCAGCCCCTCCCTCACTGCCCTGCCCCCCCAGTACCACCTGGATTACTGCTCCATGTACTCGGAGAGCAGCACCTGCGGGAAGGACCCCGAGTGCTCCTGGTGCCTGGATGCCTGCCAGAGCCCCGCGCCCCACAGCAACGTGAGTGACCCCCGGCTCCTCTGCCCCACTCGCCCCCTGGGCCCGCCCTCCAGCCCGGGAGTCCCTGGGACCCCCACCCCCAGAGGGAGCCACAGCCCCGCCCTGTAGCTGCAGTGACTCTGCCAGCGTCACACGGGAGGTTTATTGAGCGTCGGGACCCAGCCCAGGCAGGTCTCAGGGTCCTCGGCCCGGCCAGTCTGAGCCCCGGCCCCATGGGCTCCCAGCCCAGCCCCTTCCTTCCGGCCGAGCCCCCTAAATCCCCTCCCCCTCTCTGTCTGTCTGTCTCCTAGAGCTGGAAGGGGCCCCGAAGGGTCATCGAGTCCAGCCCCCTTCACTAGGGGGGCAAGTGCTGATTGTGCCCAGATCCCGGAGAGGCCCCACAGGGATTGAACCCACACCCCTGGCAGGCCAGTGCTCTAACCACTGAGCCATCCCGCCCCCCCCCCTTTGTCTTCGGTCCCGGGTGACCAGGCCGCTGGGCCCCTCTCTGCCATCAGTTGTTCCCCCGGCTGGACCCGGCTGGGCAGGTCCCCGGGCCCCTCTCTCCTCAGCCCATTGCCCCCCTGTCCCCCTCCCCTGGCCAGAACCGGCTGCTCCCGAGCCCGGCCAGGCCTCCCCGTCCCCAGTCGCTGGGTCCCCAATCTCCAGACCAGTGTCCGGGGTCCCGGCTGCTGGGCGAGGTCACACCTGCCCCCTGCAATAACAACCCCCCTCCCACCCCTCCTTACACATGCAGCACCCAGGGAAACTGAGGCACACACAGTGTTCATGCAAAACACTTAAGAAAATCCCCCACTTCATCACACCCTCAGGGGTGAGGTTCTCTCCCCGGCTCTGGGAGGGGAGTGGGGGCTGGTGGTTAGAGCAGGGGGGCTGGGAGCCAGGACTCCTGGGTTCTCTCCCCGGCTCTGGGAGGGGAGTGGGGGCTGCTGGGTTAGAGCAGGGTGGGGCTGGGAGCCAGGACTCCTGGGTTCTCTCCCAGCTCTGGGAGGGGAGTGGGGGCTGGTGGTTAGAGCAGGGGGGGCTGGGAGCCTGGACTCCTGGGTTCTCTCCCCGGCTCTGGGAGGGCAGTGGGGGCTGGTGGTTAGAGCAGGGGGGGCTGGGAGCCTGGACTCCTGGGTTCTCTCCCCAGCTCTGGGAGGGGACTGGGGTCTGCTGGGCTAGAGCTTGGGGGATGGGAGCTGGGACTCCTGGGTTCTCCCGATGTGGGGTGGTGCAGGGGGGGCACTGGCCGTGCTCCCCAGTTGACGTCTCTCTCTGTCTCTCACTCTCTCAGTGCCCCAGCACCGGCTGCCTGGGCCTGGCCCGGCTCCTGGTGGACTGTGAGTCCTGCCTGGCGTTTGGGGGGGCCGGCCCCCACCTGCCGCGCACGCCGGGGCCCTTTGGCTGGTGTGTGCAGAATGAGACCTGCATGCCTGTGGCTGGTGAGCGCCCCCCGACCCCCGCCACACCTGTCCCTCCGCCTCCTCTGCCCCCCGGCCCCCTCCCCACCTGCCTCCTCTGCCCCCCGACCCCTCCCCACCCGCCTCCTCTGCTCCCGGCCCCTCCCTCCCCCAAGTCCCTCCTCCATCTACCCCACCCGCCTCTCCTTCCTCCAGCCCCCTTCCCTCCCCACCCGCCTCTCCTCTGCCCCCGGCCCCTCCTTGGTCCGGGATCACTCTAGGAGGGGCGGGTTGGCTGGGGGGGTTTGTGCAGAGGGGATTCGGGGCTGGATTTGCTGGGGGAGATGGGGCAGGGCAGGGGGGCTGTGTTCCTGGGAGGTAGAATGGGGGGGTGTGGAAAAGGGGGTGTGGCAGGGGGCTGCGTTTCCCGAGAGGGGGGCTGCATTCCTGGGGGAGAGATGGGGCCTGTGGGGGCTCATCCTCTCCGCCCCCCCCCCAGAGCAGAGCCGGTGCCGTGTGGGGCAGATCTCGGGCACCTACGGCTGGTGGGGGCCGCGCCCCGTGTTCATCACCTCCCTGGAGAGCTGCCAACACCTCAACTTCCTGCCTGGCCTGCACCTCATCACCTACCAGCACCCCCGCAACGACTCGCAGCCCGACAAGGTGGGGCAGCTCGGGCACGGGTCCCTGGGGGGCAGGGGGTGCTGCTGGGGGGGCAGCTCGGGCACTGGGTCCCTGGGGGGCGGGGGGGCACTGCCGGGCGAGAAGTTTGGGCACCGGGTCCCCCATGGGGAGGCAGGGGGGAGCTGCCAGGGGAGCAGTTCGGGCACTGGGGTTCCTCATAGCAGGGTGAGAGGGCACTGCCGAGGGAAGCTCGCAGCACTGGTGGGAGGGAGCTGGCAGCAGAGGGGTGCCCCGCGGAGGGGGGCGAGGGGGCACTGCCGAGGGAAGCTCGCAGCACCGGCGGGAGGGAGCTGGCAGCACAGGGGTGCCCCACGGAGGGGGGCGAGGGGGCACTGCCGAGGGAAGCTCGCAGCACCGGCGGGAGGGAGCTGGCAGCAGAGGGGTGCCCCGCGGGGGGGGGCCGCAGCAGAGGGGTGCCCCGCGGGGGGGGGCCGCAGCAGACTGACCCCCGTGTCCCCCCAGGTGTCCATCGTCCGCAGCACGACCATCACGCTGAGCCCCAGCTCGGAGATGGACGTCTCCCTGGTCTACAAGGGCTTCATCTACCCGCTGCTGGCCGGGCCCCCCCCTGCCCCCCACGTCTCCGTCTGGGCCCGTGTGCAGCGCCTCCACGTGGTCGCCAAGCTGGGCCGCGCCCCCAACGCCCCCGAGCTGGTAAAGGGGGAGCCGGGCCCGTCAGGGCTGCCCCAGCGTGGGGCCGGGGGGTCTGTGCTGCAGGGAGCGGGCCAGGGGCAGCTGGGGCGGGGTCAGCGGGGTCAGCGGGGCTCTGGCTCCCCTGTGGCCCGTGGCAGGAGTAGGTGGGGCGCCGTGGGGCGGGAGGGGAAGTGGGGCGCCGTGGGGCTCTGTCTCCCCCTGACCCCCGGCCCGTGGCAGGTGGCGGTGGGGCGCTGTGGGGCGGGATGGGGAAGGGGGGGGTGCTGTGGGGCTCTGGCTCCCCCCTGGCCCATGGCAGGAGGAGGTGGGGCGCCGTGGGGCGGGAAGTGGGGCGCTGTGGGGCGGGGAAGCGGGGGGCGCCGTGGGGCTCGGCTCCCCCTGACCCCCGGCCCGTGGCAGGAGGAGGTGGGGCGCTGTGGGGCGGGGGCGTGGGCCGTGGGGCGCGGGGCGCTGAGGGGAGCGGGGGCGCCGTGGGGCTCTGGCTCCCCTGGCCCATGGCAGGAGGTGGGGCGCCGTGGGGTGGGAGGCGGGGCGCTGCGGGAGGGGAAGTGGGGCGCCGTGGGCGGGGGAAGCGGGCGCCGTGGGGCGGGAGGAGCGGGGTGCCGTGGGAGGGGAGGAGCGGGGCGCTGTGGGAGGGGAAGGGGGCACCGTGGGCGGGAGGAAGTGGGGGCGCTGTGGGGCAGGGGAAGGGGGCGCTGTGGGGCGGGGGAGCGGGGCGCCGTGGGGCGGAGGGGCGGGGCGCCGTGGGGAGGGAAGCGGGGCGCCGTGGGGCTCGCTCCCCTGACCCCGGCCCGTGGCAGGAGGAGGTGGGGCGCCGAAGGGCGTGGGGCGGGGAGGGAAGCGGGGCGCCAGGGGCGGGGGGGAAGCGGGGCGCCGTGGGCGGGGAAGCGGGCGCTGCGGAGGGGAAGCGGGGCGCCGTGGGGCGCGGCTCCCCTGACCCCCGGCCCGTGGCAGGAGGAGGTGGGGCGCTGGGCCGTGCAGCAGGAGAAGGAGACGCGCCCCCTGCAGCGCCCGGGCGCCCAGCGGCTCTTCGGCAGCCCCGAGCGCGGCAACAAATACCTGGTGCAGGTCGAGGGGCATCTCAACGGCTCGGGCAGCGGGCAGAGCAGCGAGCTCACCCTGGTGTGGGACCGCACCGGGGTGCCGGGCGGCAGCGTGAGTCACCCCGGGGCCCCCGCCCGGGGCCCCGCCCCTGTGTGTGCCCCCCGGGACCCCCGGGTGCCCCCACGTATCCCCCCGCCCGGTGCCCCGCCCCGGTGTGTGCCCCCCGCCTGGGCCCCGCCCCTGTGTGTGCCCCCCCGCCCCTGTGTGTGCCCCCCAGGACCCCCGGGTGCCCCCACGTATCCCCCCGCCCTGTGCCCCGCCCCTGTGTGTGCCCCCCGCCCTGTGCCCCTGCCCCTGTGTGTGCCCCCCGCCCCTGTGTGTGCCCCCCGCCCTGGGCCCCGCCCCTGTGTGTGCCCCGCCCCTGTGTGTGCCCCCGCCTGGGCCCCGCCCTGTGTCACCCCGCCCTGTGCCCCTGCCCCTGTGTCATCCCGGGGCCCCGCCCTGTGCCCCACCCCTGTGTGTGCCCCCGCCCCTGTGTGTGCCCCCGCCCTGTGCCCCTGCCCCTGTGTCACCCCTGCCCCTGTGTGTGCCCCCGCCCTGTGCCCCTGCCCTGTGTCACCCCTGCCCCTGTGTGTGCCCCCGCCCTGGGCCCCGCCCCTCTGTGTGCCCCCCCGGCCCTGTGCCCCTGCCCCTGTGTCACCCCGCCCCTGTGTGTGCCCCGCCCTGTGCCCCTGCCCCTGTGTCACCCAGGGACCCCGGTGCCCCCACGTATCCCCTGTCCTGTGTGTAACCCCGGGACCCCTGTGTGTAACCCGTGTGCTCCCCACCGTGTACCCCTGCCCCTGTGTGTAACCCCCAGGACTCCTGTGTGTGCCCCACGCATCCCCTGCCCTGTGTGTAGCCCCCGGTTCCCCTGTGCCCCCATGTATCCCCCGCCCAGTATGTAACCCCACCATGTACCCCTGCCCTGTGTAACCCCCAGGACTCCTGTGTGTGCCCCCACGTATCCCCTGCCCTGTGTGTAGCCCCGGTTCCCCGTGTGCCCCCATGTATCCCCGCCCAGTATGTAACCCCCACCATGTACCCCTGCCCCTGTGTAACCCCCAGGACTCCTGTGTGTGCCCCCACGTATCCCCTGCCCTGTGTGTAGCCCCCGGTTCCCCGTGTGCCCCCATGTATCCCCGCCCAGTATGTAACCCCCACCATGTACCCCTGCCCCTGTGTAACCCCCCAGGACTCCTGTGTGTGCCCTCACGTATCCCCTGCCCTGTGTGTAGCCCCGGTTCCCCGTGTGCCCCCATGTATCCCCCGCCCAGTATGTAACCCCCACCATGTACCCCTGCCCCTGTGTAACCCCAGGATCCTCTGTGTGCCTCCCACCATGTACCCTCCCGCGTAACCCTCACCATGTACCCCTGCCCACTGTGTAACGCCCGGGCCGCCTGTGTGCCCCCCACCCTGTGCCCCCTGCACCATGTGTAACCCCGGTACCTCCTGTGTGCCCCCATGTATCCCCACCCCATGTGTAACCCCAGTACCCCACCCTGTGTGTACCCCCACCCTGTGTACCCCATTTACCCCTATGTCCCCACCCCGTGTGAACCCCCAGACCCACCCCGTCCCTCTGGCAGGTGGCAGTGTGTACCCCATCCCCACACCGTGTGTACCCCCGACCCTCTCCCCTTGTGTACTCACCTGCAGGGGGATGCTTGGGGTGCTGTGAGGTGGGGAAAGGTGAGGGGCTGGCTGGGGTAGGAAGGGGAGCTGCAGGCTGATTGGGAGGTGCCCTAGGGGGCTGGGGGTGATTGGGGGTGCCCTGGGGGCGGGCTGCGGGGGTGCCCTGTGGGGCTGGGGGTGATTGGGGGTTCCCTGGGGGCTGGCTGCCGGGGTGCCCTGTGGGGCTGGGTGTGATTGGAGGTGCCCTGGGGGGCTGGCTGCAGGGGTGACCTAGGGGGCTGGGGGTGATTGGGGGTGCCATGGGGGGCTGCCTGCTGGGGTTCCCTGGGAGGCTGGGCGTGAGGGGGGGTTCCTTGGGGGCTGGCTGCTAGGTTGCCCTGGGGGGCTGGGTGTGATTGTGGGTTCCATGGGGGCTGGCTGCCGGGGTGCCCTAGGGGGCTGGGGGTGATTGGGGGTGCCCTGGGGACTGGGGTGATTGGGGTGCCCTGGGGCTGGCTGTCAGGGTGCCCTGGGGGTGATTGGAGGTTCCCTGGGGGCTGGCTGCCGGGGTGCCCTGTGGGGCTGGGGATGATTGGGGTTCCTGGGGCTGGCTGCCGGGGTGCCCTGTGGGGCTGGGGATGATTGGGGTGCCCTGGGGCTGGCTGCAGCGGTGCCCGGGGCTGGGCGTGATTGGAGGTGCCCTGGGGGGCTGGCTGCCGGGGTGCCCTGGGGGGCTGGGCGTGATTGGAGGTCCCCTGGGGGCTGGCTGCAGGGGTGACCTAGGGGCTGGGGGTGATTGGGGTGCCATGGGGGCTGGCTGCTGGGGTTCCCTGGGAGGCTGGGCGTGATTGGGGTTCCTTGGGGCTGGCTGCTAGGTTGCCCTGGGGGCTGGGGATGATTGGGGTTCCCTGGGGGCTGGGATGATTGGAGGTGCCCTGGGGGGCTGGCTGCCGGGGTGCCCTGGGGGGCTGGGCGTGATTGGGGTGCCCTGGGGCGGGGTGCCGGGGTGCCCTGGGGGCTGGGGGTGATTGGGGGCTGGGGTGCCGGGATGCACTGGGGTGATTGGGGTGCCCTGGGGATGCCCTGGGGCTGGGGGTGCCCTGGGGCTGGGGTGCCGGGTGCCCTGGGGACTGGGGTGATTGGGGGTGCCCTGGGAGCTGGCTGCAGGGTGCCGGGTGCCCTGGGGGCTGGGGTGCCCTGGGGCGGGGTGCCCTGGGGTGATTGGAGGTGCCCTGGGGGCTGGCTACAGGGTGCCGGGGTGCCCTGGGGGGCTGGGGGTGATTGGGGGTGCCCTGGGGATGCCCTGGGGGGCTGGGGGTGCCCTGGGGCTGGGGTGCCCTGGGGTGGGGTGCCGGGGTGCCCTGGGGACTGGGGGTGATTGGGGTGCCCTGGGAGCTGGCTGCAGGGTGCCCTGGGGATGCCCTGGGGGGCTGGGGGTGCCCTGGGGTGATTGGGGTGCCCTGGGGCTGGCTGCAGGGTGCCGGGTGCTCTGGGGCTGGGGGTGATTGGGGGTGCCCTGGGGGGCTGGGGGCGCCCTGGGGGCGGGGTGCCGGGGTGCCCCCCGGTTCTCACGCGCCCGCTCACCCCCCAGGAGATCTCGTACTTCTTCCTGGAGCCGTTCCGGGCGGGGCCCTGCCGCTCCTACCCCTCCTGCCTGGCCTGCCTGGCCGACCAGGGCTGCGGCTGGTGCCCGCTCAGCGCCAGCTGCCACGCCCGGCTGGGGGGGCCAGGGGGCGGGGGGCCGTGCGGGGGGGGCTCCGTGCGCCTCGTCCTCTCGCCCAGCAACTGCTTCCTGTGCGAGGAGTACCGGGACTGCCACGCCTGCAGCGCGGTGAGACGGGCACCGGGCGCGGGGCACGACAGGACGGCTGCACCGCGGCGCCCCCTCCAGGCCGGGCCCCCCTCCCCGGAGCCGGGGTCCCCGCGTGCCCGACGGGGCGGAGCCATCCCCACACTCACCCAGCGACTAGCTCCTCCGCCCCCCAGGAGGGGAGCCGGGCCGGGCCGGACGACCCGTCGGGGTCTAGAGAGCACCTGGTCCCGCCCGAGTGTGGGGGCTGGGCTGGCACCGCACGGCGTCTCTTAGGGTGCCCCCCCCCGAGTGCGTGAGATCGGGGGGTCTCTCGAGCGCAGTGGAGTCGTTGTTTGCAGTCGCCCGTCGGCGAGCAGCTGCGTGAGCCGGGGAGAGTTTCCAGCCCCCGCGCCTGCCCGTTGTCTCTGCGGGGTCTGTGGGCGTCCCCGGCGTGACAGTTACCCCCCCCCCCCCGCCCGTAAAACCTCCCAGCTTCACGCCCATGGTAACGGGACAACGATGTTCAGCACGTTATGAGTTTCCACGTGATCCCTCCCCAGGCAGGCTTCGTGCTGACCGTACCATGGCCATGTAATGTGGTGAACAAGGGGTACAGGGGGCTCTGGGGGGCGCTGGCTCTGCAGGGAGGGTCTCTGACCCCCCCCCCCGGTGCTCCCCCCAGGACCCATTCTGTGAGTGGCAGGTGAACAGTAGCAAGAAGGGGGATCTGCTGTGTAGCCGCCGGGGCCGACAGCCCCACGCCATCCGCGCCCCCCACGACTGCCCCGCGCTGTGCCACCAGTGAGTCCTCGCTGGGGGGCGGGGCTGGGCCGGGGGGCCATGTGGGCAGGCTGCTGGGGGGGACAAGACCTGGGAGGGGTCAGTGTGTGGAGAGGGTGTTGGGGGGCGGGGTCAGTGGTTCGGCGGGTGGAAGCGGGGGGGTCGGTGTGGGGGCAGGGTTCTGGGGCCGCGTTGGCACTGTCGGGAGGGACGCTGGGTGTGGGGGGGGCAGCAGGGGGGCTCTGGGAAGCACTAACCCCCCCTCACCCCCCAGGCGGAGCACGTGCGCCGAGTGCCTGTCCAACTCCAGCCAGTGCGCCTGGTGCCAGTCCACCCACAGCTGCTTCTTCTTCGCCGCCTACCTGGCCAAGTACCCGTACGGGGACTGCCGGGGCTGGTACGACAGGTGAGGGGCGCAGGGGCCCCCGGGGTCTCCCCCCGGCCGAGCGCCCGAACGGGGGCTGCCGGGGCTGGTACGACAGGTGAGGGGCGCAGGGACCCCCGGGGTCTCCCCTGGCCGAGTGCCCGGACGGGGGCTGCCGGGGCCGGTACGACAGGTGAGGGGCGAGGGACCCCGGGTCTCCTGGCCGAGCGCCCGGACGGGGCTGCCGGGCTGGTACGACAGGTGAGGCGCATGGGCCCCCGGGTCTCCCCTGGCCGAGCGCCCGGACGGGGGCTGCCGGGGCCGGTACGACGGGTGAGGGGCGCGGGGACCCCCGGGGTCTCCCCTGGCCGAGCGCCCGGACGGGGGCTGCCGGGGCTGGTACGACAGGTGAGGGGCGCAGGGGCCCCCGGGGTCTCCCCTGGCCGAGCGCCCGGACGGGGACTGCCGGGGCTGGTACGACAGGTGAGGGGCGCAGGGGCCCCTGGGGTCTCCCCTGGCCGAGCGCCTGGACGGGGCTGCCGGGCCGTACGACGGTGAGGGTGCAGGGACCCTGGGGTCTCCTGGCCGAGCGCCCGGACGGGACTGCCGGGCTGGTACGACAGGTGAGGCGCAGGGGCCCCCGGGTCTCCTGGCCGGCGCCCGGACGGGGCTGCCGAGCCGGTACGACGGGTGAGGCGCAGGGACCCAGGGTCTCCTGGCCGAGCGCCCGCACGGGACTGCCGGGCTGGTACGACAGGTGAGGGGCGCAGGCCCCGGGTCTCCTGGCCGAGCGCCGACGGGGCTGCCGGGCTGGTACGACAGGAGGGCGCGGGGGCCCCGGGTCCCCTGGCCGAGCGCCGACGGGGCTGCCGGGCTGGTACGACAGGTGAGGGGCGCGGGCCCCGGGTCTCCTGGCCGAGCGCCCGTCACGGGACTGCCGGGGCTGGTACGACAGGTGAGGGGTGCAGGGATCCCCGGGCTCTCCCCCCGCCGAGCGCCCGGATGGGGACTGCTGGGGCTGGTACGACGGGTGAGGGGCGCGGGGACCCCCGGGGTCTCTCCTGGCCGAGCGCCCGGACGGGGGCTGCCGGGGCCGGTACGACGGGTGAGGGGCGTGGGGACACCGGGTCCCCTGGCCAAGTACCTGTACGGGGCTGCCGGGCTGGTACGACAGGTGAGGTGCAGGGCCCCGGGTCTCCTGGCCGAGCGCCGGACGGGACTGCCGGGCTGGTATGACAGGTGAGGGGCGCAGGCCCCGGTGTCTCCCTGGCCGGCGCCCGACGGGGCTGCCGGGCTGGTACGACAGGTGAGGGGCGCGGGACCCCGGTCTCCCGGCCGAGCGCCCGCACGGGGCTGCTGGGCTGGTACGACAGGTGAGGGGCGCGGGGACCCCCGGGGTCTCCCCTGGCCGAGCGCCCGTACGGGGGCTGCCGGGGCTGGTACGACAGGTGAGGGGCGCGGGGACCCCCGGGGTCTCCCCTGGCCGAGCGCCCGTACGGGGACTGCCGGGGCTGGTACGACAGGTGAGGGGCGCGGGACCCCGGGTCTCCTGGCCGAGCGCCCAGACGGGACTGCCGGGCTGGTACGAGAGGTGAGGGGCGCGGGACCCCTGGGGTCTCCTGGCCAGCGCCCGGACGGGGCTGCCGGGCCGGTACGACGGTGAGGCGCAGGGACCCCGGGTCTCCCTGGCCGAGCGCCGGACGGGGCTGCCGGGCCGGTACGACGGTGAGGGGCGCGGGACCCTGGGGTCTCCCTGGCCGAGCGCCCGACGGGGCTGCCGGGCCGGTACGACGGTGAGGGGCGCGGGACCCCGGGTCTCCTGGCCGAGCGCCGACGGGGCTGCCGGGCCGGTACGACGGGTGAGGGGCGCGGGGACCACGGGGGTCTACCCTGGCCGAGCGCCCGTATGGGGGCTGCTGGGGCAGGTACGACGGGTGAGGGGCGCCTGGGGTCTCCTGGCCGAGCGCGTGGGGGCTGCTGGGGCCGGTACGACGGGTGAGGGGCGCGGGGACCCCCCGGGGTCTCCCCTGGCCGAGCGCCCAGACGGGGGCTGCCGGGGCCGGTACGACGGGTGAGGGGCGCGGGGACCTCCGGGGTCTCTCCCCGCCGAGCTCCCGGACGGGGGCTGCTGGGGCCGGTACGACGGGTGAGGGGCGCGGGGACCCCCGGGGTCTCTCCGGCTCTGGGAGCGGGTGAGGCCGAGTGGGGGGGGGCTGACTTGTCTCTCCTGCCCCCAGCGTCCATTCGGTGCCCCAGTGCCTGGACTGCGCCCGGTTCAACACCTGCCAGGACTGTCTGCAGCACTTCGAGTGCGGCTGGTGCGGGAACACGGACAACCCCACGCTGGGCAGGTAACAGGCTGGGGGGCGGGGGGCAGGGCCATTCCCTCTGGGGGGCGCCGGCTCCCACCTGGCCCCGGGGTGGGCCTGGCTGGCTTAGGGGGGCGGGGAACGGGGCTGGGGCCTGTCCCGTCTAGGGGGCACCGGCTCCCACCCGGCCCCGGGGCAGGACTGGCTGGCTCAGGGGGGTGGGAAATGGGGCCCGTCTAGGGGGCACCGGCTCCCACCCGGCCCCAGGGCAGGACTGGCTGGCTCTCAGGGTGGGGGTGTTGCTGCCCCGTCTCTGCCGTGACCCCCCGTCTCCCCCCCCAGGTGCCTGCAGGGTGATTTCTCCGGCGTGGGCGGCTTCCCCAACTGCTCGGTGGCGCTGTGGGAGAGCCATGGGCTGCCCCCCGCCCAGCCGGCCGCCTGGTCCTACGGGCAGTGCCCCGACGTGGACGAGTGCCGGCTGGGCCTGGCTCGCTGCCACCCCTTCGCCAGCTGCCACAACACGCCCCAGGCCTACGAGTGCCACTGCCAGCGCGGCTACGCCGGCGACGGCACCAGCCACTGCAACCAGACGTGAGGCTGGGGGCTGGGGGGCTTGGGATTTGGGGGGTCCAGGAAGGGGCGGTGCCGGGCTGGGGGCTGGGATTCGGGCGGTGCAGGCTGGGGGCTGGGATTTGGGGCTGGGATTTGGGGCGGTGCAGGCTGGGGGCTGGGATTCGGGGGTCCGGAAGGCGGTGCAGGGCTGGGGGCTGGGATTCGGGGTCCGGGAAGGGGCGGTGCAGGGCTGGGGCTGGGATTCGAGGCTGGGGCTGGGATTGGGGTTGGGGCGCTGGCTGCCCGGCTCGTCCCCACCCCACCCCGGCGTCTCCCAGGTGCTACGAGGAGTGCGGGCACGGGCAGTGCAGCGGCCCCCGACTCTGGCGTGCAGTGCGAGCTGGGCTGGACGTCGGGGCCGGGCGCCGGGGCAACGGCAGCGCGGGGGCCCGGTGCAGCGTGGACTGCGGCTGCCACTTCCACAGCAGCTGTGAGGCCGGGGCCCGGGGTGTGCGATGAGTGCCAGGGTGAGTCCCCCAGCCCCCACATCCCCATTCCCCTGTGCCTCCTCCCGCGGCCCCTGCATCCCCGGCCCCTGCAAACCCCACGGCCCCCATTCCCCATTGCCCCACTGTGCCTCCCGGCCCCGCACTCCCGACCCCTGCAAACCCCACGGCCCCTGCAAACCCCACGGCCCCACATCCTCCCGTGGCCCCGAACTCCCCCGGAGCCCCTGCACCCCAAATGGCCCCATCCTTCTGCTTGGGCCCTGCACTCCCCACGCCCCTGCAACATCCCCAACACTCCTCCCTGCTCACTCTGCCCCACTCTCCGTAGACTGGACCCACGGCGAGCGCTGCCACCTCTGCCGGCCCGGCAGCTTTGGCGACGCCACGAGCCCGGGTGGGTGCCAGGCGTGTGAGTGCAACGGGCACGGCCTGCCGGAGCGGGGCCACTGCCACGGGGCCACGGGGGCCTGCTACTGCGCCCCCCCTGCCGAGGGACCCCACTGCGAGCGCTGCGCCGCCGGGTTCTACGGGGACCCCAGGTGAGACCCCCCCAGAGCCCCCCAACTCCCCCAGACACCCCAACTCCCCCCTGCTCCCCCGACACCCCAAATCCCCCCGAGGGACCCCACTGCGACTGCTGCGCCGCCGGGTTCTACGGGGACCCCAGGTGAGACCCCACCGCTGAAATCCCCCAATTCCTCCTGTCCCCCAGAGACACCCTGCCCCCCAGAGACCTTGTCACGGGGTCCCTGGGCGCTGCTCTGGAGCTGCTCCCCCCAAGCCAGGCAGGACTCTGGGAGCCTCGTCTCCCTCGGAGCAGCCTGTCTGCAGGGCAAGACGCTCCCCCGGCTTCACCTCCTGGGTCTCTCCTTGGAGCATTCAGCATCCTCGGCCCCTCCGTGCGCTTCCCCCAGCGAGCCCCCCGGCGGGGTCCTGGGGGGCCACAGGGTCCTGCCCCCCCACGGCGCAGGCAGACGTGACTCTCAGCCAGCCAGTAACACAGAGGTTTATTCGATGACAGGAACAGGGTCTAACACAGAGCTTGTAGGGACAGAGAACGGGACCCCTCGGCCGGGTCCATTCTGGGGGCAGTGAGCCAGACCCCCACGTCTGCCCTCACTCGTCCCCAGCCAGCCCCAGACTGACCCCCCCCTCCAGCCCCTCCTCTGGGCTTGTCCCGTTCTTCGTTCTCCAGCCCCTTCCGCTGGCACCTTGCCCGGGAGGGGCCAGGAGAGCAGGAGACCGGGCGTCGGCCATTCTCTGTGCAGACACCATCACACCGGCCCCCTCGGGCTCTGCACCAATCACACCCCTGAGCCACCACCTCGATCCCTGAGACCTGCAGAGGGGAAACTGAGGCACCCGCCCAGTGTTCAGGGGAGAGGTTAAGACCATTCCCACTTGGTCACAGACCCCATCCCACCCCCCAGGGGCTGCACTGCTGGGTACAGGGGGACTCTCAGCCATCCAGTAAAGCAGAAGGTTTATTTAGACGACAGGAACACAGTCCAACACAGGTCTTGCAGGCACAGAAACCAGATCCCCGTCTCCCTGCTCACCTCGTCCCCCCCCCCACGTTCCCACTACCCGTCCTCCCTCCCTTCCTCTCCTCTCTCCCCCCTCCTTTGTCTCCCCTGGCCAGAGGTGTCACCTCCCCTCCCCCAGGCCAAGCTCAGCTCACTGTGTAAATTCCTGACACTCACCTAAACCTCTGGCTCTCCCCTCCCCCGCACAGACAGTCTCTGCTTCCTACTTCTTCACACAGGGACTCCAGGTGAGACTCCTGCCCCCCAGACACCCCCTGTCACGGAGCCCCGGGCTGGGGGCTCTCAGGGCTCCGGGTGAAGCCAGGCAGGACTCTGGGGCAGCGTCTCCCGCAGGGGACCTGTCACTGGGGCCAGGAGCCTGCTCGGCGCGTTCGGCCCCCCGCCTACCCCGGCCCCCCCGCAGCGAGTCCCCCTGGACAGGGCCCCCCCTGAGTCCCAAACCAGGAGACTGACCGGCTTCCAGCTGCCCGGCCTCAGTCACCCACAGCTGCCCCCCTCCAGCCTTTGCCTCTGTTCGGAGGAAAGTGGTGACCTGGTCTCTGTTCTCCAACACCCTTGGGGGGGAGGTGGGGGCCCATCCGTGTCAGCCGGGCTGGGGTCTCTGCAGCCCGTGGGCATCACACCTGCCCCCAGGGGTCTCCGCAACCATCGCAAACCTCGGTACCTGAGCGACAGACGGGGGGGGGGGGGTTCCTTGTGATGTTGTATGTGATTCTGACGGTTTTGCATGAATATGGCGGGTGCCTCAGTTTCCCTGGGTACCGCTGGACTGTCTGTGTGTGTGTGTGTGTGTAGGCAGAGAGCACAGTGCAGTGTGCTGTATGAGCCTGGCCTGGGAGGAGGTCTCACCTCCTGCTGGAGTGGGACAAGGGGGGGGGAACGGGGCATTCCTCTCGGTTGAGAGCTGGGAGGTGGGTTTCAGGGAGGAGGCTGGGAGGGATCAGCACCTGACCCCCAGAGGCCAGATTGATTGAGGGGTCCTGGCTCTGCACACAAGCTGGGCTGTATCCTGTGTTCCTGTTGTTCAATAAACCTTCTGTTTTACTGGCTGGCTGAGAGTCACTGTGAGTTCAGGAAGAGGGGTGCAGGGCCGGACTCCCCCACACTCCGTGACAACCGCCCCAGTGGCTCGGTGGGGGGCAACGGGCGTGTGACTTGCTGAGACCCTCAGGGGCAGGAAGCGATGGCCGGTGCCCTTCGGCCCCTGAGACCAGGAGGGGGATGCGACCAGGTGACATTTCACCCAGGAAGCGAGACAAAGACGGGAGCGGGGCTGGGGGCACAGGACATGTCCGGGGCCAGGCAGCTGTTTGGGGGGGGCCAAGGGCACCGGGCTCTGGGTCCCCCCCAGACGGACTTTGCTGCGGGTCCCTGGTCCCTGTGCTCACAAGCTCTGTTCTACGCTGGGTCCCCCACGACGAATAACCCGTCGGGGTCACTCGCTGGCTGGGAGTCGCGGGGGGGCAGGGCCCTTTGGGGGCGTGAGAGGCTCCCCAGGGGCCCTGTCCGGGGGGGGCCGGGGTGAGCAGGGGGCTGAACGCGCCGAGGTCGGACCCAGGAGGCCCCGGTGACAGGTGCCCTGCGGGAGATGCTGCCCCAGAGTCCTGCCTGGCTTCACCCGGAGCCGAGAGAGCCCCCAGCCTGGGGCTCCGTGACAAGGGGAAACTGAGGCACACACAGTCGTCAGAGAAAACATTAAGAACATTCCCACCTCATCACACCCCATTCCCCTATGGAGGGGCCACACTTCCCGGTAAGATGGGGACCCCAGGTGAGACCTCCTGCTCCCCAGAGACCCCACCGCTGCCCCCCAGGAGTAGCACTGCCCCTCCCCCGAGAAGGAACCCCCCCCCACTCCTCTGCACTTGCTCATGGGGGGTCCCTGCCCCCACAGACTCACGAGCCCCCTGTGTTGGGGGCAGGACCCTGTGTGGGCCCCACCCCCAGTGCTGACGCTCTCTCCCCCCCAGGAACATGGGCACCTGCTACCGGGCGTGTGAGGGGCGCTCGCTGCTGGCCAACCTCTCGGGTTTGGGGTCCCTGGGCTCCCGGCGGGCAGGGGGGGTGACCAGCGACCTGGCCCACTGCCTGTGGGTGCTATCGGCCTCGCCCGGCCTGGAGCCCTGCCCGCCTGCCCAGCCCTGCCCCACCATCAGCCTGACCCTGCAGCCCGACCTCAGCACCCCCTGCATGGTGAGTGGGGCGGGCTGGGGGGTGGAGCAGGGTCTGACCATGGGGGGCAGAGTGGGGTCCAGGCTGGGTGCTAGGGGGGGGGGTCAGGGGGGTACCAGGGTCTGGGTCCTGTGGTGGCAGCTGTCATGGGGAGCAGGGCCCGGGCCGGGTGTGTGGGGAGGCTCAGAGCCTGGGCCGGGAGGGGAGCAGGGCCTGGGCTGGGGTGGGGAGCAGAGCCCGGGCCGGGTGCGGGGAGGCTCAGAGCCTGGGCCGGGGAGGGGGGAGCAGGGCCCGGGCCGGGTGCTATGTGTGTTTGGGTGGGGGGTGGGGGGAGCAGCCAGCCCAGGGGTCCCATCTCCGCCTGCCCCCCAGCACAGCTACGCCTACGCCTTCGACGGGCTGCCGGCCTTCCTGGACAGTGGGGAGATCCAGGCCGACCGGACCCTCATCGGCGCCTTCTGCGGGCAGGGCCGCGCCCAGCCCCTCACCGTGGAGGCCACGTCAGGTGGGTGCTGCCAGCATGGGGGGGGCAGCTCGGGCCCCCCAGGGTCCTGGGCACGGCAGGGGGTTGGGGGTGTCCGGGGCTGCCCCCCCCGCGACTCCCAGCCAGCGAGTGACCCCGACGGGTTATTCGTCGTGGGGGACCCAGCGTAGAACAGAGCTTGTGAGCACAGGGCCCAGGGACCCATAGCAAAGTCCGTCTGGGGGGGGACCCAGAGCCCCCCCAGTCCCAAGCCAGGACTGACCCGTTCCCCCAGCCCAGCCTCCCACCCCCCATAGCCCCCTCGGCCTCTGTCCCTTTCCTGCACCAGCAGGTCGCCTGGGTTCCCCTCCCGCCCCCCGGCCGGCCCTGCAGGGACAGGCCGGGGCGCAGCCACAGGTGGGCCTGTGTGGGCCGCGACCCACCCGTTAGCCTCCGGCCCCCCCCCGCAGCCCCGGCCCTGCGCCGGCCCCACCCCGCAGCCCCGGCCCCTGCCAGCTCAGCCCCACCCGCAGCCCGGCCCCTGCCAGCCCCACCCCGCAGCCCCGGCCCTGCGCCAGCCCCACCCGGCAGCCCCGGCCCCTGCCTGCTCCCCCCGCAGCCCCGGCCCTGCGCCGGCCCCACCCCGCAGCCCCGGCCCCTGCCAGCTCCCCCCCGCAGCCCGGCCCCTGCCAGCTCCCCCGCAGCCCCGGCTCTGCGCCAGCCCCACCCGCAGCCGCGGCCTGCCAGCCCCACCCGCAGCGGCCTGCGCCGGCCCCACCCCGCAGCCCCGGCCCTGCGCCAGCCCCCCCCCCCAGCCCCGGCCCCTGCCAGCCCCACCCCGCAGCCCCGGCTCTGCGCCAGCCCCACCCCGCAGCCCGGCCCTGCGCCAGCCCGCCAGCCACCCGCAGCCCGGCCCCTGCCAGCTCCCCCGCAGCCCGGCTCTGCGCCAGCCCCACCCGCAGCCCCGGCCCCTGCCAGCCCCACCCAGCCCCGGCTCTGCGCCAGCCCCACCGGCCCCTGCCAGCTCCCCGCAGCCCCGGCCCCTGCCAGCCCCACCGCAGCCGGCTCTGCGCCAGCCCCACCCCGCAGCCCGGCCCCTGCCAGCTCCCCGCAGCCCCGGCGCTGCGCCAGCCCCACCCCACAGCCCCGGCCCTGCCAGCTCCCCCGCAGCCCGGCTCTGTGCCGGCCCCACCCCGCAGCCCCGGCCCTCGCCAGCCCCACCCCGCAGCCCTGGCCCCTGCCAGCTCCCCCGCAGCCCGGCTCTGCGCCGCCCCACCCGCAGCCCGGCCTGCCAGCTCCCCCGCAGCCCCGGCTCTGCGCCAGCCACCCCGCAGCCCCGGCCCCTGCCAGCTCCCCCGCAGCCCGGCTCTGCGCCGGCCCCACCCGCAGCCCGGCCCCTGCCAGCTCCCCGCAGCCCCGGCTCTGCGCCTGCCCCACCCCACAGCCCCGGCCCCTGCCAGCTCCCCCGCAGCCCGGCCCTGCGCCGCCAGCCCCACCCGCAGCCCCGGCCCCTGCCAGCTCCCGCAGCCCGGCTCGCCAGCCCCACCCGCAGCCCCGGCCCCTGCCAGCCGCAGCCCGGCCCTGCGCCACCCCGCAGCCCTGGCTCGGCCCCTGCCAGCCCCACCCGCAGCCCGGCTCGCCCCACCCGCAGCCCCGGCCCCTGCCAGCCCCACCCCGCAGCCCGGCCCTGCGCCGGCCCCACCCGCAGCCCTGGCTCTGCGCCCCACCCCGCAGCCCCGGCCCCTGCCAGCCCCACCCCGCAGCCCCGGCCCCTGCCAGCTCCCACGCCTCCCGCCTCGCCAGCCCCACCCCGCAGCTGCGGCTCTGCGCCAGCCCCACCCCGCAGCCCCGGCCCCTGCCAGCTCCCGCCCCCCTGCTCCGCGCACCCCCCCAGCGCTCCTGCACCCACTTCCTGGGGGGCCCCCAATCCGCCAGCAGGAGGGAGGCAGGTGAGCGCTTTGGTGGCCCCAGAGGAGATCCCCAGGGCAGGTCGGGCCCTGGCGTGGGGTGGGGACGGGGGCTGGGAGCCGTGGGCACTGAAATGTCCCCTCCTGGCTACGCCACTGGGACAGGCTCCGGCCATGAGGAGCCAGGCTACAGCGTCGGCCGGTCTCTGTGCTCAGGCAGCCAGTCTCCGGGGGTCGCTGCACTGACCAACCCCCTGATCCCCCCTAGGGACTGGAGTAACGCAGGGGAAACTGAGGCACACAGTATTCGGAGAAAACGTTGAGAACTGCATCACAGGGGGGCCACTCCGACCCTCCTGGTTCCCAGCTGGGGACAGGGTGGACTGGGGGGGGACAGAGACACCCCCCCACCTCCCCGGCCATGCACAGGTGGGGGGCACAGACCTCTCTAACCCCCTGTCCCACCCCAGGGCTGCTGGTTCTGTACTACGAGGCGAACTCTAGCGAGGCCTCAGGCTTCAACGCCACCTTCGCGGTGCATCGCTGCCAGCCCGGCTGCCGGCCCACCCAGGAGTGCAGGGGCGGGCGCTGCGTGTGCCGGGGGGGCTACGCCGGGCCCCACTGCCAGCTGCGGGTCTGCCCTGGGAACTGCTCCGCCCACGCCGGCCAGGGCGTCTGCAACATGGTGAGTGATGGGGCGGGCAGTGGGCTGGAATGGGGGGGGCCTGGGACGGGGACTGACGGGGACAGGGGCTGGCTTGGGGGTCCTGGGATGGGGACTGATGGGGGCAGGGGCTGGCATGGGAGGGGCCTGGGACGGGAGACTGACGGGGGCAGGGGCCTGGGATGGGGACTGATGGGGGCAAGGGGCTGACATGGGGAGGGCCTGGGACGGGGCTGGCATGGGGGCCTGGGACGGGAGACTGATGGGGGCAGGGGCCTGGGATGGGGGACTGACGGGGACTGATGAGGGGCTGGCATGGGGGCCTGGGACGGGGGACTGATGGGGACGGGGGGCTGGCATTGGGGGCCTGGCATGGGAGAGGCCTGGGACGGGGGACGGGGCTGGCATGGGGGGCCTGGGACGGGGACTGACGGGGGTGAGGTGGGCAGGGGACTGAGATTGGGGAGGAGCAGGGAGGCTGTTATGGGGGGCACAGGTCGGGGTTGCACTGGGGAGGGACGGGGGCGTGAAGGGGGAAGGCCGGGGGCTCTGCTGGGGTCCATAGTGGCTCCGGAGTCCAGGGCTGGGCGAGGCACGTGGGGGGAGGAGGCGGGGTCAGCGCAGGCCCTAGGGGGCGGGGGGGCGTACCCGTCTTACCCTTCCCCTCCTGCCCCCCAGAGTCTGGGTCTCTGCATCTGTGGTGAGGGGTTTGGGGGCGCGGATTGTTCGGTGCCGCTGGACCCGGGGAAGATCGTCTGGGAGACGCTGATTGACAGCCAGCTGACGCCCGTGAGTCACCCCTCGGGCCCCCCCTCGGGCCCCCCCTCGCCCAAGCACCCCCCTGCCCAGCGCCATCCCCCCACCCGCCCTGCCTGGGCACCCCCTGCCCAAGCACCCCCTGCCCACCCCACTCTGCCTGGCATGGGCACTGCCCAGCCACCCTCGCCTGCACCATCCCCCTGGCCCCACCCAGGCACCCCATAGCCCTGCCTGGCCTGGGCACCCACCCCCTTGCAGGAGCTGGGCACCGCCCCCTGCCCCACACCCAGCGCTGGCCTCCCAGCCCCCGTCCGCGGCCCCTCGGGCGCTGACCCTGCCTCTGCGTCTGCCCCAGGACACGGCCAGCCGGTTCCTGCACCGCCTGGGCCACACCATGGTGGAGGGGCCGGAGGCCACGCTCTGGATGTTCGGGGGCCTGTCCCTGCGCCAGGGGCTGCTGGGCAACGTCTACAGGTGAGAGGGGAGCCCTTGGGCTCCGCCCCCTTCCTCAGGCTCCGCCCCCGGGACCTGCTGGGCTCCGCCCCCTTCCTCAGGCTCCGCCCCTGGGACCTGCTGGGCTCCATCCTTTCCTCAGGCTCCGCCCTGGGACCTGGGCTCCACCCCCTTCCTCAGGCTCCGCCCCTGGGACCTGCTGGGCTCCACCCCCTTCCTCAGGCTCCGCCCCTGGGACCTGCTGGGCTCCACCCCCTTCCTCAGGCTCCGCCCCTGGGACCTGCTGGGCTCCGTCCCCTTCCTCAGGCTCCACCCCGGGACCTGCTGGGCTCCACCCCCTTCCTCAGGCTCCGCCCCTGGGACCTGCTGGGCTCCACCCCCTTCCTCAGGCTCCGCCCCGGGCTCTGGGGGTGAGGCTGTGTCTCTCTGGCCCCTCCGGCTCCGGGGGACTCTCGCTCTGGGTCTCTCCCCACAGGTACTCCATCCCGGAGCGCCGCTGGACCCAGATGCTGGCTGGGACAGAGGATGGGGGGCCGGGGCCCAGCCCCCGCTACTTCCACGCCGCGGCCTACGTGCCGGCGCGCCAGGCCATGGTGGTGCTGGGGGGGCTGGCGGCCGGCGGCGTCGCCAGCGACTGCTGGGTGCTCAACCTCACCACGCTGCAGTGGAGGCAGGAGCAGGTACCCACACCCCCCTCCCCCCACAGCGACCCCTGACCTCATGGTGACCCCGTGGTGACCCCTGACCCCAATGTCCCGTCTTGTCCCCGTGATGACCCCCAGTGACCCTGTGCTGACCCCCAACCCCACCCCGACCCCTGCCCCCACGCTGACCCCAGCCCTGGGCTCCCGGCACCCCGGAGCCCTGTGACCTCTGACCCCGGGTCCCTGACATGTCACTCATTGACCTCGGTGCCCTGTGACCCCCGCAGGGCCCCCCAGAGGATTCAGGGGGCCTGGGGCTCACCCGGTGGCGGTTGGGGTCTTTGGCGGCGTTTCGGCGGTGGGGGGCCCTTCAGTCGCTCCGCGTCTTCGGCAGCATTGAAGGGCCCCTGCCACCGAAATGCAGCCGAAGACCCAGACCACTGCCGGGCCGGGGCCTGGGGCAAATTGCCCCACTTGCCCCCCACCCCCCGGGCGACCCTGCTTCCCTGGGGGCCCCCAGCCCGCTCTGAGCTCTGCTCCCCCCCAGGACCCCCTGCTCCCGGCCGTGGCGGGACACACGCTGACCCCCCGGCGCGGCACCTCCCTGCTGCTCATCGGCGGCTACTCCCCGGCCGACGGCTTCAACAAGCAACTGCTGGAGTACGGCGTGGAGAGCGAGCGCTGGCAGGCGGGGCCGGCAGCCGGGACCCCCCCCACCGGTACAACCCCCCCCCGGTACAAACCCCCCAGCCCCTGGCATGGAGAGCGAGCGCTGGCAGGCGGGGCCGGCAGCCGGGACCCCACAGGTATGAACCCCAGGTACCTCGCTGGCATGGAGAGCGAGCACTGGCAGGCGGGGCCGGTGGCCGGGACACCCCGCACAGGTACAACACCCCCAGTACAAACCCCCACCCCTTGGCATGGAGAGCGGCGCTGGCAGGCGGGGCCGGTGGCAGGACCCCACAGGTACAAAACCCCCAGGTACAAACCCCCACCCCTGGCATGGAGCGAGCGCTGGCAGGCGGGGCTGGCGGCCGGGACCCCACAGGTACAACCCCACCGGTACAAACCCCAGCCCCTGGCATGCAGAGCGAGCGCTGGCAGGCGGGGCTGGCGGCCAGGACACCCGCACAGGTACAACCCCGGTACAAACCCCCACCCCGGCATGGAGAGTGAGTGCAGGCAGGCGGGGCCAGCGGCTGGGACCCCACAGGTATGAACCCCCAGGTACCTCCCTGGCATGCAGAGCGAGCGCTGGCAGGCGGGGCTGGTGGCGGGCCCCCAGGTACAACCCCCCCACTCCCCGGCGTGGAGATCGAGTGCTGGTAGGTGGGGCAGGTTCCCGACCCCACTACTCCCCACAGGTACCTCCCTGGCATGCAGAGCGAGTGCTGGCAGGCGGGGCCGGTGAATGGGACCCCCCCCACACAGGTACCCCCCCAGGCACCCCCTGGCGTGCAGAGCGAGTGCTGGCAGGCGGGGCCGGTGACTGGGACCCCACTACTCCCCACAGGTACCCCTGGCGTGCAGAGCGAGTGCTGGCAGGCGGGCCGGTGAATGGGACCCCACAGGTACCCCAGGCACCCCCAGGCGGGCAGAGGGAGTGCTGGCAGGCGGGGCCGGTGAATGGGACCCCACTACTCCCACAGGTACCCCTGGCGTGCAGAGCGAGTGCTGGCAGGCGGGGCCGGTGAATGGGACCCCACAGGTACCCCCAGGCACCCCTGGCGGGCAGAGCGAGTGCTGGCAGGCGGGGCCGGTGAATGGGACCCCCCCCCACAGGTACCCCCCCAGGCACCCCCTGGCGTGCAGAGCGAGTGCTGGCAGGCGGGGCCGGTGAATGGGACCCCCCCCACACAGGTACCCCCCCAGGCACCCCCTGGCGGGCAGAGCGAGTGCTGGCAGGCGGGGCTGGCGACCGGGACCCCCCCATAGGTGCAAACCCCCCAGGTACCCCCAGCATGCAGAGTGAGCGCTGGCAGGCGGGGCGGGTTTCCAGAACCCCCCCCAGGTAGAACACCCCCCCACTCCCCGCCAGGTACCCCCCAGCGTGGAGAGCGAGCGCTGGCGGCAGCCGGGACCCCAGTGTGGGGACACAGCAGGGTGAAGGGGGGTTCAGCCCCTGCCCCGCCTGCTGCCCCCAGGGCTGTTGTTTGGGGGCCTGACCCCCCTGTTGCCCCCAGGGCTGTACGGGCACTCGGCCGTGTACCACGAGGGCACAGACGCCGTGTACGTTTTTGGGGGGCAGCGTTTCCACGTGGAGACGGTGTCGGCCTCCCCCGAACTCTACAGCCTGCACTGCCCCAGCCGGACCTGGAGCCTGCTGGCCCCCGCCCAGGGCCCCAAGGTGGGGGCAGGGGGGGTTGGGGTGCAGCAGGGGGGTAACGTTGTGGGGGGTGTGGTTTGGGGGTGCAGCGGGATGGTGGGGTTTTGAGGTGCAGTGGGGGGTTTGGGGTACAGCAGGGATGTGGGGGGTTTGGGGTGCAGTGCAGTTGTGGGGATTTTGTGGGTACAGGGGTTTTGGCCTACAGCAGGGAGGTGGGGGTGGAGGTGGGGGCGAGGTTGGGATGCAGCTGGGTTATGGGGTTAGGGGAATTCACAGACTCTAGGACTGGAAGGGACCTCGAGAGGTCACCGAGTCCCGTCCCCTGCCCTCATGGCAGGACCAGATACTGTCTAGACCATCCCGGATAGACATTTCTCTAACCTGCCCTTAAATATCTCCAGAGATGCAGATTCCACAACCTCCCTGGGCCATTTATTCCAGTGTTTAACCACCCTGACAGGTAGGAACTTTTCCTAATATCCAACCTAAACCCCCGTTGCTGCAGTTTAAGCCCATTGCTTCTTGTTCTATCCTCAGAGGCTGAGGTGAACAAGTTTTCTCCCTCCTCCTGATGACACCCTTTTAGATACCTAAAAACTGCTCTCATGTCCCTCTCAGTCGTCTCTTTTCCAGACTAAACAAACCCAGTTCTCTCAGCCTCCTTCCTAGGTCATGTTCTCTAGACCTTTCATCATTCTTGTTGCTCTTCTCTGGACCCTCTCCAGTTTCTCCACATCTTTCTTGAAATGCGGTGCCCAGAACTGGACACAACACTCCAGCTGAGGCCTGGCCAGCGCAGAGTAGAGCGGGAGAACGACGTCTCGTGTCTTGCTCACAACACACTGTTAATGCAGCCCAGACTCACCTTTGCTTTTTTTGCAACAGCATCACACTGTTGACTCATATTTAGCTTGTGGTCCACTATAACCCCTAGATCCCTTTCTGCCGTGCTCCTTCCTGGACAGTCTCTTCCCATTCTCTGTGTGTGGAACTGATTGTTCTTCTTCGAGTGATTGCTCCTATCCATTCCAGTCAGGTGTGCGCGCCGCGTGCACGGCTCTCCGGAACATTTTTACCCTAGCAACTCCGGCGGGCCGGCTGGGCGCCCCCTGGAGTGGCGCCGCTATAGCGCAGGATATATACCCCAGCCGGCCCGTCCGCTCCTCAGTTCCTTCTTACCGCCCGTGACGGCCAGTAGGAACAGTGGAGTGCTCTCCCGTCCTCCACAGCTTAGCGTTCTCCGTTAGTTACTGTATATAGTTATCATAGTTGTTAAATTTGTTAATAATTCTATAGTTAGTGTTACAATAGTCATTAGGGAGTTAGAGGGGTTAGCCCTCTTCTTCCGCCCCGGTGCGGGCTTATGCCCGGACCGGCGGGTTTCAAGCCCTGCGCGGCTTGCCAGCGGTCTATGCCGGTGAGTGACCCGCACGACTCCTGCCTCCGCTGTCTCGGAGAGGCTCACCGGTCGGACAAGTGCCCCATTTGCGTCGCTTTCAGGCCTCGCACGAGGAAGGAGCGGGACTCGTGGTTGAAGCAACTCCTCATGGAGTCGGCCCTCCAACCTCCGGCACCAGCACCGGCGGCGCCAAAGACTGCCTTGACTAGCAGCGCGCCGACCGCACCCAGCCGCCCCGGTGCCGAGGATGCAGCGCGGCACCCGGCACCGAAGACCCGGCACCGCTCCGTCTCCCCGGGAAAGAAGCGCAAAGTGCCGAAGACGGTCTCGGATAAGCAAAAGAGACCGTTAGCCCAGCCGCCTCCGACTGTAACGGTGCAGGCTGAGGCTGTGCACAAAACGTGCACCGTGCCGTCGACTCCGGCGCCGCAAGGCCCGTCGAGTCCGGCACCGCCCAGCTCCCCGGTGCCCACCGACGAGGAGCTGAGGCTGCTGTCCACGCCCGAGGCGTTCGCGACGGCAAGACATTTAATCGAACTTACCGCTGATGCAAGCGCTCAGCGGCCGGTGCCACCGGTGCAGCCTCTCAAGTCTATTGGGAAGCCACTTCTAATGCGACCCCCGTCCCCGGGCACCCGAGCCGATCGCAGCACCGCCGCCAGGTCGCGGTCCCGTTCTCGCTCACGGCACCACTCTCCGCAGCACCGGGCACGACGATCCACGTCACGACGACGCTCCCCGTCTCCTCGCCGGTCGCAGTCGGTACCGCTCCCAGTCGCGGTACCGGTCGCACTCCCGCGACGTTCAAGTCCCGATCGCCGTCGCCGGTACCGTACCAGGTCCGGCTCCAGGCACCACGAGAGGCGGCGAGAGTCGCGTAGTCACTCCAGGCGCCGCCGCACGCGGTCCAGATCCGCATCCCGACGCCGCAGGTCGCGCTCCCGACGCCGCAGGTCGCGCTCCCGACGCCGCAGGTCGCGCTCCCGGGACCGCCGGTCGAGCTCCCGGGGCCGAAGGTCGAGCTCCCGCACCGACGGTCGAGCTCCCAGCACCGCGACACACGCAGGTCCCGCCCGCCAGAGAACGGGACGACCGCACCGCCCGCGGCACCGCTGGGGCCCTTTACTCCGCACCGACGCCCGCCCGTCACCGCTTCGCGCTCCCTGGCCATCAAGAGAGCCCTCCGTCGCCTCCCTGGGGGCAGCGCAGTTGACTTCCGGGCGGGTCCTCCCACCAGAACATGGACCGCAGCAATGGGGATTTTGGGTCCTTGGGCCGAACATGAACAGGGGCCCTCCCGCCGCGACAGCCAGGCTCGGTGCGGTCGGTACCGGTAGCCACTGTCAGCAGGCCACCTGCGCCCCCACTCCACAGGCCGACCACGGCACGCTCTTGGGGCATGAAGCGGTTCCCGCACACACGGAGCAGGCACCGGAGGAAGTGCTACCGGGTCCTTCCTCATCCTCCTCCCCCGATGAGGCGGTGGCAGGGGCGGCACCGTCGGAGCCCCCGCCGATCGACCTCAAGACTCACCAGGACCTTCTCAGAAGGGTAGCTAAGGCCATCAACCTACCCGTGGAAGAAGTCCAGGAGGTCGAGGACCCCATCACGGACGTGGTGGGGGAGGACGCCCCCGTGAGGGTAGCGCTCCCCTTCATTCGAACAATACAGAAAAACAATGCCGCTATCTGGCAGTCGCCCTCCTCCGTCCCGCCTACAGCGCGCGGAGTTGAGAGGAAGTACTCGGTCCCCCCGAGGGGCTACGAATACCTGTATGTTCACCCGGCTCCGGACTCTCTAGTTGTCCAATCTGTCAATGACCGGGAGCGACACGGCCAGCCCGCCGCGGCCCCAAAGGCGAAGGAGTCCAAGCGCATGGACCTGTTAGGCTGGAAAATTTACTCGGCGGGCGGCCTCCAACTCCGTATCTCCAACCAAATGGCCCTGCTCTCAAGATATACATTCAACATCTTGGGCTGCCTAGCCAAATTTGCAGAGCTCACCCCGCAGGATTCCCGCAGGGAGTTCTCGGCTCTGCTGGAGGAAGGAAAGCTGGCTTCCCGTACCTTAATTAAGGCAGCGGTAGATGCAGCGGACTCGGGGGCCAGGACCATAGCGTCAGGGGTAACCATGCGACGCATTGCATGGCTTCAGTCCTCTACTCTGCCGCCGGAGGTCCAGTACACGCTCCAGGACCTTCCTTTCGAGACGCAGGGTCTATTTTCTGAAAAAACCGATACCCGCATTCAAACCCTGAAGGACGGCAGAGTGGCGATCCGCACATTAGGGATGCACACGCCGGCCACCCAAAGGCATTCCTTCCGGCAGCAACCTTATCGCCCTTTCCAATACAACAGACCTCGCCCGCCTAACAATCGGCGCTCGGCCCCCTTCCGCCGCAGACCATCGGGTGGGCGGCGGAACCAAACCCAGGGATCGTCCAAGGCCCCTCAGGGCCCAAAGTCGGCCTTTTGACGGGACGCCCGAGGGCCGCTCACCTCTCTCCAATCAGGATCCACCCCTTCTGTTTTCCGATCGCCTTTCCCGCTTCCTCCAGGCGTGGTCATCTGTAACTTCAGACAGCTGGGTCCTCAGCACGGTCCAGTACGGCTACCGCCTGCAGTTCATTTCGCCCCCTCCCTCCCTGTCCCTCTTCAGGGACCCCTCTCACGAGCAAGTCCTCTTACAGGAGGTCCAGTCTCTGTTGAGCGTGGGTGCCATCGAGGAGGTGCCTCCCAGCAGGCGAGGCAGGGGATTCTATTCCAGATACTTCCTCATCCCCAAGGCGAAAGGAGGCCTTCGTCCCATCTTAGACCTCCGGGAGCTCAACAGATACCTGTGCAAGCTCAAGTTTCGGATGGTGACCTTGGGGTCCATTATCCCTTCCTTGGATCCTGGAGACTGGTTTGCTGCCCTCGACATGAGGGATGCCTACTTTCATGTGGCAATCTACCCCCCCCACAGACGCTTCCTGCGCTTTCTGGTCAACGGAGCTCATTACCAGTTCGCAGTGCTCCCCTTCGGCCTCTCCACCGCGCCGAGGGTATTCACCAAGTGCATGGCGGTCGTCGCCGCAGCCCTCCGCCGTCGTCGCATCCACGTCTACCCATATCTCGACGACTGGCTGATTCGGGGCCGCTCCCAAGCGCTGGTGGCGAATCAAGTAACCGAGGTTCTACATCTGTTCCAGTCTCTCGGCCTCCTTGTCAACACCGAGAAGTCCCTCCTAGTTCCAGCGCAAAGAGTGGAGTTCATAGGAGCGGTCCTAGACTCCAATCTGCCCAGAGCGTGCCTACCTCGCACTCGGCACGAGACGTTGGCCTCCCTCATTCGGGCGCTGCAGGCCTTTCCGACGACAACGGTGAGATCCTGCCTCCGCCTCCTCGGTCACATGGCAGCGTCCACATTTGTGACCGCGCACGCCAGGCTGCGACTTCGCCCATTCCAAATGTGGCTGGCGTCGGTGTACCGCCCTCATCGCGATCCCCTAGACATGGTGGTGACGGTGGCAAAGCCCGCTCTCCAGAGTCTCACCTGGTGGCTGGACCCAGAAACGGTCTGCGAGGGAGTTCCGTTCCGACCGCCTCGCCCATCAATCACTCTGACGACGGACGCCTCGGCGCTGGGCTGGGGGGCTCACGTAGGAGACCGACACACCCAGGGTCTCTGGTCACCCCAGGAGCTCTCCCTCCATATCAACGTCCGGGAGCTGAGAGCGATCCGCTTAGCTTGTCTCGCCTTTCGGGCTCACCTGCAGAACCGCTGTGTAGCGGTCTACACGGACAACACCACTGCCATGTTTTACGTCAACAAGCAGGGCGGAGCGCGGTCCTCCCCACTTTGCAACGAGGCATTGCTCCTCTGGGATTTCTGCGTAGCCCACTCGATTCGCCTCGAAGCGTTTTTTCTGCCGGGAGCGCAGAACACGTTGGCCGACCGCCTCAGCAGGTCCTTCGCCTCTCACGAGTGGTCCCTTCGCCCAGATGTGGCGTATTCCATCTTCCGGAGGTGGGGCTTTCCCCAGATAGACCTCTTTGCTTCCCGGACCAACCGCAAATGCCACAGGTTCTGCTCCTTCCAAGGCCAAGCTCCAGGCTCCCTCTCAGATGCGTTTCTCCTGTCATGGACAGAGCCTCTTCTCTATGCGTTCCCTCTGTTTCCGCTCGTCCACCGAGTATTACTCAAGATCCGGAGAGACAGCGCCCACGTCATACTCGTCGCTCCGGCCTGGCCGAGACAGCATTGGTATACCCTGCTGCTCGAGTTGTCGGTTCGGGAACCCATTCCCCTCCCGCTGTGGCCGGACCTCATAACCCAGGACCTCGGCAGGCTTCGTCACCCGAACCTGCAATCGTTGCATCTTACAGCTTGGTTCCTGAGTGGTTGACCGACGCAGAGAGGGATTGCTCCGCAGCGGTGCAGCAAGTGCTGCTCGAAAGCAGGAAACCTTCAACGCGAACTACTTACCTCGCCAAGTGGAAGCGCTTTGCCCTCTGGTGCGACCAGAGAGGTATCAACCCTTTCTCGGCCCCCATCCAGACTGTCCTCGACTACCTTTGGTACCTCAAGGGTCAAGGTCTTGCCATCTCGTCACTCAGAGTGCACCTCGCAGCGCTGTCAGCATTTCGACCAGCTATAGGAGGTCGCTCGATTTTCTCCAACCCGATGGTGTCACGATTCCTTAAAGGGTTAGACCGTCTATACCCGCAGGTGCGGCCTCCTGCTCCGACATGGGATCTTAACCTGGTCCTCGCCCAGCTCATGGACCCACCCTTCGAGCCCCTTGCTACTTGCTCTCTCCTCCATCTTACCTGTAAGACGGCCTTCCTCGTGGCGATCACATCCGCCAGACGGGTCTCAGAGCTCCGCGCCCTGACGGCGGGTCCCCCATATACCGTCTTTCACGGGGACAAGGTGCAGCTTCGACCTCACCCGGCCTTCCTCCCCAAGGTGGTGTCGCCCTTCCATCTCAACCAGGAGATCTTCCTCCCGGTCTTCTTCCCGAAGCCGCATGCCTCGCCTCGGGAGCAGCAGCTGCATACCCTCGACGTCCGCCGAACGCTCGCGTTCTACATCGACCGCACGAAGCCCTTTCGGCGTTCGTCCCAGCTGTTTGTGGCAATAGCTGACCGCATGAAAGGCGAGCCAGTCTCCTCGCAGCGGATTTCTTCCTGGGTGACGTCCTGCATCAGAACGTGTTACGAGCTTGCTCGCGTTCCCCCGTGTCGACTCACCACCCACTCCACAAGGGCACACGCCTCATCGGCCGCTTTCCTGGCTCATGTCCCCATCCAGGACATCTGTAGAGCGGCCACCTGGTCTTCAGTCCATACCTTCGCTTCCCACTACGCGTTGGTGCAGCAGTCTAGAGACGACGCAGCCTTCGGCTCTGCGGTATTACACTCCGCCACGTCTCATTCCGACCCCACCGCCTAGGTAAGGCTTGGGAATCACCTACATGGAATGGATAGGAGCAATCACTCGAAGAAGAAAAGACGGTTACTCACCTGTAGTAACTGGTGTTCTTCGAGATGTGTTGCTCCTATCCATTCCAGACCCGCCCTCCTTCCCCACTGTCGGAGTAGCCGGCAAGAAGGAACTGAGGGGCGGACGGGCCGGCTGGGGTATATATTCGGCGCCATGGCGGCGCCACTCCAGGGGGCGCCCAGCCGGCCCGCCGGGGTTGCTAGGGTAAAAATGTTCCGAAGAGCCGTGCACGCGGCGCGCACACCTACATGGAATGGATTGGAGCAACACATCTCGAAGAACACCAGTTACTACAGGTGAGTAACCGTCTTTTCCTTCCGAAGTGGAGCACTTTGCATTTGTCTTTGTTAAACTTCATCCTGTTTACCTCAGACCATTTCTCCAATTTGTCCAGATCATTTTAAATTATGACCCTGTCCTCCAAAGCAGTTGCAATCCCTCCCAGTTTGGTATCATCTGCAAACTTAATAAGCGTCTTTCAATGCCAGTAGCTAAGTCGTTGATGAAGATATTGAACCGGCTCTGTGGATGAGGGGAAAGCAGCGGATGTGCTATTTCTGGACTTTAGCAAAGCTTTTGATACAGTCTCCCACAGTATTCTTGCCAGCAAGTTAAAGAAGTCTGGGCTGGATGAATGGACGGTAAGGTGGATAGAAAACTGGCTAGATGGTTGGGCTCAACGGGTAGTGATCAATGGCTCCATGTCTGGTTGGCAGCCGGTATCAAGTGGAGTGCCCCAAGGGTCGGTGCTGGGGCCAGTTTTGTTCAATATCTTCATTAACGATCTGGAGGATGGTGTGGACTGCACCCTTAGCAAGTTTGCAGATGACACTAAACTGGGAGGAGTGGTTGATACGCTGGAGGGTCGGGATAGGATACAGAGGGACCTAGACAAATTAGAGGATTGGGCCAAAAGAAACCCAATGAGGTTCAACAAGGACAAGTGCAGAGTCCTGCACTTAGGACGGAAGAATCCCATTCACTGCTACAGACTAGGGACCGAATGGCTGGGCAGCAGTTCTGCAGAAAAGGACCTGGGAGTTACAGTGGACGAGAAGCTGGATATGAGTCAACAGTGTGCCCTTGTTGCCGAGAAGGCTAACGGCATTTTGGGTTGTATAAGTAGGGGCATTGCCAGCAGATCGAGGGATGCGATCATTCCCCTCTACTCAGCACTGGTGAGGCCTCATCTGGAGTACTGTGTCCAGTTGTGGGCCCCACACTACAAGCAGGATGTGGATAAATTGGAGAGAGTCCAGCGGAGGGCAACAAAAATGATTAGGGGGCTGGAGCACATGACTTATGAGGAGAGGCTGAGGGAACTGGGATTGTTTAGCCTGCAGAAGAGAAGAATGAGGGGGGATTTGATAGCTGCTTTCAACTACCTGAAAGGGGGTTCCAAAGAGGATGGATCTAGACTGTTCTCAGTGGTAGCAGATGACAGAACAAGGAGCAATGGTCTCAAGTTGCAGTGGGGGAGGTTTAGGTTGGACATTAGGAAAAACTATTTTACTGGGAGGGTGGTGAAGCACTGGAATGGGTTACTGAGGGAGATGGTGGAATCTCCTTCCTTAGAGGTCTTTAAGGTCAGGCTTGACAAAGCCCTGGCTGGGATGATTTAGTTGGGTTTGGTCCTGCTTTGAGCAGGGGGTTGGACTAGATACCTCCTGAGGTCCCTTCCAACCCTGAGATTCTATGATTCTAGATCCGGTCCCAAAACAGACCCCTGCGGAACCCCACGTGTTCTACCTTTCCAGCAGGATTGGGAACCATTAATAACGACTCTCTGAGTTCGGTTATCCAGCCAGTTATGCACCCACCTTATTATAGTGCACTCTTTAAATATATCAGAGGGATAGATACCAGGGAGGGAGAGGAATTATTTCAGCTCAGTACTAATGTGGACATGAGAACAAACGGATATAAATTGGCAGTCGGGAAGTTTAGGCTTGAAATTAGACGAAGGTTTCTAACCATCAGGGGAGTGAAATTCTGGAACAGCCTACCGAGGGAAACAGTGGGGGCGAAGGACCTCTCTGGCTTTAAGATTAAGCTGGATAAGTTTATGGAGGGAATGGTTTGATAGGATAACGCAATTTAGTCAATAGGTCAATAACGTGCGACCACTGGTAATTAGTACCGAGGGTCAATGTTGGGATATTGAAAGTCTTTTTCCTGAGTGTCTGGCTGGAGAGTCTTGCCCGCATGCTCGGGGTTCAGCTGATCGCCATATTTGGGGTCGGGAAGGAATTTTCCTCCAGGGTAGATTGGCAGTGGCCCTGGAGGTTTTTCGCCTTCCTCCGCAGCATGGGGCAGGGGTTGCTTGCTGGAGGATTATCTGCTACTTGAAGTCTTTAAATCAGGATTTGGGGACTTCAACAGCTGAGTCAAGGGAGAGAATTAGTTCAGGAGTGGGTGGGTCGGCTTTTGTGGCCTGCATCTTGCGGGAGGTCAGACTAGATGATCATAATGGTCCCTTCTGATCTTAAGTTCTATGATTCTATGATAGTAGCCCCATCTAAATTGTATTTGCCTAGTTTATTGATGAGAATATCATGCGAGACCGTATCAAATCCCTCACTAAAGTCTAGGCATACCACATCCGCCACTTCTCCCTTGTCCACAAGACTCCTTATCCTATCAAAGAAGGCGGTTTGGGGGCACAGTGGGGATGTGAGGGTGGGGTTTTGAGGGGCAGTGGGGTTATGGGGCTAGGGGATGGGGTTTTAGGGTGCAGCAGGGATGTGGGGGCAGGTTTTTTTTGGGTGCACTGGGGTTATGGGGCTGGGGTGGGGTTTGGGGGTGCACGGGGGTTATGGGGATGGGGGATGGGGTTTTAGGGTGCAGCAGGGATGTGGGGGTGGGGGCAGGTTTTTTTGGGTGCAGTGGGGTTATGGGGCTGGGGGGTGGGGTTTTGGGGTGCACTGGGGTTATGGGGCTGGGGTTTGGGGGCACAGCGGGGATGTGGGGGGAGGGCTGACCCCAGCTCTCTCTGACCCCGCGTGGTCCCCCAGCCGCTGTCTCACTTCTTCCACGCGGCGGCCGTGCTGCGGGACACCATGGTGGTGGTCGGGGGCCGCACGGAGACCCAGGACTTCACCAGCCACCTGCTGCTTTACCAGCTCAACTGCAACACCTGGATCCTGCCCAACCAGACGGGTAACGGGGGGGGGGGGCGGCGAGGGGGGGAGACACCCCCCCAGCCACACAACGGGGGGAGGGGACCCCCAGCCACACAGGACATGGGGGGGTGAGATTTCCCCCCGCTCTGAGTCCCCCACCACTGCCCCCCCCCCCGTTACCCAGGTTCCTTCACTGACCCGCGGCCCTGTGCTCCCCCCCCTCGGCCGGGGCTGGCGGGGTCACCCGGGGCCCTTTGCTCCCCCCCAGGCCCGGCGGTGGGGGGGTTACCAGGTCTCTCCCCAGGCCCGGCGGTGGGGTTACCCGGGTCTGTCCCCCAGGCCTGGCAGTGGGGTTACCGGGTTACCCAGGGTCTCTCCCCCTGGCCCGGCGGTGGGGGGGGGGTTACCCGGGGTCTGGCCCCAGGCCCGGCGGTGGGGGGGTTACCCGGGGTCTGTCCCCCCAGGCCCGGCGGTGGGGGGGGGTTACCCGGGGTCTGTCCCCCAGGCCCGGCGGTGGGGTTACCCAGGGTCTGTCCCCAGGCCCGGCAGTGGGGGGATTACCCGGGGTCTGTCCCCAGGCCCGGCGGTGGGGGAGTCACCCGGGGTTACCCAGGGTCTGTCCCCAGGCCCGGCGGTGGGGGTTACCCGGGTCTGTCCCCAGGCCCGGCAGTGGGGGGATTACCCGGGGTCTGTCCCCCCAGGCCCGGCGGTGGGAGAGTCACCCGGGGTTACCCAGGGTCTCTCCCCCAGGCCCGGCGGTGGGGGGGTCACCCGGGGTTACCCAGGGTCTCTCCCCCAGGCCCGGCGGTGGGGGGGGGGGTTACCCGGGGTCTGTCCCCAGGCCTGGCGGTGGGGGGGGGTTACCCAGGGTTACCCAGGGTCTCTCCCCCAGGCCCGGCGGTGGGGGGGGGTTACCCGGGGTCTGTCCCCAGGCCTGGCAGTGGGGTTACCGGGTCTGTCCCCAGGCCTGGCAGTGGGGGGGGGTTACCCGGGGTTACCCAGGGTCTCTCCCCCAGGCCCGGCGGTGGGGGGGGGGTTACCCGGGGTCTGTCCCCCCAGGCCCGGCGGTGGGGTTACCTGGGTCTGTCCCCAGGCCCGGCGGTGGGGGGGGGTTACCCAGGGTCTGTCCCCCCAGGCCCGGCGGTGGGGGGGGGTTACCCGGGGTTACCCAGGGTCTCTCCTCCAGGCCTGGCGGTGGTGGACGTGCCCATGAACGAGTCGGTGGCCCACGCGGTGGCCGCGGTCGGGGGCCGGATCTACGTCTCCGGGGGGTTCAGCGGGGTGGCGCTGGGGCGCATGGCCGTGCTGACGGTGCCCTCTGACCCCTGCCTCGTCTTCCCCGGCCCCGACGCCTGCAACCGCTCGAGCGCCAGCTGCACCTGGTGCCGCGGCAGCTGCCTGTCCGCCGACGCCGCCGAGAGGTGGGGCTGGGAGGGGGCGTGGCCACTGACGGGAGGGGGCGTGGCTACAAGGGAATAGGCCGCGGCCATTGGTGGATGGAGGAGGGCCGAGGCCGGGGGAAAGAGATGGGAGGACGCTATTGGTGGGGTGAGGGAAAGGGGCGTGGCCATTGGTGGGGGAAGTGGGGTGAGGTGGGGGGGGTCTGTGTCCTGTCTCCAGGCCCCAGGGTTGGAGAGGGGCAGCCCGTGGGCTCCAGGATGCCCCCCCCCCCAGGAGTCCGGCCCAGCAGACCCTGGGCGCGAGCCCCCTGGGGCGGTTCCAATGACCCCTCCCCTGTGCACACCCAGGCCCTGGTTCCAGCTGCACCCTAACCCCAGGGAGACCCCCGGCCCCCTCAGCAGCCCCCTCGTGACTCCCCCTCCCCCGGCCGTTCTCTGCCCTGAGAGCAGACCGTCCTCCCCACCCCATGCCAGGGAAACTGAGGCACGCACAGGGACTCCCTGCTTCGTCACAGGAGGTGGGCGGGCAGGGAGAGCTGTGTGCCCTGGTTCCCAGAGTCGCCGGGGGCAGGACCAGGCCGGGGCTACGGGCAGCCGGGGGGGGGGGCATTGGTCAGCGGTGGGGGCCGGGCTGCGGCCCCCCCGTTTCACTGGTCTCTCCCACAGGCTGGGCTGCCCGGCCGGGGCGGCCGCCTGCTTCCCCACACCGCGGTCGGCAGACGAGTGCCGACGCCTGAGGACCTGCAGCGAGTGTCTGGCCCGGCACCCCCGTGCCATGAGCCACGGGTCGGGCACCACGGTGAGTGTGTGTCCGGCTGCTCCCCCGTCCGCTCCCGGGGGGAGCTGGGGGGCACAGAGGGGAGCCGGGTGGGGCACTGGCTGGAGAGGGCGCTGGCCAGGGGTGCGATGGGGCTGGGGCACTGGCTGTGGGGTGCGGATTGCAGTGGGGTGGGGGGCGCTGGCTGTGGGGTGGGGCAGGCGGGGGGGGGGGGGGCGGTGGCGGGTGTGGCCTGGGGGGGTGGCGGTGGGGGGGGGCGGGCTGGGGGGGGGTGGGCGCTGGCTGGAGAGGACTGGGGTGCTGGCTGTGGGGTGCGGATTGCAGTGGGGCGGGGGGCGCTGGCTGGAGAGGACTGGGGTGCTGGCTGTGGGGTGCGGATTGCAGTGGGGCGGGGGGCGCTGGCTGGAGAGGCGCCCCCGGCCAGCCCTGACCCCCACCCCCAGGCGCCCCCGCAGTGCAAGTGGTGCACCAACTGCCCCGAGGGCGCCTGCATCGGCAGCGCCGGGAGCTGCACGTCGGAGAACGACTGTCGCATCAACCAGCGCGAGATCTTCGTGGCCAGCAACTGCTCGGAGATCTCGTGCGAGGCGGCCGACTGCCCGGCCTGCACCGCCTCCGGCAAGTGCATGTGGACGCGCCAGTTCAAACGCACCGGTACGGGGACGGGGGGCCGGGAGCTGCAGCGGCCATGGGGGACGGGGTAGCGGGGCAGGTCTGCGGCCCAGGACAGGGGGTACCTGGGGGAGGGGGCGGCAGGGAGGTGTGGGGGCTGCAGGGGACCATGGGGGGTAGTGGGACAGGTCTGCGGCCTGGGTCAGGTGGTACCTGGGGGAGGGGGCGGCAGGGTGGATCTGGGGCAAGGTGGAGTCAGCCGGGAGCTGGGACTCGGGGGTCAGGGGGTCCCTGGGGGAGGGGGCGGCATCGTGGATCTGGGGCAGTGGGGCACTGGGTACCTGGGGAGGGGGTGGCAGGGTGGATCTGGGGCAGCGGGGGCACTGGGTACCTGGGGAGGCGGCAGGGTGGATCTGGGGCAGTGGGGGCCCTGGGTACCTGGGGAGGGGCGGCTGGGTGGATCTGGGGCAGTGGGGGCACTGGGTACCTGGGGAGGGGCGGCAGGGTGGATCTGGGGCAGTGGGGGCCCTGGGTACCTGGGGAGGCGGCAGGGTGGATCTGGGGCAGTGGGGGCACTGGGTACCTGGGGAGGCGGCAGGGTGGATCTGGGGCAGTGGGGGGCCCTGGGTACCTGGGGGAGGGGGCGGCAGGGTGGATCTGGGGCAGCGGGGGCACTGGGTACCTGGGGAGGCGGCAGGGTGGATCTGGGGCAGTGGGGGCCCTGGGTACCTGGGGAGGGGCGGCAGGGTGGATCTGGGGCAGCGGGGGCACTGGGTACCTGGGGAGGGGCGGCAGGGTGGATCTGGGGCAGCGGGGCACTGGGTACCTGGGGGAGGGGGTGGCAGTGTGGATCTGGGGCAGTGGGGGCACTGGGTACCTGGGGGAGGGGGCAGCAGGGTGGATCTGGGGCAGGGTGAAGGCAGCGGGGGGCAGTGAGTACCTGGGGGAGGGGGCGGCAGGGACCTGGGGGGATCTGGGGCTGGGCAAGGGATACGGGGTCTCCCAGGATCTCACCCCCGCCCCAGGCGAGACGCGGCGCATCCTGAGCGTGCAGCCCACCTACGACTGGACGTGCTTCAGCCACTCGCTGCTCAACGTCTCCCCGATGCCCGTGGAGTCCTCGCCCCCCCTGGCCTGCCCCACACCCTGCCACAACCACAGCTCCTGCCACGCCTGCCTCGGCTCCAAGGGGGCCGACGGGGGCTGGCAACACTGCGTCTGGAGCGTCAGCCTGCGCCAGGTCTGCCGGGGCCATGGGGCGGGGCCTGGGGGGATGGGGGGGGCCGTGCTGACCATAAAGAGGGGGCGGGGGGCGGGGCCATGCCAGCCACGGGGAGGGGGATCCCCAGGTGGGGCTGTGTTGGCTGTGGGGATGAGGGATCCCGGGAGGGGGATTTTGGGCTGCGCCGGCCGTGGGGAGGTGAATCCCGGTGAAGGGAGATGGGGGCACGTCGAGGGGGATCCTGGGGAGTCTAGGGGGGACATGGGGATGTGGGATCCCGGGGAGGGGGGATTTCGGGTGGGGGCGCGTCGAGGGGGGATCCTGGGGAGGACGTGGGAGCCCGGGAGGGGGATTTTGGAGGAATCTCGGGGGCGGTGCCTTGGGGGGGACCGGGGATCCCGGGGAGGGGGGATTTGGGGGGGGGCCCTGCCAGCCGAGGGCAGCAGTAACCCCCCCTCTCTCCCCGCAGTGCATGAGCCCCACCTACCTGCCCATGCGGTGCCTGGCAGGGCTGTGCGGGCGGGTGCTGAGCGGGACCGAGAGCTGCGCCCCCCCCTGCGCCCGCGCCCTGCAATGCGCCCGCTGCACCCGCCAGCCCCGCTGCGGCTGGTGCGGCCGCCCCGGCGAGAACGGCCACGGGCGCTGCCTGGAGGGGGGGCTGGGCGGGCCCCGGCACGGTAGGTATTGGAGGGACGCATTACCCACAATGCCACACTCCATGGGGGGGGATTTACCCACTATGCCTTGCTGTCCAGGCGGGGTGACTATACCCACGATGCCTCACTCCGTGGGAGGATTTACCCACAATGCCTCGCTCTGCAGGACTGTTACCCATCATGCAGTAGCTGCCTGGGGCGGTTCCCATAATTCCTCTCTCACTGCAAGAGCTTTGTCTGCTCTTACCCATGATGCTTTGCTTCATGGGGGTGGCCCCAGGGGCTCTCCCCGGGGCTGGGAGGTGTTTTACCCACAATGCCCCTCTCCCCAAGGCTGGGGGGGTGATTTACCCACAATGCCCCTCTCCCCAGGGCTGGGGGGGGGTGATTTACCCACAATGCTGCTCTCCCCAGGGCGGTGGGTGTTTTACCCACAATGCTGCTCTCCCTGGGGCAGGGGGGTGTCTTTTACCCACAATGCCACTCTCCCCGGGGCTGGGGGGTGTCTTTTACCCACAATGCCGCTCTCCCCGGGGCTGGGGGGTGTCTTTTACCCACAATGCCCCTCTCCCCGGGGCTGGGGGGGGATGATTTACCCACAATGCCCCTCTCCCCGGGGCTGGGGGGGATGATTTACCCACAAGGCCCCTCTCCCCGGGGCTGGGGGGGGTTTTTACCCACAAGGCCCCTCTCCCCGGGGCTGGGGGTGATTTACCCACAATGCCGCTCTCCCCAGGGCTGGCGCAGGCCTGCGGGCCGGGGGCCACCTGGTCCTTCCTGT
Source organism: Mauremys reevesii (assembly GCF_016161935.1). Taxonomy (NCBI): domain Eukaryota; kingdom Metazoa; phylum Chordata; order Testudines; family Geoemydidae; genus Mauremys; species Mauremys reevesii. The sequence goes on from NC_052646.1 coordinate 21,655,504, forward strand.
CGTGCCCCCCGGAGAACGAGTGTCTGAACGGGCACCACGACTGCAACGAGACGCAGACCTGCCACGACCGGCCCCACGGCTACGAGTGCGCCTGCAAGGCCGGCTACACCCTGCACACGTGAGCCCGGGGGGCCTGGGGGGGGGGCCCCGGGGGCGGGGGGGCATGGGGCAGGGTGTGTGTGTGGGGCTGAGACCCTGTGGGGAGGGTACCTGGGCCAGGGGGGTGTGGGGTAGGGGCCCCAGGGGGGTAGGCTGCCTGGGGCGGGGGGGCACATGGGCAGGCAAGGGCTGTAGGCAGCTCGAGATCCCCCCCCCCCGGTGCTGCTCTGGGCCAGCCCCCCGGCCGGGCGCGTGACCCCCGGCCGGGCGCGTGACCCCTCCCGGCCGGGCGGCGGCGGGCGCGTGACCCCCTCTCCCCGCAGCGCCTCGGGGCTGTGCCGGCCGGTCTGCCAGCAGGGCTGTGTGAACGGGACGTGCGTGGAGCCCAACCGGTGCCGCTGCCACTTCGGCTACGTGGGCGAGAACTGCTCGGTGGAGTGTCGGTGCAACCGGCACAGCGACTGCGCCGGCGTCGGGGCGCGGGACCAGTGCCTGGAGTGCGCCAACCACACCATGGTGAGGGGGGGCAGTGCCTGGAGTGCGCCAACCACACCATGGTGAGGGGGGGCGGTGCCTGGAGTGCGCCAACCACACCATGGTGAGGGGGGGCGGTGCCCGGAGTGCGCCAACCACACCATGGTGAGGGGGGGGGAACCAGTGCCTGGAGTGCTCCAACCACACCATGGTGGGGGGGGGGGGTGGTGCCTGGAGTGCACCAACCACACCATGGTGAGGGGGGCATGGAGGGGTCTCTGGTCGCCCTGTGTGGTGGTGGGTGGTGACTGGGGGATTATGGGTTTCTGTGCGTGGGGAGGCTCTGGGGTCACTCCGTGTGGGTCGGGGGGACAGGGGGTCGCTCTTCATTGGGGGGTGAAGGAGGGTCCCGGGGGGGTCTCTGACATCCCAGGCTGAGCCAGCAGCTGCATTCCCTGCAGGGGTTGGGATCGTGGGGGCAGGGCTCTGTGGGGTTTAACCCCCCTCTCCCGGCAGGGGGCGCACTGTGGGGGATCGTGGGGGGCAGGGCTCTGTGGGGTTTAACCCCTCCCGGCAGGGGCGCAGTGTGGGGATCGGGGGCAGGGCTCTGTGGGGTTTAACCCCCCTCTCCCGGCAGGGGGCGCACTGTGGGGGATCGTGGGGGGCAGGGCTCTGTGGGGTTTAACCCCCCTCTCCCGGCAGGGGGCGCACTGTGGGGGATCGTGGGGGGCAGGGCTCTGTGGGGTTTAACCCCCCTCTCCCGGCAGGGGGCGCACTGTGAGAAGTGCCGGCCGCTCTTCGTGGGCTCGGCGCTGAATGGGGGGACCTGCCGGCCCTGCCGCGTGTTCTGCCGCGGGAACAGCGACGTCTGCATCTCCCGCGAGGAGCTGGCGGCCGCCCGGCGAGACCCTGCCCGCTTCCCGCTGGAGCCTTCCCTGGTGAGCCGGGCCCCTGGGCGGGGTGTCCCCGCCTCGCCCCTATTCCCGCAGATCCCCTGCCGGGCCCCAGGGCGGGGCCGGGTCCCCTTGTCTTCCCCAGCTGGGCCCCTGGATGGGGAGGGGCCGGGTCTCCGTCTTTCCCCCCACGTCCCCCTATCCCCCTCCGGGCCCCAGGGCGGGGAGGGGCGGGGCCAGGTCCCCTTGTCTTCCCCAGTTGGGCCCCGGGGCAGGGAGGGTGGGGCCGGGTTCCCCATCTCACCTGTCTCCGCAGGTCCCCAGCTGGGTGGCCGAGGGGCCGGCCGAGGACGTGGCCGTCTGCGTGAGCTGCCAGAACAACAGCTTTGGGGAGAAGTGTGAGAACTGCCTGCACGGCTACTTCCTGCTGGAGGGCAGGTGCACCCGGTACGGAGCCGGGGGGCCGGGGGGAGGCGGGTGCGCCCGGTACGGAGCCAGGGGCCGGGGAGGCAGGTGCACCGGTGCGGGCCGGGGGAGGCGGGTGCGCCTGCACGGAGCCAGGGGCCGGGAGGCGGGTGCCCCCGGTACAGAGCCAGGGGGCCGGGGGGAGGCGGGTGCGCCCGGTACGGGGCCGGGGAAGCGGGTGCACCTGCACGGAGCCAGGGGCCGGAGGCGGTGCCCCGGTACAGAGCCAGGGGCCGGGAGGCGGGTGCGCCTGCACGGGCCGGGGAGGCGGGTGCGCCCGGAGCCGGGAGGCGGTGCGCCTGCACGGAGTCGGGGCCGGGAGGCGGGTGCGCTGCACGGGCCGGGGAGGCGGGTGCCGCTGTTACCCGCCCACCCTTGGGCACCCCCTCACCCCATTCCTAGGGCTCAGGCGTCGCCCTGGGGGTCTGTTCCCAGTGAAAGAGCCGCACACAGTAATATCCGAATCTCTATTTATGACCAGTCGCCCGCTGCACACGCCCTGCTCCCCAGTCCCACTCAGGGGAACGTTCCCTGCTGGCCCGCCAGGATTGGGTCCGTCGGGGGGCTCCGGTCTCGGCCCGGTGCTGAGGTCGGGCGGCTCTGCTGGGGCCTGGTGCTGGTTCTGTTTGGAGCCCAGTTATAGTGAATACTAGAGTATTACTGAGCAATCGTCCAACATCCCCTGACCGCCGAGCCCGGCACCGTCACGGAGGTAACCCTTGCCGAGCCCCAGGCAGAGCACGGGGCAGTGGGGACCGTAAACGCAATACGACAGTGCAGGTTTCACACCCTCGCCAGCCAGACGCCATCGAACTCGTCTCTAACCCCCTGGCGCTCGGCTTCTGCTGGGAGCTGTGGGGACAGGGGCCTGACGTCCGGCGCCGGCGCCCCCCGAGCTGTCGCAGGTTTTCCCGCACCGGTGTCCGTCGGCTCAGCCTGGCGCCCTGGTGTCGCTCCCAGCGCCGGTATCAGGGGCCCCACCGAGCCCCCGCTCTGCCTTGGCAAAGTGTGTTCGCGGGTTTCTGTCAATGGCTCGTCGGGTCGTCAGGTGTTACGCGTGGACAGTTCGAGTAGCCGGGACTCCTGTGTGGGGCGGGGAGCGTCTCCCCATCCCAGGGCATGGCTCAGTCACCGGGGTTCCTGTGCGCCGGCCGGCACCCTCCCCTTGAGTTGTCTGAAGTGCCTGGGGGAGGGGCGCGGGCCAGGCCGGGGGAGAACAGGCAGACGGGCAGACAGGGACAGAGCGAGACCCCTCCCCGGCAGCCTCCGGCGCTACCAGCTCACCTGGGGGAGTTCAGCATCGCACGTGCCAGCACAACCGAAGCTCCGTTTCTACCGGGGCAGTGACTGGCTCTGTGGCCCCCCTCGCACTGCTCGGTAAGGGGGAGCCGAGGGCCGGGCCCCTTATACCGGCGCTAGGGGAGAGGAGGAACCTCCGGCAGCTCGGGGGGCGCCTGCGCGGGCAGGGACGGGGGACGCGCAGGTCACGAGAGGCAGGGAACCGGGTTTGTCACAGTTTAGAGGGAACATGAGGCTTCCTGGCCCGTGGCTGGGGGGCCGGGCAGGAACTGGGGGGCAGCCCAGAGGTCCGGGGAGCCCAGGCCGGGGCCGGTGCTGGCTCCTGTCCCCGTCCGTCTCCTGGCGGCCGGGTGAGCCCCTCGGGAGCAGCTGATCTGCCGCCTGCCCGGCCCTCGGCTCCGCGCTGATCTCGTCCGGCTCCGTGGGGCTCTCCCCGGCTTTCCCCTTTTCCCAAAGCCTGGGGCGCCCCCAGCCGGACCCCGCCTGGGGTTTGCTCCCGCAGCCCTCGTGGGGGGCGGGGGTGGGGCCGGACCCCGCACGCTCTGACCCCCCCCCCCGCCCCCCAGGTGCCAGTGTAACGGCCACGCGGACACGTGTAACGAGCTGGACGGGACGGGCTGCCCCTGCCAGAACAACACGGAGACGGGCCCCTGCCAGAACAGCGCCCAGGCTGACAAGAGGGACTGCTACAAGTACCAGGTGGGGGCGGGGCCGGGGAGGGGCGGGGCCGGCCTGGTCTGTTACAAGTACCAGGTGGGGCGGGGCTGGGGAGGCGGGACGGGGCTGTTGCAAGTACCAGGTGGGGCGGGGCCGGGGCCGGGGAGGGGCAGGGGCCAGCCCAGGCTGCTACAAGTACCAGGTGGGGGCGGGGCTTGGGACAGGGGCGGGGCCAGTCAGGGCTGCTACAAGTACCCTGGGGCAGGGGTGGGGATGAGGCAAGGGGGAGGGGGTGCTCAGAGGGAGCCGGGTAGTGGGCTGGGCTGAGCCAGTGGGGGAGGGTGTTCAGAAGGAGCCCGGTGGGGCAGGGACGGCTACAGCTGGGGAGGGGGCTCAGAGAGAGCCCTGTGGGGTGGGGCTGTGGTTGGGGGCGCTCAGAGAGAGACCTGGGGGCTGGGCTGAGCCAGCGGGGTGGGGCGCTCAGAGGGAGCCCTGTGGGGCAGGGGTGGGGGCTGGGCTGAGCCGGCGGGGTGGGGCTCAGAGGAGCCCTGTGGGGCAGGCTGGGGGCTGGGCTGAGCCAGCGGGGTGGGGGGCTCTGAGGGAGCCCCGTGGGGCAGGCTGGGGGGCTGGGCTGAGCCGGCGGGGGTGGGGGGCTCAGAGGGAGCCCCGTGGGGCAGGCTGGGGGGCTGGGCTGAGCCGGCGGGGTGGGGGCACTCGGCGGGGGGCCGCTCTCACTGACCCCCTTCCCCCCCAGTGCGCCAAGTGCCGGGACTCGTTCCACGGGGCGCCGGTCGGGGGGCTCCAGTGCTACCGGCTCATCTCGGTGGAGCAGGAGTTCTGCTTCGACCCCACCTCGCAGAGCAACTGCTTCCACCAGCCCAACCTGCAGCACCTGGCGCGCGGCCGCACCGTGCTCTTCGGGGTGCAGCCCAAGTTCACCAACGTCGACATCCGCATCACCGTGGACGTCACCTTCGGCGCCGTCGACCTCTTCGTCTCGCCCGCCTACGACACCTTCGCGGTGGAGGTGGACCGGGCCACGGGGGTGCACGCCGTGCGGGTGCTGCCGCCGGGCGGGGCCGAGGGGGGGCCCAACGGCACGGCCCCCCCCCGGCTGCGGGAGGAGCGCCCCCGCGGGCTCATCACCTACCTGACGGTGCGGGAGCCGCAGGCCGTGCTGGTGGTGCGAGGCGTGCGAGACCGGGTGGTGGTGACCTACCCGCACGAGCGGCACGCACTCAAGTCGAGCCGCTTCTACCTGCTGCTGCTGGGGGTGGGCGGCGGCGGCCGGAACGGCAGCAACGGCAACGGCGGCGCCTCGCAGGGGCTGCTCTTCTTCCGGCAGGACCAGGCCCACATCGACCTCTTCGTCTTCTTCTCCGTCTTCTTCTCCTGCTTCTTCCTCTTCCTCTCGGCCTGCGTCCTGCTCTGGAAGGCCAAGCAGTGCCTGGACCTGCGGCACGAGCAGCACCGCCAGCTGCAGGAGATGACCAAGATGGCCAGTCGCCCCTTCGCCAAGGTCACCGTCTGCTTCGAGCCGGAGCCCCCGGCCGCCGACCGGCTCTTCCTGCCGGCCCGGCCCCCCAGGCCGCCCGCGCCCCCGGCCCGGCTCAAGCCCTACCCCGAGGCCCCCTACGGGCCCCACCTGCGCCGCTCCGAGCCCTTCCTGGCCCAGCTGCTGGGCTGCGCCTGCCCCAGCCCCGGCTTCCGCGTGGGCCCCGTCACGCTGGAGCCCACGGACGACGGCCTGGCCGGCGTGGCCACCGTGCTGCTGCAGCTGCCGGGCGGCAGCCAGGCCCCCAACCGCTCCTGCCTGGGCTCCGCCCTGGTGACCCTGCGCCACAACCTGCAGGACTATTGTGGGGGCGGCAGCCACGGGGCCGGCGGCGTCCGGAAGGGGCTGCTGAGCCACGACAACCTCACCAGCATGTCGCTGTGACCCCCCCCACACTGGCCTGTCGCCGGGATCGGCCAGGAGCCCCCCCCACCCGCCAGCATCTCGCTGGGAACGGCCAGAACGCGCGCCCCCCCCCAAGCCTCGTGACCCGCCAGAACCCCACACCTGGCCATCGTGGGCACCACAGGGATTGGGCCATGAATCTCCCCCCCCACCGGCATGTTGCTGTGAGCTGCCAGGGGGGCTGCACCTGGGGGTCAGGCCACAGACACTGCCCCCATTCCCCCCCCCCCCCCCCAGCGTGGACGCCAGGCCTGGGGCCGGGCAGCCTGTGGACAGACTCCTGTGGCCATTGAGTTGCAGCAGCTGCCTGGAGCTGGCTGGGGGCACCTGGACCCCCCCGCCCCCCCATGAATGGGGGACTGTGTCCACCCTGCTCTGACACCCCCCCCGGCTCCAGGGGGCTGGGGGGGCCTGGGGGCGTTTGCTCCTGCAGGGTCTGTGCTCAGTTAATTCCTGTATTGAAGGGGGAAGGAGCCTCCCCAGGGTGGGGAATAAAGTGAGGAGCTGGTGCTGCCTGGCCCCCGTCTGTGTGTGTGTGTGTGGGGGGGGTAGATGGGGGGATTGTGCTGCTGGGCCCCTGCCCCACCCCAGAGGGGCTGCGTCTCTGTGTCAGGGTCCCCCCTGCTGGGCGTGGGGCCGGGTGTGTGTAATGGCTGAGCTAGGGATTGCGCCGCACTCTGGGGGTGTGCGGGGGGGGGAGGGAGTGGATGCCCCCCCTGGAAAGTCAGGGGCTCTGGCACATGCAGCTGAGGCCCCAGCTGGGTCTGGATTCTTGGCCGGCTGCTGGGGGAGGGGTGGCTCCCAGGCCAGCTGGCCGGGGGCAGGAACCGGAGGGGTCAGTGAGGGTGGGTCCCAGCACCCCCCAGCACAAACACAAGAAGCCAGCGTGAAAAGGCAAAACTTTATACGAATAAAGTTTTGATGCTATTTCCCTGCCCTGAGGACCAGGCAGGAGCTGGGGGGGGAGGTGCCCCTGGTACGGGGGGTGAATAGAGACACCAAGGTCACAAGAGGGATTCAGCCTGGGGCTGCTACCCCTCCCCCATCCCACTGACCACCAGAGAACCCAGGTGTCCTGGCCCCCCACCCCATCTTTTGGATCCCAGAAAATTTGGGGGTCATAAGAATGAATATTCTCTCCCCCCTCCCAAGCAAATGGTTTGGGCTGAGAGGGTCACCCGCAGCAGAGAATGGTCTAGTCGGCTCCTGGGCAGACCCCCTTCCCCTCAGGAGGGATTGGTCAGGCCCATTAGACTTGCTTCCCCCCCTCCGAGGGAATGGAACAGTCCGTGGTATCGCTGTGGCTGTGCCAAGCACTTGTGAGCCCCCGCGGCTCGGTCTGTGGCTCCTCCCCAGGGCGGCCAGTGGCCCCGCGGCTCAGTCCATGGGTCCGTGGCCCCTCCCCAGGGCGGCCGGTGGCCCCGCGGCTCAGTCCGAGGGCAGCGGCTCAGTCGCAGGCCCCGGCGAGCTCCTCGCTCTCCTCGTGGCTGTTCTGCAGGGTGCTCTTGCCGTGCAGCTCCTTGAGGTGGCGCCGCAGGCCCGGCTTGTGGGTGAAGTGCACGGCGCAGTAGTTGCAGCGGTGCGGCTTGCGGCCGCTGTGCAGGTTGAGGTGGTCCTGCAGGGTGGCGTTCTGCGTGAAGCACTTGCGGCACACGGGGCACTGGAAGGGCTTGAAGCCGGTGTGGACGCGCAGGTGCCGGGTCAGGTTGCTCTTCTGGGAGAAGACCTTGGCGCAGCGCAGGCAGAGGAAGAGCTTGTGCTCCCGCACGTGGCTCACGAAGCCGCCCAGCTGGGGGAAGAGGCCGTCGCAGCGCGGGCACCGGTAGGGCCGCTCCAGCTCCGGCGCCTTCCTGTCCTTCCGGGCCGGCTCCAGGTGCCGGCGGCGCAGGGGGCAGCCCCGCCATGGCCCCCCCGGCTGGGCGGGGGCTGGGGGGCAGGGGAAGGGCCCCCCCGGCGCCGCCTGGTCCTCGTAGCAGCCCTGCAGGTAGCTGCGGGTGAGCTCCACGGCCGAGTTGAGCAGGGGCAGGGAGATCTCAGGGGACGAGGAGCTGCTGCGGGAGCGGCAGGCCAGGAAATCCCCGGCCCCCTCCTGCTGCCGCGCGGGCAGGGGGCTGGGGGAGGCCCCCTCCTCCTCCCCCTCCTGCCCCGGGCCCGGCGCCGCCTCGGCCTTGGGCACCAGGTAGCGGGAGACGGCCTGGGTGCAGCGCTCCACCACGTGGCCCATCTGCAGGAAGGAGGCGGCCGTCAGGTAGTTGACCAGCTCGGGCAGCGGCACCTCGAGGCAGCCGGTGTAGCAGGAGAGCAGCAGCTGGCGGCCGATCTCGGGGCTCTGCAGCAGCGAGACGGAGACCTCGGGCGAGTCGCTGAGCAGGAACTGGTCCCGCAGGAAGGGGGAGCAGGCGGCGAAGACCACGCGGTGCCCCGGCACCCGCAGCTCGTTCACCTGCACCGTCACGTCGCAGAACCGCCGCTGCGCCCGCAGCTGGTCCATGCGCCGCAGCACCCCGTCCCCGTAGCCGGGGAAGCGGAAGTGCAGCCGCTCGCAGGCCGGGGCCATCCTGGCACAGCTGGGGAGAGACGGGGGTCAGACGCCCCCCAGCACAGAGCGGGGGGGGGGGCTGGTTATTTTGGGGGATGAGTGGGCCGGGTTTTATGGCTTGGGTGGGGGAGGGGCCAGTTATTATGGGCTGGGGGAAGGGTCTGGTTGCGCTGGGGGGAGGGGCCAGGTATTATGGAGTGGGGATGGGAGTTGTGGTGGGTGGGGGCAGGGTGTTATGGGGAGGGTGCTGCTGGGGGAGGCGGGGTAGTGGGGTGGGGGCAGGGTATTGTGGGCGGGTGGGGGAGCGGCCAGGTGTTACGGGGGAGGGTGCTGTGGGGAGGGGCGGGGTGTTGTTGCGGGTGGGGAGGGGCAGGGTGGGTAGTGAGGTGGGGAGGGAGTTGGGGTGGGGTGTTGCTGCTGGGGAGGGAGGGTAGTGGGGTGGGGAGGGGTGTTGTTGCGGGTGGGGAGGGGCAGGGTGCTGTGGGGGAGGGGCGGGGTAGTGGGGTGGAGGCAGGGTATTGTGGGGCGGGTGGGAGCGGCCGGGTGTTACGGGAGGGTGCTGTGCGGGAGGGGCGGGGTGTTGTTGCGGGTGGGGAGGGGCAGGGTGGGTAGTGGGGTGGGGAGGGAGTTGTGGGGTGGGGTGTTGTGGGGTGGGGTGTTGCTGCTGGGGAGGGGAGGGTAGTGGGGTGGGGAGGGGCGGGGTTGTTGTTGCAGGTGGGTGGTGGGGTGGGGAGGGGCGGGGTGTTGTTGCGGGTGGGAGTGGGGTGGGGAGGGAGTTGGGGTGGGGTGTTGCTGCTGGGGAGGGAGGGTAGTGGGGTGGGGAAGGGCGGGGTGTTGTTGCGGGTGGGGAGGGGCAGGGTGCTGTGGGGAGGGGCGGGGTAGTGGGGTGGGGAGGGGCGGGAGTGTTGTTGCGGGTGGGTAGTGGGGTGGGGGAGGGGCGGGGGGTGTTGTTGCGGGTGGGTAGTGGGGTGGGGGAGGGGCGGCGCTCCAGATTCCCCGTGTCTCAGCCCCGCGCTCACCCTGCGAGCCCCGCCCCTCCGTGTAATTCCCGACCCGCCTTTACGCCATTTGCGTAGTCACAGTCAGTCGCGGCGGCGGCCACTGGTCCACGCCCGCGTATTTCGCGCTACGCCGTTTGCGCAGCGGCCTGGCTGTTCTACGCAACGTGCGCAGCCGCCCCCGCACCTGGTCACGTGGCGCCCACTGGCGGCAGCGCCCGGCGCCCCTTGCGCAAAGTCGGCGCTTGCTTACGGTGTTTGCGCAGCGCCTTTCCTAACAGCTATTCCCGAACAAGGTTTACGCGCTTGACGTAGCGCACCGCGCTTCTCCCCGGCGGTACTACGTACTTTGCGTAACCCTGCCCCAGTGCCACCGCGTCCCCGCCCTCACCTGGGCGCCTCCTGTCCCGGCTCCGGGGCCGCCTCGGCCTCGCCCCGCCCCGCGGGCCCCGCGCGCCGCTCACCAGCCCCGCCCGGCCGCCGCGCGCCGCCCCGCCATCTTGTCCCGTCTGCGGCCGCCGGCCGGGACTTCTTCCCGGATCCCTCCGCCGAGCCCCGCGCCGCGCAACGGCTGCGCGCGCTGAGACGGCGGAAGGGTCCCTGCGCGGGGAGAAGAAATAGTCCCCTCCCATCCCCCCACCCCGCAACCCGCTTCGCCCAAGCTCTGCCCTGGCCGGAGGGAGGCTCAGTCTGGTCCATGTCAAACCGCCTTTTATTTACACACCTGAGGGTCGGGGACGGGGGTCCCTGGAGCCCCCCGGAGGGAGCCCCCCCAACCCTCCCTTTGGTTCACAGCAGCAGCAGGCGGGGGGGGGTGAGGAGCCTGGGGGGGCTCCCCCCACTGGACCCAGGGAAAGGAGGGGGGCAGAGCGCTCCCCCCACTGCACCCAGGGAAAGGAGGGGGGCAGAGCGCTCCCCCCACTGCACCCAGGGAAAGGAGGGGGGCAGAGCGCTCCCCCCACTGCACCCAGGGAAAGGAGGGGGGCGGAGAGCTCCCCCCCTACCCCCACCCCTGGAGTATGGGGCGGCAGCCCGGCCTCTCTGCCCCCCCCTGGAGTCAGCGTGGGGGGGGGGCGGGGCTGCACTCTCAGCTCAGGCACCCGGGGTGGCCCTTGGAGCGCAGGGGGGCCCATCCCCAGTGGCGCTGGAGTGTGGGGGCCCAGGAGGGGCTGGGGGAGGGGGACCGGAGACACCCCCTCCTCAGGCCACAGGATACAGACAGCAGCAAACACCTGTCCCGCAAGAACCACTACAGACCAGCCCCCGGGGGCTGGGGGGGCAGACAGGCTCTCAGGGTGGGGCCCCCCCTACCCGGGAGCCACAGAGAGAAAAGCACCAAGGGGCTCCCAGGAAATTCCCGACCACGGCCGGGGGCTCAGGCCCCCACCTCCTTGCTCACCGGGCCGCCCTGGGGCCCCGGCTCCCGCCTGTGGGGGGTTTCCCCTGGGGCCCGACCCCCCTGGCTGGGCGTGGTCTCCAAGGCAGCTGGGGTGGGAGTCTTGAGGCTGGGTGTGGCCAGACCCGTGGCTGCCTGGCCCGTGGCCGCCTGGCCCGTGGCCCTGCTCTCCCGGCCCGTGGCAGCCCCCGAGGGCGGCGTCCGCTCCAGCTTGCGGTGCCTGCGGGCGAGGCGGTGGGCGGCGCGGGCCCTGGGGGCAGCAGGATCTCACGGATGACGCGGGTGCAGAGCGCGGTCGCCTGGCGGGTCTCATGGCACAGCTGGGACAGGCTCAGGAAGCCGTGCGGCAAGTCCTGCACGATCCGCAGCGTCACCGGCTGGCCCAGCTCCCGCAGCCGCCGGGCGAACATCACCGAGTCGTCCAGCATGGGGTCCAGGGCACAGGCCTGCGGGGGCAAACGTCAATGGGGGCAAACGTCAATGGGGGCTATCACACCTTCCAGGGCCCTCCCTGTGGGGCTCTCACTGCTATAGGGACCAGTGCCCCCCCTCCCATGGGGCTCTCACTGCTATATGGACCAGTGCCCCCCTCCCATGGGGCTCTCACTGCTATATGGACCAGTGCCCCCCCCCATGGGGCTCTCACTGATATATGGACCAGCCGACCCCCAGGCTCCCCTGCACAAGCTGGCTGACCGCGGCCCCAGCGCTCACCACGATATGGACCGGCGGCAGCCCTCGCAGCATGCTGTCCGGGGCCAGCAGGGGCGACATGAAGGGGTTCTTCACCACGGGCGATGCCTCCAGGGTGATGCTGGAGGAGGGCTGGTCCGAGCGCAGCGGCTCAAAGCCGTCAGGATACTGCAGCCCCTCGTCTTCCTCCAGCTGCCCCCCGCTCAGGAAGAAGCTGGGGGGGCTGCCCTGGGGAGGGGGGGCAGATGCAGGGGCAAGGGGGGCTGACACCCCACACAATAGATCCTGGCAGGTCTGGCTCTTGCGGGAGCCCCTGGATTTGACAGCTGAGTCGTCCAGCGCTGCCTCCGAGACGCTCGTCCGCATGGCCTCTGTGAGCCAAGGGAGACGTGAGAGCCTGGGGACCCCCGAATTCATCTAACCTCTCCCCTGCCGGGACCCCTGAATCGGCCTCACCTCTCCCCTGCCGAGACCCCCCGATCATCCTCACCTCTCCCCTGCCGGGACCCCTGAATCGACCTCACGTCTCCCCTGCCGAGACCCCCCGATCATCCTCACCTCTACCCTGCCGGGACCCCTGAATCGGCCTCACCTCTCCCCTGCCGAGACCCCGATCATCCTCACCTCCCCTGCCGAGAACCCCGATCATCCTCACCTCTACCCTGCCGGGACCCCTGAATCGGCCTCACCTCTCCCCTGCCGAGACCCCCCGATCATCCTCACCTCTCCCCTGCCGAGACCCCTGAATCGGCCTCACCTCTCCCCTGCCGAGACCCCCCGATCATCCTCACCTCTCCCCTGCCGGGACCCCCCTGAATTCATCTAATCTCTCCCCTGCCGGGACCCCCCATGGTCCTCACCTCTCTGCTGCCAGGACCCCCCAATTGTCCTCACCTCTCCCCTGCCGGAACCCCCCGAAACGGCCTCACCTCTCCCCTGCTGAGACTCCCCCCATCGTCCTCACCTCTCCCCTGCCGGGACCCGCCGAATCGGCCTCACCTCTCCCCTGCCACAGGCCGCCCTGCCCCACACCTTCGTGCCATGCGGTGCCAGGCTCTCCCTGGCTGCCCCAGTGCCAGGCCGCCCTGCCCCACACCTTCGTGCCATGCGGTACCAGGCTCTCCCTGCCTGCCCCAGTGCCAGGCCGCCCTGCCCCACACCTACATGCCATGCGGTGCCAGGCTCTCCCTGCCTGCCCCAGTGCCAGGCTGCCCTGCCCCACACCTTCGTGCCATGCGGTGCCAGGCTCTCCCTGCCTGCCCCAGTGCCAGGCCGCCCTGCCCCACACCTTCGTGCCATGCGGTGCCAGGCTCTCCCTGGCTGCCCCAGTGCCAGGACACCCAGCCCCACACCTACGTGCCATGCGGTGCCAGGCTCTCCCTGGCTGCCCCCGATGCTGAGGGGCAGCGCCGTGGGCGAGAGCTCCCAGGAACGCCCCCCCCCCGACCCCTGGGAGGCCTGTGCGGTTAGGGGCTGGCGGGCAGTCCTACCAGCGGGCGGGTTAGTGAGGGTGGGGATCCTGGCTCCCAGGAGATGTGCCAGGGGCAGCAGCAGGAGCTGGGTGGTGGTGGGGCGGGGTTGGCACCAGACGCGCCCTGTGGAGACAAGGGCAGGTGAGTGGGGGCGGGCAGGGGTGGGGGCCCCACCCAGCTCTTACCTGTGCCGGCCCCGTTGCTGCGCCCCGGGCCGTCCAGCAGCGCCCCCAGCCAGGCCGAGGCGCTTTGCCGCAGCTCCTGCAACAGCAGCGCCGTGTCCCGCCGCATCATGTTCACCGGGCCCAGCTTCTCCAGCCCGGGGGGCTCGCCCTCCGCCAGCTCCGTGCCTGGGGGCAGGGACAGAGAGCATTGGGGTCCCCCCTGCACCCCACCTCTGGGCCTACCCCCCTCCCTGCTCGCCCTCCGCCGGCTCCGTGCCTGGGGGCAGGGACAGAGAGCATTGGGGTCCCCCCTGCACCCCACCTCTGGACCTGCCCCCCTCCCTGCTCGCCCTCCGCCAGCTCCGTGCCTGGGGGCAGGGACAGAGAGCATTGGGGTCCCCCCTGCACCCTACCTCTGGACCTGCCCCCCTCCCTGCTCGCCCTCCGGTGGCTCCGTGCCTGGGGGCAGGGACAGAGAGCACCGGGGTCCCCCCGTACCTCACCAGAACCCTGACCCTGCTCGTCCTCCAGTGGCTCTGTGTCGGGAGGGGGCAGGGACAGAGAGCACAAGGGTCCCTGCTCTTTGCCCCCAGAGCCACCAGCTCCCCATCTTTGCCCCCCTGTAACTGCCCCCCCCCGTACCGGCGTAGGCGCTGAGGCACTTGCAGAGCACGCTGAGGGGCAGCAGGGGGTCGAGCAGCGTGAGCAGGCGGGAGGGCGAGGCCGCGGCCCGCACCAGGGTGACAGGATAGGCTGCCATGATGCCGTGGGGCAGCTGGATGCCGAAGGCGGCCGCCCGCATGGTCACGGTGAGGCAGAGGTTCCCGCCGGCGCTGTCCCCGGCCAGGCAGACCCGCTGCGCCGTGGAGCCTGTGGGGAGACAGGGTGAGAGTGTGTGGGAGGGGGAAAAGGGGGGGCAGAGAACACGGGGGGGGCCCCACCAGGGGTGGCGGCTCCGTTCATGCCCCACACTCTTCAGCCCCTGCCTGTCCCACCCAGCGAACAGTGTCAGTGCTGCCTGCCACGTGCCCATCACACCCAGCAGGGGGTGCTGGGGTCCCCCATTCCCATCCTGTCCCCCCCAGCAGGGGTGCTGGAGTCCCCCCGTCCCATCCTGTCCCCCCCCCCGGGGCGCGGGGTCCCCGGTCTCACCCAGCAGGGGGTGTTGGGGTCCCCCTGTCCCGTCCCGTCCCCTCAGCAGGGGCGCGGGGTCCCCGGTTTCACCCAGCAGGGGGTGCGGGGTCCCCCTGTCCCATCCCCCCCAGCAGGGGCGCGGGGTCCCCGCTCTCACCCAGCAGGGGGTGCTGAGATCCCCCTGTCCTGTCCCGTCCCCCCCAGCAGGGGCGCGGGGTCCCTGGTCTCACCCAGCAGGGGGTGCTGAGGTCCCCCTGTCCTGTCCCGTCCCCCCCAGCAGGGGTGCGGGGTCCCCGCTCTCACCCAGCATGGGGTGCGGGGTCCCCTGTCCCCCCCCAGCAGGGCCGCGGGGTCCCCGCTCTCACCCAGCAGGGGGTGCGGGGTCCCCCTGTCCTGTCCCGTCCCCCCCCCAGCAGGGCCGCGGGGTCCCCGCTCTCACCCAGCAGGGTGTGCTAGGGTCCCCCTGTCCTGTCCCATTCCCCCCCCAGGGGTGCGGGGTCCCCGGCCTCACACAGCAGGGGGTGCTGAGGTCCCCCTGTCCTGTCCCCCCCCAAGGGGCGCTGGGGTCCCCGGTTTCACCCAGCAGGGGGTGCTGGGGTCCCCCTGTCCTGTCCCGTCCCCCCCAGCAGGGGTGCGGGGTGCCCGGTTTCACCCAGCAGGGTGTGCTGGGGTCCCCCTGTCCTGTCCCGTCCCCCCCAGCAGGGGGTGCGGGGTCCCCTGTCCCCCCCCCCGGGGCGCGGGGTCCCCTGTCCCCCCCCAGCAGGGGCGCGGGGTCCCCGCTCTCACCCAGCAGGCGGCAGTGCCGCAGGGCCCAGCAGTAGGCGTAGAAACACTCCTCCAGGGCGCGGGGGAAGGGGGCCTCGGGCGCCAGGGCGTAGTCGACGGCGAGCACCGGGGCGCCCAGCTCCTGCGCCCAGCCCCGCAGGTACGGCTCGTGGGACCTGGACGTCTGCGCCACGAACCCGCCGCCGTGGAAGTGAACCAGCAGGAGGGGCGAGGGGGGCGCGGGCGCCGCCTTGCGCCACAGCTCCAGCCCCAGCGGGCCCTCGGCCTGGGCCAGCGCGCAGAGCGCCTCGCTGTCCTGGGGAGAGCGGGGGGGGGCGGCGTGAGGGGCCCTCCGCACCCTGCCGGGGACCCCCTGCCCGTACCCCTGCTCCCGCACACCCTGCCCGGGACCCCCTGCCCGTACCCCCGCTCCCGCACACCCTGCCGGGGACCCCCGGCCCGTACCCCCGCTCCCGCACACCCTGCCGGGGACCCCCTGCCCGTACCCCCGCTCCCGCACACCCTGCCGGGGACCCCCTGCCCGTACACCCTGCCCGGGACCTCCCGCCCGTACCCCCGCTCCCGCACACCCTGCCGGGGACCCCCCGCCCGTACCCCCGCTCTCGCACACCCTGCCCTGGACCCCGACTGTCCCCACCCACCATCGCTCCTCCGCACCCTGCCAGGGACCCCTGCCCGCACCCCTGCTCCCGCACACCCTGCTGGGGACCCCCGCCCGTACCCCGCTCCCGCACACCCTGCCCAGGACCCCGACTGTCCCCACCCACCATCGCTCCTCCACACTCTGCCCGGGACCCCCTGCCCGTACCCCTGCTCCCGCACACCCTGCCCGGGACCCCCCTGACTGTCCTCCCCACCCCCGCACACCCTGCTGGGGACCCCCTGCCCGTACCCCTGCTCCCACACACCCTGCCCGGGACCCCCGACTGTCCTCCCCAACATACACCCTGCCTGGGACCCCTGACTGTCCCCACCCACCCCGCCTCCGCACACCCTGCCTGGGACCCCTGACAGTCCCCAGCCACCCCGCACACCCTGCCTGGGACCCCCTCACTGTCCCCACCCACCCCGCTCCCGCACACCCTGCCTGTACCCCGCCCCACACACCCTGCCAGGTACCCCCAACCATACCCCGCTCCCGCACACCCTGCCTGGGACCCCGACTGTCCTCCCAACATACACCCTGCTTGGGAGCCCCGACTGTCCCCACACCCCTGCACACCTGCCAGGGACCCCGACTGTCCTCCCAACACACACCGTGCCATGGACACCCGACTGTGCCCCCGCCCCGCACATCCTGCCCGGGACCCCTGCCCATACCCCATCGCACTCTGTACCATGCCCTGCCCGTCCCTCCACCCCCACCCCATCTGGGACCCCTATCGCACTCTGTAACTTGCCCGTGGACCCCCCCCAGGACCCAACTCCCCGGCCCTGCCGGGACCCCACCTGGTTCTGCTCACTCCCCTCCCCCATCCCCGAGCTCCCAGCCCCCCGCCCACCTGCCCCCACCTGCCTGGCCCTGCCGGGACCCCACCTGGTTCTGCTCACTCCCCTCCCCCATCCCAGAGCTCCCAGCCCCACGCCCACCAGCCCCCACCAGCCCCCACCCGCCTGGCCCTGCCGACCCCACCTGGGTCTGCTCCTCCCCTCCCCCATCCCAGAGCTCCCAGCCCCACGCCCCCCTGCCCCCCACCCGCCTGGCCCTGCCGGGACCCCACCTGGGTCTGCTCACTCCCCTCCCCCATCCCAGAGCTCCCAGCCCCTCACCTGCCCCTCCCGCAGCTGGTGGGAGATGAGGCGCATGTGGACGGGCCCGGGGCCGGTGTGCGCCACTGGGGGGCTGATGGTGATGCTCAGCGAGGGGTCGGCAGCCAGCGGCAGCTCGAAGGGCTCGGGGGGCACCGTCAGCACCCGGCTCACCCGCACCGGCGTGGACGCCAGGCTGGCCACGGACTGCGGGGAAGGGGGAGGGTGACCGGGGCCCCCAAGCTGGTCCGACCCTGCACTCCCAGCCCCTAACCCAGCCCCATAGCGCCCTGCACCGCTCCAACCCCCCATGCCCCACAGCGCCCTGCGCCGGGCACTGCTCCCCCCCCTTAACCCACCCCCAAAGCGCCCAGCACCGCTCCAACCCCCCCAGCCCCCCACCGCCCAGCGCCGGGCACAGCTCCCGCCCCCTAACCCAGCCCCATCGAGCCTTGCACAGCTCCAACCCCCCCCGCCCCACAGCGCCCTGCGCCGGGCACCGCTCCCACCCCCTAACCCAGCCCCACAGCGCCCTGCACCGCTCCAACCCCCCCTGCCCCACAGCGCCCTGCGCCGGGCACCACTCCCAGCCCCTAACCCAGCCCCATAGCGCCCTGCACCGCTCCAACCCCCCCTGCCCCACAGCGCCTGCGCCGGCACTGCTCCCGCCCGTTAACCCAGCCCCATAGCGCCCTGCACCGCTCCAACCCCCCCTGCCCCACAGCGCCCTGCGCCGGGCACTGCTCCCACCCCCTAACCCAGCCCCACAGCGCCCTGCACCGCTCCAACCCCCCCTGCCCCACAGCGCCCTGCGCCGGGCACTGCTCCCGCCCTTTAACCCAGCCCCCTAGCGCCCTGCACCGCTCCAACCCCCCCTGCCCCACAGCGCCCTGCGCCGGGCCCAGCTCCCCCCCCCTAACCCAGCCCCATAGAGCCTTGCACAGCTCCAACCCCCATGCCCCACAGCGCCCTGCGCCGGGCACCACTCCCAGCCCCTAACCCAGCCCCCAAGCGCCCTGGACCCCTCCAACCCCCCCTGCCCCACAGCGCCCTGCGCCGGGCACCGCTCCCAGCCCCTAACCCAGCCCCACAGCGCCCTGCACCGGGCACCACTCCCAGCCCCTAACCCAGCCCCATAGCGCCTTTTACCACTCCAACCCCTGCCCCTGGCGCCTGCGCCGGGCACTGCTCCCACCCTAACCCAGCCCCATAGCGCCCTGCACCGCTCCAACCCCCTGCCCCTGGCGCCTGCGCCGGGCACCGCCCCCGCCCCCTACCCCAGCCCCACAGCGCCCTGCACCGCTCCAACCCCCCCTACCCCACAGCGCCCTGCGCCGGGCACTGCTCCCACCCCCTAACCCAGCCCCATAGAGCCTTGCACCGCTCCAACCCCCCCGGCCCCACAGCGCCCTGCGCCGGGCAGTGCTCCCGCCCCCTAACCCAGCCCCATAGCGCCCTGCACCGCTGCAACCCCCCCTGCCCCACAGCGCCCTGCGCCGGGCACTGCTCCCAGCCCCTAACCCAGCCCCATAGCGCCTTGCACCGCTCCAACCCCCTGCCCCACAGCGCCCTGCGCCGGCACTGCTCCCGCCCCTAACCCAGCCCCATAGTGCCTTGCACCGCTCCAACCCCTGCCCCTGGCGCCCTGCGCCGGGCACTGCTCCCGCCCCTTAACCCAGCCCCATAGCGCCCTGCACCGCTCCAACCCCCCCGACCCCACAGCGCCCTGCACCGGGCACCACTCCCAGCCCCTAACCCAGCACCACAGCGCCCTGCACCGCTCCAACCCCTGCCCCACAGCGCCTGCGCCGGGCACTGCTCCCGCCCCTAACCCAGCCCCATAGCGCCCTGCACCGCTCCAACCCCTGCCCCACAGCGCCCTCGTGGGCACTGCTCCCGCCCCTAACCCAGCCCCATAGCGCCCTGCACCGCTCCAACCCCTGCCCCACAGCGCCCTGCAGGCACTGCTCCCACCCGTACCCCAGCCCCACAGCGCCCTGCGCCGGGCACTGCTCCCGCCCCCTAACCCAGCCCCATAGCGCCCTGCACCGCTCCAACCCCCCCAGCCCCACAGCGCCCTGCCCCGGGCACGGCTCCCGCCCTAACCCAGCCCCATAGCGCCTTGCACCGCTCCAACCCCTGCCCCACAGCGCCCTGCGCCGGGCAGTGCTCCCGCCCCTAACCCCGCCCCATAGCGCCTTGCACCGCTCCAACCCCCCCTGCCCCACAGCGCCCTGCGCCGGGCACTGCTCCCACCCCAACCCAGCCCCATAGTGCCCTGCACCGCTCCAACCCCCCCTGCCCCACAGCGCCCTGCACCGGGCACCACTCCCAGCCCCTAACCCAGCCCCATAGCGCCCTGCACCGCTCCAACCCCCCCTGCCCCACAGCACCCTGCGCCGGGCACTGCTCCCAGCCCCTAACCCAGCCCCATAGCGCCTTGCACCGCTCCAACCTCCCCTGCCCCACAGCCCCCTGCACCGGGCACTGCTCCCACCCCCTAACCCAGCCCCACCGCACCCTGCACCGGGCACCACTCCCAGCCCCTAACCCAGCCCCACAGCGCCTTGCACCGCTCCAACCCCCCCTGCCCCACAGCGCCCTGCACCGGGCACTGCTCCCAGCCCCTAACCCAGCCCCATAGCGCCTTGCACCGCTCCAACCCCTGCCCCACAGCGCCTGCACCGGGCACTGCTCCCACCCCTACCCCAGCCCCACAGCGCCCTGCGCGGGCACCACTCCCACCCCTACCCCAGCCCTACAGCGCCCTGCGCTGGGCACCACTCCCAGCCCCGAACCCCGCCCCACCGCCCCATGCACCGCTCCAACCCCTGCCCCACAGCGCCCTGCACCGGGCCCCACTCCCACCCCCTAACCCAGCCCCACCGCACCCTGCACCGCTCCCAGCCCCCACCCCAGCCCCCCTGCACCCTGTGCCGGGCACCACTCCAAACCCCTGCCCCCACCCCACAATGCTCCTACCCTGCGCCCTGTGCCAGGGACAGCCCCGCACTCACCGCCAGCAGCTCGGTCTCCGTCAGGTTCCAGAAGCTCTTCCAGAAATGCACGTCGAGATTCTGCGTGATCCTCTCGAACTCGGCTCCCCGCAGCTCCGGGTCGATGGCGAACTTCCCCGAAGTGAACAGCGAGCCGGCCGCCATGCCTGGAGGAACGGGAGATCGGGGGGGTGGTGCTGTCCCCTGGCCCTGCCCCCCCGGTCCTGTGGGGCTCCCAGGGCCCCAGCCTGCCCCCCCCAGCAGTGCTCCCATGCTGCCCCCCCAGCCCTGTGGAGCTCCCGCGGCCCTGCCTGCCCCCCCCAGCAGTGCTCCCTCACGCTGCCCCCCCAGCCCTGTGGGGCTCCCGCGGCCCTGCCTGCCCCCAGCAGTGCTCCTCACGCTGCCCCCAGCCCTGTGGGGCTCCCGCGGCCCTGCCTGCCCCCCCCAGCAGTGCTCCCTCACGCTGCCCCCCCAGCCCTGTGGGGCTCCTGCGGCCTGCCTGCCCCCAGCAGTGCTCCTCACGCTGCCCCCAGCCCTATGGGGCTCCCGCGGCCCTGCCTGCCCCCCCAAGCAGTGCTCCCATGCTGCCTCCCCAGCCCCGTGGAGCTCCCGTGGCCCTGCCTGCCCCCCCCCAGCAGTGCTCCCTCACCCCCACAAGCTTCCTCCACAGCGAAGCTCCACGGGCAGCCAGGCACGGGGCCCAGCCCCCAATGGGCAGGGAAGCGGGCAAAGCAGTGCATTGTGGGTAGCAGCCAGGCCGGATGAGTTCCCTGGGCAGCAGGCTGGGCTGAGTGGGCCCAGAAGGGAGTTGTGGGTTCAGCCAGCCGTGGCTGCAGTGCATCATGGGACCAGCACCCCCCACAGCAGTGCATCATGGGAGCAGCACCCCCCTGGGGGCTGCAGTGCGTTGTGGGAGAAGTGCCCCCGGTGCTGCAGTGCATTGTGGGACCAGCACCCCCCACAGCAGTGCATCATGGGAGCAGCACCCCCCTGGGGGCTGCAGTGCGTTGTGGGAGCAGAAGCCCCCCTGGGGCTGCAGTGCATTGTGGGAGCAGCACCCCCCACAGCAGTGCATCATGGGAGCAGCACCCCCCTGGGGGCTGCAGTGCATTGTGGGAGAAGCCCCCCTGGGGCTGCAGTGCCTCATGAGAGCAGAAGCCCCCCACCCCCAGCGGCCGCCCCACTCACTGAGGCCGGAGTCGTGGCGTCTGTAGTTCTCGCCGAAGGAGACCAGGCTGATGGCGATGGTCTGGAGGAAGGGCCGGATGGAGGGGGCGAACTGCAGGGCAAAGGGCAAAGGTCACCGCTCTGCACCCCGAGACCGGCTCGGCGGCTCTGAGGGACACCCCTGCCCCGGTGCTGCGCAGGGAGCACCCTGGGGGCATGACGGCGGCTCACCCTCCCCATGGGTGTTCAGTGGGGGGGCAGAGTGATGGGCGTGGCCGAGGGGGGTGAGCAATCGGGGGGCCATGGCGGGGAGTCCTGCCGGCCTGTGTGCGAGGGGCACAGCTGGGGGGGGGCACAGCCAGGGACTCGGATGCGCTTCCTTGTGCCCCTGGGTGGCCCCTCCCTGACTCGCCGCCCCCCCCCACACACACACACCTGGAAGCCCAGGCAGCGCCCGTAGAAGCAGCCCTTGTGCAGGGTGCCGTACTCCCGCAGCACCCGCTCGGTCAGGCCGCGCTCCTCGTGGTGGAAGAGGCAGCCGGGGCGGTTGTGGGTCAGCAGCCGCTGCGCCAGGTAGAGCAGCGCCCGCAGCTGGCTCAGGGCAGCGCAATAGGCCTCCAGCTCGGCCGCGTTGTGGCCCGTGCGGAAGAAGATGCTGCGGCGGTTGGCGGCCACGTAGCGGCTCTTGTGCAGGACGCAGGCCAGGCAGCAGCGCACCGTCTGCGCCAGGCTGCGGTACCCGTTGGCCGGCGTGGCCTCGTCCAGGTCGAAGACGTGGTAGACGCTGGCGAAGTGGCGCAGGACGGGCTCCAGGCGGCGGGCGTGCTCCCCGATGGCCGTGAAGGCCGCCACGAACCGGCGCCCCGTCTCCGAGGCGCTCTGCCGGAAGAAGGCCACGTTGTCCTCGGCCACCGCCTGCAGGGCCTGGAAGAGGGGCCGGGAGTCCATGGCGCGGGGCCTGCAATGGGGAGACGGGGGGGGGGTTAGCTGGGGGACTTGCCATGGGAGAGACGGGGGTACAGTGAGTGGAGTAAGTACCCCCCACTCACCCCTCCCAGTGGCCATCTGGGCCCCCCATACCTAATACCCCCAGCCAGCCCCCAGTATTCAGCCCCAGTTAGGGCCCCCCATAATCCACCCCCCACATCACCCCAGCTATTTACCCACCACACTCTAGCCAGGATCCCTTGTGCTGACTCCCTGAGAACCCTCCCAAAGCTGCCCCCAGGGTCACCCCCAGCACCGCAGCTGGGACCCGCTTTGCACTCATCCCTCAGCATCCCCCCATGGCAACCGCTCCCTTTGCTCATCCCCCCCAGGGGGGACCCCAGGCCCGCCCCACAAACCCCCACTCACCCTCCACCCCCTGTGCTCATCCCCCAGCCGGGACGGCAGACCCCACACACACCCCTCACCCCTGTGCTCATCCCCAGCCGGGACCCCAGCCCCACACCCCCACTCACCTCACCCCTGTGCTCATCCCCCAGCCGGGACGGCAGACCCCCACACACACACCCCTCACCCCTGTGCTCATCCCCAGCCGGGACCCCAGCCCCACACCCCCACTCACCTCACCCCTGTGCTCATCCCCAGCCGGGACGGCAGACCCCACACACACACACTCACCCTCACCCCTGTGCTCATCCCCAGCCGGGACCCCAGCCCCCACACCCCACTCACCCTCACCCCTGTGCTCATCCCCAGCAGGGATCCCAGCCCCCACACCCCCACTCACCCTCACCCCTGTGCTCATCCTCCCAGCCGGGACCCCAGACCCCCCCCCCACACACACACACCCACACCCCCCTGTGCTCATCCTCCCAGAGCCCCAGCAGGGATCCCAGCCCCGTACTCACCCCCCAGCCAGACCCGCACCCCCCCCAACAGTCACCCTCAGCTGCTGCCTGCTCCCCTGGCTGAGCCCTGGCAGACCCAGCTCCCTGAGCCTCTTTATAGCCCAGCTGGGAGACAGGGAGTCGGCTCCACCCCCAGGGAGGGGTTGAGCCCATGGAAGGGGGGGGGCAAGAGGCACTGACAGGGAGTGGGGGCTGGTGGTGAGAGCAGGGGGGGCTGGGAGCCAGGACTCCTGGGTTCTCTCCCCGGCTCTGGGAGGGGAGTGGGGGCTGGTGGGTCAGAGCAGGGGGGGCTGGGAACCAGGACTCCTGGGTTCTCTCACAGCTCTGGGAGGGGAGTGGGGGCTAGTGGTTAGAGCGGGGGGGCTGGGAGCCAGGACTCCTGGGTTCTCTCCCTGGCTCTGGGAGGAGAGTGGGGGCTGGTGGTTAGAGCGGGGGGGCTGGGAGCCAGGACTCCTGGGTTCTCTCACAGCTCTGGGAGGAGAGTGGGGGCTAGTGGTTAGAGCAGGGAAGCTGCTCCCACCCGCTCTCCACCCGCGGCAGGCTCACAGCCAGGCCCCCATCTCACCCCACACCCCGGGGCCCTTTCACCCAGACCCGGCGTCCCCATGGCTGGGAGCCTCTGTTCGCGCTGCTCCCCAGAACCCCCCCTCCAGCAGGGGCTGCAGCTCCTGCCAAACAGGGCCTCACCCATGGGTCCCTGGGGCCCGGCTCCGAGCAAACAACAGCCAGGGGCACTGTGGGGCACTGACCTCCAGACAGCGCCCCACAGCCGGGCCAGGCAGCCCAGGGCCAGCCCCCCATGGGTCAGCCCCCCGGGCACGTCCTGCCCGGAGACGGGGTGTTCTCCTGCGGGGGGGGTCCCCTCTCCGGCTGCCCTGATGCCAGCGCCGATGGGGTTAATGAGATGGGGCTGGCCCTGCTTGGCAGCTGCCAGAGCTCTGGGGACGGGGCAGGAATGTGCACAAACAGCTGGGAGCTGGACTGGGGCAGGGGACTGGGGCAGGGGTGCCGGGGGCACGAGGTCCGGAAGGGCTGGGGGCGCAGGGGCTGGGGCAGAGGGGGCTGGGGCAGGGGTGCGGAAGGGCAGGGGGCACAGGGGCTGGGGCAGAGGGGGCTGGGGCAGAGGGTGCGGAAGGGCAGGGGGCACAGGGGCTGGGGCAGAGGGGGCTGGGGCAGGGGGTGCGGAAGGGCAGGGGGCGCAGGGGCTGGGGCAGAGGGGCTGGGGCAGGGGTGCAGGGTGGGGGCACGAGGTCCCGGAGGGGCAGGGGCGCAGGGGCTGGGGCAGAGGACGCTCGGGGGTTGGACAGGGGGGTGCTAAGGGGCAGAGGATCCAGAGGGGCTGGGGTCCGTGCGGAAGAGAGTGTGCTGTTGCTGGCTGCTGTGCCCCCCCAGGGGACGGCTCCCTTCCCCCCCCGGGTGCTGCCCCCCAGAGTGCTGTTGCCAGCTGCTGTGCCCCCCAAGGCTGTCAGTGGGGGGGGGCACCGTCAGTGGCTGCGGCCTTGTGACTCCCAGGGACAGAGGCCCGCGCAGGGAGCCGGGAGCCGTCGGTGCCAGGGCGGCTGGGTGCACACAGAGCTCATTGTACCACCTGCCCGCCCGAGGGGGCCCCCACAGCACAGCTCCCTGGGGGAGGGGCCTTGGGTGAGTCCTGGCCGGGGGCGGGAGCCCTGTCCTGCCCCCCCCCCCCAGGATCCCAGACTTGGGGGGCAGAGGGACGGGTGCGTTTGTGCCCAGCGTGTCTGCGACCACAGAGCAGAGATCATGGGGCAACAAAGGGACCTCGCGCCCCAAGGGAGGCAGGAGGGGGTCACCCCCCCGGTGCACCGACCAGAGAGAGGAGCTAGAAACCCCTCCCCCCACCATAATAAAGGAAGGCCCATGCTCCATACGCTCCCTTCCCCAGCACCACAGCACCTCGAGGGTCACAGACACCCAGCAGAGCCGGCTGTACCCACCCACACAGCCCCACACCTCGAGGGTCACGAGACTCCCGGCTGTACCGCCCCACACAGCCCCACAACCAGGGCCGGCTCCAGACCCCAGCGCGCCAAACAGGCGCGTGGGGCGGCGTTGTCGGGGCAGGGCGGCATTTGGCTCCGGCGGACCTTCCGCAGTCATGCCTGCTCGTCCACCGGAGCCCGGGAGGAGCGGACCTGCCGCAGGCATGACTGCGGCGGGTGTGCTGGTCCCGTGGCTCGGAGGGAGCTCCTGCAGGCATGACTGCGGCAGCTCAACCGGAGCCGCGGGACCACAGGACCGTCCGCAGGCACTGCTGCCCCGGCCGCGGGACCGGGGAAGGGCGGCGCAGCGCGGTGCCCTGCTTGGGGCGCCGTATTTTATAGAGCTGCCCCTGCCCACAACACCTCGAGGGACACGAGACACGTGGCTGTACCGCCCCACACAGCCCCACAACACCTCGAGGGACACGAGACACCCGGCTGTACCGCCTGACACAGCCCCACACCTCGAGGGACACGAGACACCCGGCTGTACTGCCCCACACAGCCCCACACCTCGAGGGACACGAGACACGTGGCTGTACCGCCCCACACAGCCCCACAACACCTCGAGGGACACGAGTCAAGTTGCTGTACCTCCCCAATCAGCACCACAACACCTCGAGGGACACGAGACACGTGGCTGTACCGCCCCACACAGCCCCACAACACCTCGAGGGACACGAGACACGTGGCTGTACCGCCCCACACAGCCCCACAGCACCTCGAGGGACACGAGACACGTGGCTGTACCGCCCCACACAGCCCCACAACACCTCGAGGGAGACGAAACACGTGGAACTACCCCACCACACAGCCCCACAGCACCTCGAGGGACACGAGACACGTGGCTGTACCGCCCCACACAGCCCCACAACACCTCGAGGGACACGAGACACGTGGCTGTACCGCCCCACACAGCCCCACAGCACCTCGAGGGATACGAGACTCCCGGCTGTACCGCCCCACACAGCCCCACACCTTGAGGGACACGAGACACCCGGCTGTACTGCCCCACACAGCCCCACAACACCTTGAGGGACAGAGACACCCGTCTGTACCGCCCCACACAGCCCCACAACACCTCGAGGGACACGAGACACGTGGCTGTACTGCCCCACACAGCCCCACAACACCTCGAGGGATACGAGACACGTGGCTGTACCGCCCCACACAGCCCCACAACACCTCGAGGGATACGAGACACGTGGCTGTACTGCCCCACACAGCCCCACAACACCTCGAGGGATACGAGACACGTGGCTGTACCGCCCCACACAGCCCCACAACACCTCGAGGGACACGAGACACCCGGCTGTACTGCCCCACACAGCCCCACACCTCGAGGGTCAGAGACACCCGGCTGTACCGCCCCACACAGCCCCACAGCACCTCGAGGGACACGAGACACGTGGCTGTACTGCCCCACACAGCCCCACAACACCTCGAGGGACACGAGACACCCGGCTGTACCGCCCCACACAGCCCCACACCTCGAGGGACACGAGACACGTGGCTGTACCGCCCCACACAGCCCCACAACACCTTGAGGGATACGAGACACCCGGCTGTACCGCCCCACACAGCCCCACAGCACCTCGAGGGACATGAGACAGCCGGCTGTACCAACCCACACAGCCCCACAACACCTCGAGGGACACGAGACACCCGGCTGTACCGCCCCACACAGCCCCACACCTCGAGGGTCAGAGACACCCGGCTGTACCGCCCCACACAGCCCCACAGCACCTCGAGGGACACGAGACACGTGGCTGTACTGCCCCACACAGCCCCACAACACCTCGAGGGACACGAGACACCCGGCTGTACCGCCCCACACAGC
The DNA here is from genome assembly GCF_016161935.1 of Mauremys reevesii. Classification (NCBI taxonomy): domain Eukaryota; kingdom Metazoa; phylum Chordata; order Testudines; family Geoemydidae; genus Mauremys; species Mauremys reevesii. Next base: position 21,682,141 of record NC_052646.1, read on the forward strand.
CCCACAACACCTCGAGGGTCAGAGACACCCGTCAGACGTGGCTGTACCGCCCCACACAGCCCCACACCTCGAGGGTCAGAGACACCCGGCTGTACCGCCCCACACAGCCCCACAGCACCTCGAGGGACACGAGACACGTGGCTGTACTGCCCCACACAGCCCCACAACACCTCGAGGGACACGAGACACCCGGCTGTACTGCCCCACACAGCCCCACAACACCTCGAGGGACACGAGACACCCGGCTGTACCGCCCCACACAGCCCCACACCTCGAGGGTCAGAGACACCCGGCTGTACCGCCCCACACAGCCCCACAGCACCTCGAGGGACACGAGACACGTGGCTGTACTGCCCCACACAGCCCCACAACACCTCGAGGGACACGAGACACGTGGCTGTACTGCCCCACACAGCCCCACAACACCTCGAGGGTCAGAGACACCCGTCAGACGTGGCTGTACCACCCCACACAGCACCAGAAGGAAGAATTTTAGGCCCGATAAAAGAAACCCAACAGAGGCGTCGAAGATCTGAGAAGCGCCATGGGACCGTCAGGCTCTGCCACGGGCCCCTTCGGCCCGAGGCCGTTGTGTCGCCGGAGCGGCTGGAACCGGAGGGACACGGCCGATAGCTCAGGCCAGGCCGACTGAGGGGACGGAAGCGCGATCGGGCAGGAATACATTGGACGCGTCTCGTATGGCGCACGGGGCTTGTTTTACACTAGAGAACGCTCAGGAGAGCCAAGACGCCGCCATCGCTGAGACAAGCCGCTCCAGTAACCACGCGCCCGGTGCCTGCACAGAGGCTTCTGCGCACAGCTCCCCTACCCACCTTCTCGCAGGGGCGCAGGGCGTAATCCGGCACCGGGACAGGCGCCGCGTGCCGCTCCCTGCGATCTCATTCACGTCTCTCTGGCCGGCGTCGGAGCCAGCGAACGAGTCGAACGACTCTGGCAGCTCGCCACGCTGACGTAAGGAGGAGAGAGCCCTGCGAGAGCGGGATGGGACCGGGCGCGCGGACGGACGGACGGCACACGGGGCTGGGCCCGGCTGGCCAGAGGGGCCTGTGGAAGTCGGTCGCTGACTGACGGTAACTCACCAGCAGGAGGGTGCGTGGCCGAGTGAGTCTTACGCAAACACTGTTACCCAACGTGTCTTACGCCAGGGGATGGCACAAGACGACTCGTGCAGGGAGAGTGTTGCAAGGAGCCGCAATGGCGACACCTCGTTTCCTGGCTGGCTGATGCCAAAGGACCCGGCTCCTCCTCTGCCAGGTGCCTGGGTCGCTTGGACTGGCCCCGGCCGGCGCGGACACGGCGTGGAGCGGCCCCGGCCAGCGCAGACACGGCGTGTAGCGGCCCAGGCTGCACGGCAGGAACGGCGTGGAGCGGCACCGGCCGGTGTGGGCGGAACGGCGTGGAGCGGCCCGGCCGCGCGGCAGGAACGGCGTGGAGCGGCCCGGCCGGCGCGACGGAACGGCGTGGGCGGCCCGCCGGCGCGGACGGAACGGCGTGGAGCGGCCCGGCGCGCGCGGAACGGCGTGGAGCGGCCCGGCCAGCGGCGTGGAGCGGCCCGCCGCGCAGCAGGAACGGCGTGGGCGGCCCGGCCAGCGCGGCAGGAACGGCGTGGAACGGCCCCGCCGCGCGACGCGGCGTGGAACGGCCCGGCCGCGCGGCGTGAGCGGCCCGGGCAGGAACGGCGTGGAGCGGCCCGGCCGCGCGACGCGGGCGTGAACGGCCCGGCCCGCGCGGCAGGAACGGCGTGGAACGGCCCCGGCCGGCGCGGACGCGGCGTGGAGCGGCCCCGGCCTGCGCGGCAGGAACGGAGAGGAGCGGCCCCGGCCGCCGCGGACGCGGCGAGGACCGGCCCCGGCCAGCGCGGACACGGCGTGGAGCGGCCCATGCCGCGCGGCAGGAACGGCGTGGAGCGGCCCGGCCAGCGCGGACGCGCGTGGAGCGGCCCGGCCAGCGCGGACGGAACGGCGTGGAGCGGCCCGGCCAGCGCGGACGGAACGGCGTGGAGCGGCCCGGCCAGCGCGACACGGCGTGGAGCGGCCCATGCCGCGGCAGGAACGGCGTGGAGCGGCCCCGGCCAGCGCGGACGCGGCGTGGAGCGGCCCCGGCCAGCGCGGACGCGGCGTGGAGCGGCCCCGGCCAGCGCGGCAGGCAACGGAGAGAACACCCCGATCTACCCCCTAGAAGCTGCAGACGAGAGTTTGGAAACACGGGGATACTGCGTGCAGAGAAACTGACCCGTCACCTCTTGTGGCCTCGGGGAGGTGTCAACAAACTCGCTCCTGCCACCTTCACCATTGTGCCTCGGAATTCAGCCGGCCCCTGGAACCGTATCCAGGAAAGTTCTGCCGGGGAGAAACACCCACGTTGCTGCTCTCCAAGAAACAAACTGTAGCTCTGGTGGGTCTGGCTGCTTGAGAGGCGACTGCGGGACGAGCTGGGGGAGGCCTGAGGTTTGTTATTTGGGAGACGCTCCACACAAGAGATGTGGGAGTCCAGGAGGTGAACGTCTGTCACCCTGACGACAGCCCAGCTGGTAAAACAAATCACTGGGGACCTGCAGCCAGACAATCACCTGGGGAGGTGACAACGCCGGACGCGCAGTTTGCGGGAACTGAACGGATGCAGCTGGAGCTGTGCTAGAGATGAGATGAAGTGGGGTTTCCCCCCTGTTATGTTGTATGTGAGTCTTACTGTCCTATATGAACACTGTGTGTGCCTCCGTTTCCCTGTGTGCTGCACCAGTGCCGAAGCGGTGGGAACTGGGTGTGTGACTTTCGCTGAGGCCCTCAGGGCAGGGCTCAGAGGTCTGCGATGGCTGATGCCCTTCGTATCCCGAGACCCAGGATGGAGATGCCACCAGGTGACGCTTTGCCAGGAAGCAGGACAGAGACCGGAGGAGGAGCAACGGGCGTGTTGGAGGCCAGGCAGTCTGGTGTGAGGGACTGGGAGAGGGGGGAGTCCAGGCTGTCTGGCCCAGGGTCCCCCCCAAGATGAACCTGGCTGAAAGTCACTGATTTCTGTGCTAACACGTTCTGTTCTGTGCTGTGCACCTGGCGACTAATAAACCTTCCGTTTTACGCTGGCTGCGGAGTTGGGGTGCAGGGCCCCCTGGCTGCCCCAGGAGCCCTGCCCGGGCGGACTCACTGCGGGAGGCACAGGGTGGGGCAGGGGACGCTGAATGTTCTGAGGTAGGACCCAGGACGGCAGAAGCTGCGGAAGCTTCTTTCCCTGGCGCCGTGAAGAGGAGGCTCCCCCAGAGTCCTGCCCGGCTCCATGCGGAGCAGTTGCAGAGCATTGCCTGTGATGCCGTGACAGAGCACGAGGCCTTAGTTGAGCTGAACGAAGGCTCCATGACTTGCACGTCGCGATCATACGGCACCCAGTCCCTTGGGCTGTAACCGGGGAGCAGCAGCACACCCGCGAGCGGCACAGGGGATGTTCTGGAGGACGCTGGAAACGATCATCAACCTGCACTCGCTCGTTAGAGCAGGGAGAGAGCGAGCTCCCCGGTGACTGACAGGAGGAGGAGCGTGGGGGAGTCAGGGCCCTGCACCCCCCACTTCCTGCGATTCACCGGGACTCTCAGCCAGGCAGTGACACAGGTTTATCAGACGACAGGAACACAGTCCCGAGCAGAGCTTGGAGGTACAGAGAACAGGACACCTCAGCCAGGTCCTTCGGGGGGGGGGGGGGTAGGGAGCCAGACCCGGTTCTGGCCTCCCCCCCGTCTCCCCAGCCAGCTCCAAACTGAAACTCTCCAGCCCTCCTCTGGCCTTTGTCTCTTTCCTGGGCCAGGAGGCCCCTGATCCCTTTGTTCTCCAACACCTTCATCTGGCACCTTGCAGGGGAGGGGCCCAGGCCAGCAGTTGCCAGGAGACAGGGCCTCCGCCATTCTTGTGCAGACAGCACCACCCCTGCCCTCTCAGGCTCTGCACCAATCACATCCCCTGATCCCACCACCTAGATACTTAAGAACTGCATAGGGGAAACTGAGGCACGCACACAGTATTCAGTGAAAACATCACAAACAGTCTCACTTCGTCACACCATAAAGCTGACTGGTCCCATTTCACGGCCACAGGAGAATATTATTTCTTCAACACCTAGGAAGGTTTTCCAACCTGTGCTGCAGAAATCAGCAGAAAGGAGGAAGGCGAGAGGCAGAAATGGACCCCAGGCTAGAATGACACAGGGATGGAAGATTTTAGGAGGGAAGGAATCCGGTTCGACTGGAGGCTGAACGGACCCTTGCAGGCGAAGAGGCCAGATGGAAATGGAAGGAAGTCTCAAAAGAAGTCGCCCTGAAAACAGCTGAATGTAGACAAAGGCATCGGGAAGAGACTTGTGAATGGCTGGATCCTCACGGCAGAAAGGGTTTATAGACGACGCTGCAGGGAATCGGGAAGAAACAGACCAACACTAGCAATCTAAGGGCTTGGCTACACTTGCGAGTTACAGCGCAATAAAGGAGCCCGGGTGCACTAGCTCCTCCCCGTCCACACTGGCAAGGCATGCAGGGCGCTCTGACTCCGGGGCTACTGCGCTGCTGGTACTGCTCCTCGGCGAGAGGAATAACGTTTGCTGCGCCTTGGCTACAACGCCCAGGTGTCAGTGTGAACGAGGTGTTGCGTTACTGCGCTCTGATCCGCCTCCAGAAACGTCCCATAAGCCCCTTAACTCAAGTGGCCACTCTGTCACTGTTTTGCTCCTGTAGGAATGCGGAAATGCCCTTTCAAAGCTCCGTTTCTGACAGCCGACATGCAAGCCGTTAGCGTGGGATGCTGTGAGAGAGAGAGAGAGAGGCGGGGGGGAGCGAGAGGTCTGCGGCTGTCTGAACTCACAGGACAGCATGCTGACATGCTCTCAGCCCCCCAAATCCCACTCTCTCCCCCCATCACACTCCACCGCCCCCCATATGAAAAGCACGTTGCAGTCACTTGCATGCTGGGATAGCTGCCCATAATGCACCGCTCCCAATGCCGCTGCAAGTGCTGCAAATGTGGCCACGCCAGTGCGCAAGCAGCTGTCAGTGTGGACAGACTGCAGCATTTTCCCTACTGTGCTTTCCAAAGGCGGGTTTAACTCACAACGCCCTACATCTGCAAGTGCAGCCACGCCCTTAAGAACACCACTCTCCAGACAAATGGAGACACAGAGGCAAAAGGTGACAGAGCCTGTGACTACTGTACCAAGACTAGCAGGCTCCCAGAGACGAGGATGGAGCCGCTGCAAACCCAGGAGGAAAGAGACAGAGAATTTAAAAACGTGCACTCGCATTTCACCAAGTACCTTGGCTTTAGTGAGCTCTCTCTCATACATGAGCTAGAAGATGCAATAGAGAAGCTCAAACCAAGAATCCTGTGGGCTGGACCTGCCCGACGGGTATATGGAGAAGCACTCTGGGAAGGCGGCTGAAGCCAGGTTGTTGGAGTTCATCAACAAATCATGGCTAAAAGGATGGTCCCTAATCAGTGGAACTCAGCAGTTCTTGTTCTTAAGTCTGGCCTGGATCCGTCTTCTCCAAGCTGCTGCCAGCCTCTATCCTCAGCCAGTCACCTCACCAGATAACGGGGGACACGGTCCAATCCCAGCTTCTGCGGGGGCTTCCAACAAGAGGGAAGATGAAACTCATCCCAATGGCAGACGGGCCTCGCACTCATCCCAGCCACCACAGGGACCAAGAGGAGTCTGTCTGGATCTCAGCGCGGCGTGTGATAGGGTCTCAGTGAAACTCAGCGAGAGGGGAATCCATGGCACAACGTACCTTGGGGTAGGAGATTTCCTGCAGCACAAGACAATAACAGGAAGACTAAATGGTACTTTTTCGAAGGCAAGGCCTCAGCACAGGAGTTCCTTTGGGCTCAGTGTTAAGGCCTCTTTTCCTGCTGGACTCCTCTGGACTGTCCGGCCACGTGACAGCACCTGTGTGCCGGCGAGATCACGCTGTGTGTCAGGGTCGGAAATAGATGTAGTGGAGAATGAACTGAATGAGGGCTTGGAACTGTAACCAGATGAGCAAAGGGACATAAACTTCAGCTGAATCCAGCGAAAGCGTAAGAGGCTCAACGTCTGGATGGAGAACGTGTTAGTGCTGAGGGCGCTCCGAGCCAGTACACCCTGGAACGACCTCGGACACGGAACAAAGGTTTGGGCCACAAGTCACAAAGACTAAACCTGCTACAGTGTATTGCCGACACCAACTGGGGCTCATGAGCTGGATCCTGAAAACAACGTACTGCTGGATAGTTCACCCAGTACTTGAATCTGCCTCCCTGGTCTGGTCACAGCACCCCTGCCAAGATGGAAGTTGTGCCGTTGGCCACAATTCACACAACAGCTGGAGCTGTAAGTTCCTCTCCAACAGCAGTTTGTGACCAAGAGTCTGATGTTCACCCTCTTGAGAATCGTAGAAAAGAACAGCTAATTCGGTACGGAAATCATCTCATTCCCGCCTGAACGTCATCACTGCTCACGTCTGCGCAGGAACTGGAAACCCAAGCGCAGGCTGAAACGATCACCCTCTTTTAAAGCTGTGCCAAGGCGACCGAGAAAACAGGAGCATTTGGGGCTGTCAGGAGGGGAGCGCGAAGAACCTGGTTTGCACAGTAATTTTTCCACATGAACGGATTTATTTCAGTAAAGGTCTCTCTCTTCCGGATCCGAGCTCGAAGGGCCCCGTGGCCTTGTCCCCACTAAGGAAAGCTGCAGAACGGAGCAGCCAGGAGTGTCAGTCCCAAGGCGAGTGGAGACAGGCGCCCACCCATGGCTCATCGGACACGTCCCGCCGGCCTGGCGCTCGCCGTGTCCCCGTCCCCCGGCTAACGGAGGGCACAAGCCAGAGCCTGGGGTCAGGGCAGATCAGCTCCGAGTACCTGGCGGGGGTGAAATCTCCCTGCGCTGCGGACACGGACTCCGCTCGCTCGGGGCAGGCGGCCACAGACCCGGAGCCGAACCCGGCGGCTCCGGGGTTGGAAGCGGAGGCCGGAGCCGCCTCTCACCGGCCCCTCGCACCCGGGTGTATCGGGGCGCGGGAGCGGCGGACCCGGCCCCGCGGGAAGGCGGGACCCGAGGCAGGAGCGGCGCCGGCTGCGGGTACCGGCGCCCGAGGGAGGGAGCGACCCGCGGCAGCGAGCGGCCGAGAGACGAGGGAGCCGGCGGGTGAGGGGCCGCGGGCGGGAACCGGGACACGCGCAGGAGCGAAACCAGCGGGACGGGGCAGGAGACGCGTCCGGGGCGGCGCTGGCGGCTGAGGGACGGGCCGGGCCGGGCCGCTCCCACCTCCAGGCGCTGCGCGGGGCCGGGGCCGGGACCCCCAGAACCCCGGCCCGGCCCGGCCGCGGCGGGACACGAGCCCCGGCCGGTGACGGGGGGGGGCGCCGCTGCCCCGCGGGCCGGACTCGGGGACCCCCGAGCGGGGAGCTGGGGGGGGCTCGGGGCTCCCCCGGCCCCGGCAGAGCCCGGACCCGGCGCGGGGCGGGGATTGTCCGGGGCGGGGCCGGACGCCTGGGTCCATTCCCGGCCCTGCCCCCGTGCCTCAGTTTACCCGCCGCTGGCCGGGGCTGGTTCGGCCCGCGCCCCTCCCCATCGCCCCGGGCCCCCGCTCCCACCTGTGGCTCCGGCGGCTCCGCCCCTCAGACCGGCTCCCGCTTCCGGCTCCCACCGGCCCCGGATCGGGCACGTGACGCGCGCCGGCCAATCAGCAGCGGCGCCGGTGGCGCCACGTCCGTTACCGGGGTAACCGCGTCGCACCCTCCCCCCCGCGCGGCACCGCCTGCGGGCCGCGACCTCTGACCCCTGCGGGTCACTGCCCTGGCCCCGCCCTCGCGCGGTGACCTCTGACCCTACAGGAGCCGTGACCCCAACACCCACCAGGGCCCCGACCTTTGACCCTGAGTCACCTGGCCTCGACCTCTGACCTTTAACCCCATTGGCAAAACCCCCCCATCTCCGTGTCACCTCCCCTAGGGCCGCCCCCCCCCCGACCCTGTGCTGGGGGCTCCCCTCCCCCCCCCGTCGGGACACCCCGGGCCCCTCCCTCCTTGCGCCCTTGGCTGACCCCAGCCGCCATCACTAGGCTCCAGGGTTAACACCCCGCAGGGAGAGAGGACGCCCCCCCCCCCGTGCTGGTGCCCCAGGAGCAGGGGCGGGGTTGGTGCAGGGCCCCAGGGGGAGGAGTCAGGGGTGATTTTGACCCCGGCCGTGGGGTCAGAGGTCAGGGGCGAAGGAGCCGCACACGGACACCAGACGGGAACGTCCCCTCGAGCTGGGTTTTTATTGACGCGGCGAAAGGCGACGCCCCCACTGGCTCCACTCAGGGCCCCGGGGACGGGAGCTAGAGGGGTAGCAGCAGCCCCTTGGCCAGGCCCTGCCGCCGGCATCGGCTCGGGATCTCGCGGCACCGCTGCCGTCGGCGCCTGTGGTGCTCGCTCCGCCTGCCCCGGCTCTGGGGGTGATGCCCTGTGGGAGAGACGGGGGGGTGGGGTTAGCAAGGGTGTCTCCTGCCCTTCCCCCAGCTAGACCCCAGACCCCTCTCAATGCCAGACCCCAAGCCTTCCCCCTTCCCCTCAATGCCAGACCCCAATCCCTGCACCCCACCCCAATCTCAAACCTCTTCTCTGCCCCCTGTTACCAGACCCCAATCCATCCTCTCTTCCCCTCAATGCCAGACCCCAATCCCTGCACCCCACCCCATCTCAAACCTCTTCTCTGCCCCCGTTACCAGACCCCAATCCATCCTCTCTTCCCCTCAATGCCGGACCCCAATCCATGCATCCCACCCCATCTCAAACCCCATTCTCTGCCTCGTTACCAGACCACAGTCCATCCTCTCTTCCCCTCAGTGTCAGATCCCAATCTCAACCCCTACCTCATCCCCAACCCCATTCTCTGCACTGTTACCAGACCCAATCCCTGCACCCCACCCCATCCTACACACCATTCTCTGCACCCCGTTACCAGACCCCAATTCCTTCCCGCTTCCCCTCAATCCCATCCCCCAATCCTTGACCCCCTCCACCTCAGTCCCCAACCCCATTCCTTGAACCCTGTGAGGAGACTCGAATTCCCTTCCCTCGTTCCCTGATGCCGTTCTCTGCCTCTGTCGGTTCTAGCCCCTAACCCTGACCCCGCCCCGTTAGCAGATCCCATTCCCTGGCCCTGCTCCCCCACCCTCAACGCTGGGAGCAGCTCTCACCCCTGCCTTGGCCATGGGGGACGATGCCGTCACAGGGGCACAGCCCATTGTGTCTGGCCCCAACCCCGAGGTCTCCTGCGAGCTGGCGCTGGGATCCCGACCAGCCTGAAATGACAAGAGACATCATGTGTGTATGTGTATGGGGGGGGGCTCCTCCCCCACTCAACTTCACCCCGTGACAGGGGACACTGACCTGGGCACTCACAGAGCCCTGCTCCGGTCGCGTGCCGTCTGTCTGGGTTCAGCTCCCCTTCCGCTCTGTGTCCACCACCTGCGTCAGACACGAGAAGGGAAGCTAAACGCTTGCCAGGTGCTGAGATGCAGCCCCTCTGGGGTGCGGCACAGGGGCTGTTTATACAGGGACCCCTCGCCCGGTGCCGAGCTGCAGCTGGCTCTGGGGTGGGGTGTGGGGGCTGGTTATACAGGTCCCCCATCCCCTCTCACCTGGCACAGGGGCCGAGCAGGCTGCCATGCCTACAGACAGCAGCAGGAACAGGCACAGGAGTCGGTCCATTTCGGCAGCGCTGTCTGGGGGCTGCCGCAGCCTTTATACCCCAGCGGCTGCCGTCCCGGTGCCCATTGGCTGCGGCTTGGCCCAGCGGGGGGGGGGGACCCATTGTCCTGTCACCCTGACGACTCTGACGGGAACCGAGCAGGAAGGATTAGTGCGGAGCGGTGACTTTTGGGCTGATTCCCAGAGCGTGCAGTGCCCCAGGGCTTCCCCATTCCAGAGCCTTCCTGGCACCCCAGGCCCTCCGCCTCCAGCTCGGGGAAATGAAACCGAGAGCTGGGATAGAACCCAGGAGTCCTGCCCCCCAGACCCACCTGGGCCAGACCCACCAAAGCCCACTCCCCTCCCAGAGCTGGGGATAGTCCCAGGACACCCTGTTCCCCAGGAGCTGCATTGGGGGAACACAGAGCTGCTCTGGGGTGAGATGGGAACCCCGCTAGATGATGCAGGAGGGACACAGCATGAACCCCATGCCCTGGGTGCTGCCATCCCCCCTTGTGCCCATTCCCCGGATGGCCCCTGGGTGGCGCTGTGACACTGCGAGCTCTGGGTGCTGCGGGCTCAGGGGGGGTCAGCTGTGCTCCCTGGAGGGGAGCGGTGGGGTGGATCTGAACCCCTGTCCCCCCCTCCGCTGGGTGGGGGACACAGAGCGAATAACCCCCCAGAGGGACACACACACCCGGTCCCGGTGCCACCTGGAGTCGGGCCAGCCCCCAGCTGGCGCAGGCTGCCTCAGCGAGGGGTGGGAAGACTGCAGGGGGCACGAGGGGCAGTGGGTGCCCCAGGGGCACTCTGGGGCTAAGGGAGCACCCAGGGGGGCTGGGCTGCCCAGGTGGGGTCTGGGGGGGCCTGGAGTCTGCAGAGCTGGGGACACCCAGAGGGCTGGGGTGGGGTGGAAGGGGCACCCGGGGGTTGGGGCTGGATCCTATTTGGAGCGGGTGAGTTTGGGGCTCAGAGATGTCACACAGTGTGGGGGGGTCAGTGCATGGGAACTGAAATGGGAGGAAACCCCCCACCCCTCCGGTTCCCTCCAAACAAAACCCCAGCCGGGGGAGGGGGGAAGATTCTGCCCCCCCCTCCAGTGCAGGGCCCCTCCCACCCCGACAGCACCGTGCCCGTGTGACTCAGCACAGAACCATCCCAGGCAAGTCTGGGCCCGGGCAGCCTCCGGGCGTCGCTGGGGCACGGGGGGCGGGGGGGGCGCTGCCAGTTACAGCAGGAATGTGCGTGTCACAGAGCACCCAGACCCCGTCCGGATCGCGGCCCAGCCACCATCGGGGTCCCGACCCCGAGTGAGATCAGGGCCCCGACGCACCAGGAAATGCCCAGAGCCCCCAGAGTGAGGGCGTCGGATGCTGCACAGACCCCAGGTGAGACTGGGGCCCTGTCGCACTGGTCACTATACAGACCCTGACTGACATTGGTGCCCCATCACACCCAGTGCTGCTCAGCCCCCCTGACCGAGATAGGCCCCCATCACGCTGGGCCCTGCCCTGCCCTGCCCCCCCCAGAGATGAGGGCCCCATCGCAACAGGGGCTGCCCAGACCCCACCTGAGATGGGGGCCTCATCCCTGCCCAGCCCCCCAGACAGACCAGGGCCCTGCCAGGCCGGGCGCTGCCCAGACCTCGGCTAAGGTCAGGCCCCATTGCTCGGTCACTGCCCAGAGATCGTCCCCCCATTGCATGGGTGCTGCACACACCCAGACGGGGCGAGTGTCTCTGTGAGTGTGGCCCCACGTGCCGACACACCTGTGCTGAGTGTGACACTCTGCCAGGCCCATCTGGGCGTGTTTGCACTGGCGCCAGTGCCTGCGCCAGCCACAGCATGCGGGGTCCCCCAAGGGATCCCCGAGCCCCGGTACTGAACATACGAGCGGCCGGACTGGGTCAGAGCAAAGGTCCATCCAGCCCAGTGTCCTGCTGCCGACAGGGGCCAGTTCAGGGTGCCCCAGAGGGAGTGAGCAGAACAGGGGACATGGAGTGACCCATCCCCTGTCGCCCATTCCCAGCTGCTGGCAAACAGAGGCCGGGGACACCCTCCCTGCCCAGCCTGGCTAATGGCCACTAATGGTTCTGTCCTCCATGAACTTGTCTAGTTCTGTTTTGAACCCTGTTCTAGTCTTGGCCTTCCCAACATCTTCTGGCAGGGAGTTCCACAGGTTGACTGTGTGTTGTGTGCAGAAATACTTATTTTTGTTTGTTTTAAACCTGCTGCCTAGTAATTTCATTGGAAAAAAAAAACAGGAGTACTTGTGGCACCTTAGAGGCTAACAAATTTATTTGAGCACAAGCTTTCGTGGGCTACAGACCCACTTCTCCGGATGCCTGGAGTGAAAATACAGGAGGAAGATACAGATATACACAGAGAACATGAAAAGATGGGGGTGGCCATAGTCTCATGACAGTTCGTACGGCCACCCCTATTGTTTCATGTCACCTATGTATCTCTTCCTACTGTATTTCCACCCCATGCATCCCATGAAGTGGGGTTTAGCCCAGGGAAGTTTATGCTCAGATAAATGTGTCAGTCTCTAAGGCAGTGGCCCTGCCAGGGCAGCCATGTGCACCTGCCCACCGGACAAGCAGCCGCCGAAATGCTGCCGAGAAGCAGCACGTCAAGAAGTGCTGCTGAAATGCTGCTGATTTTCGGCAGCGACTCTTCTTGATGTTGCTCCTTCTCGGCGGCATTTCGGCTGGCGCCCGCCCCACGGGAAGGTTGGCCCCCTGCTCTGAGGTGCCACACGGACGCCTCCTTCTTTTTGCTGCTACGGACTAACCCAGTTACCCCTCTGCAGCCTAATGTCATTGGGTGACCCCCTAGTTCTTGTGTTATGAGAAGGAGTAAATAACACTCCCTGTCTTCCATCCGACGCAGTGGGGATTCACCCACAACCGCTCATGCTCCCAAACGTCTGTTAGACTCTCAGGGGCCCCAGGGCTCTTTGCTGCTTTTACTGATCCAGACTAACAGGGCTCCCCTCTGACACTTGACTCCCTGTTAACTCTCTCCACACCAGCCATGGTTCTACAGATCTCAGCCATATTCTCTGCTCAGGCGACTCTTTTCTAAGCGGAACAATCCCAGTTTTATTAACCTCCCCTCACACCGCAGCTGTTCCACGCCCCTAACAATGTTTTTTGCCCTTTTCTGAACCTTTCCCAGTTCCAATAGATCTTTTCTGAGATGGGGCAGCCACATCTGCCCCCAGCTGCCCCTGCCCTGGAGCGGGACCCACAGGTGCAGGGACGGAAACACCTGGGCAGGTGGGGGGAGCCCGGCCAGAGGGGCTGGCTCGGGGTTAGCCCCGCCCCCGGAGTGGGGAGGGACCGGAGCTGTCTGGTCCCCACCCCGCCCGGTCAGAGTCTCACTCAGGGAGCCCTGGCAGCTGGCACAGCTGCTCCAGAGAACCCAGGCGTCCGGCCGGGCCCCTGCACTCGGCCACGGCAGGCAGCGACCCCCTGGGGAGGGGCAGGGCCATGGGGCGTCGGCCCGGGAGCTGGGACCCCCCCACATGGGGCGGCCCCTGGAAACGGCTGCTGCTGGCAGGTGAGAGCGGGGGGGGGCACGAGTCACCCCCTCGGTAGTCCCAGGATGGGGCCCGTGCGCCCCCCCTCACTCCGCAGCCTGCCCCGCCCCCGGGGTTATCCCGTCTGCCGGACAGCTGGGGCCGGGTGGTGCCGAGTGTGGATTGTTCTTTGGTGCCTGGTCGGATCCCGGCCTCAGGGACACCGACCACCCGCCTGTAACCCGCCTCCGGCCTGTCCGTCCGTCTGTCTTTCTATCCCCCCCCCCGCCCCATCTACCCCCAGTGGTGTCGGCGGGTGGATATTGTGTCCCATGGAGCAGCTCCGATTTACACCCTCCGGGCTCCGGCCCTGGGCGTTTTCTCACCAGACTTCCCTGTCCCAGGCCCCCCCCCCCGCTCATCCCCTCTCTTCCCTGCCCCAGTGGGGTGGGGGAGCCGCCGGCCCCCGCTTACCCCGCGCTAACCCCGCCCTGGCCTGGGGGGGGGGTCAGAGCCGGGGGGGTCACATGTTTGACTCTCAGCGGCTTTGGGGAGACCCCCCATCCCATCTCCCTGCAGCTGCGGGCGGCTCCTGCCCCCCACCCAGCCCGATCCGCACCCCGCCCTCTGCTCTGCGACTGGGGAGCGACAGCTGGAGCCCGGGACAGGTCCCCCCAGTCGGGGGTTGGGTCTGGAAGGGGGGCAGGGACCGGCCCAGGGTCCGCCCCGCGCTCCATAGCCGGGTGTAGCCGGGCGGCTGCTCCCCGCTGGCCCCGACTGACCCCCCGGCCCCGGCCCCTCGCTGCCCCACTGAGACTCTCCTTCCCCCGCAGCCTCCGTCCTGGGCTCCTGCCTCCAGCCGGCGCCGGCCCAGACCCCAGTGTCCATCGTCCTCACCCCGCCGAGCCCCGCGCTGGGAGGGGGCGTCAGCCTGGCCCCGCAGCCAACGCCACAGAACTTCGTGTCCTGCAGCTGGTACCGATCAGCGATCACTGATGACAAAAACCTGATCCTCAGCTACTACCCACTAACCCCCCCGGTTCAGCAGAACGGCTCGGCCCACACGAGGCGGGAGACAGCGGGGCCGGGCTGCGTCCTGCACATCGCGGGGTTAACGCTCAGCGACAACGGGAGCTACACGGTGAAGATAGAGATACCTACCGCTACTATCCCGGTCCCGTCCATCACAGTGGTTCTGCCCGTCTATGGTAAGTGCCACCCCCAAAGCTGCGCTGATCCCGTCCGTGTCCCCCCCGCCATCCCCGCCCCAGCGACGGGGCTCTGGGCGTCTCCCCCGGGATAAGCCTGGCTAGGATATGGGGGAACCCGCCCCCAAACACAGACACCTGTGGGGTAGCCTGGGACTCCCTGCCCCCTGCTTCTCCTGGGAGCTGGTGCCCCCCAGAAATGTGGGGCCCTGGGGCCCCCCATCCTGCCATTACCCCCCCAGCTCTGGCCCTCCCTGGCAGTGCCAGCAGCGGGGGGCTGAGCCTGACTGGGCATAGGGGGGTCCCTGGGTTTCCCAGCACCCACCAGAGCCTGCCGTTCCCACCGCTGGCTGTACAGGGTCCGGGGTGAAATGGTTTTGCTGGGTCCCAGCTCGGGTCCTGGCCCTTGAGTGGGATCCAGCCCCTCACTGGCAGCCGCAGCAAAGGGGCAAAGGGCTGGGTCAGAGACCCTGAGATCCCCTGGGGCAGGGGTAGGCAACCTATGGCACTCGAGCTGATTTTCAGTGGCACTCACACTGCCCGGGTCCTGGCCACCGGTCCGGGGGACTCTGCATTTTAATTTAATTTTAAATGAAGCTTCTTAAACATTTTAAAAGCCTTATTTACTTTACATACAACAATAGTTCAGTTATATATTATAGACTTATAGAAAGAGACCTTCTAAAAACGTTAAAACGTATGACTGGCATGCGAAACCTTAAATTAGAGTGACTAAATGAAGACTTGGCACAGCACTGCTGAAAGGTTGCCGACCCCTGCACTAGGATTTGGGGCACACACTGGTGAGGGGGCTGTGTGTGTTGTGGGGGGAGCTCTCCCTCATGCCACCTGCATCGACCCTGCTCTGGGCATGGAGGAGCAGGCTCTGGGGGCCCAGCCCCCCCAGCCTCTCTGGTGCCCCCCCCCCAGAGTCTCTGGTGTCTGCAGTGTCCCCCTGCCTGTCCCAGCCTCTCCAGCTCCCCCTGGTGTCCCTGGCAGCCCCCATCCCATCCTGGTATCCCAGTGCCCTCCCACCCCACAGCTTCCTGCCACCACAGCTTCTCCAGGCCCCATTAGCGTCTCCCCCCATCCCGGCATCTCTGCCTTGCCAGCCCGAGTGAGCATTAACCTGCCTGGGGAGAGCTGGGTCGTGCTGCCCCGGGGAGCTGGCACTGGCGGCTCTGCCTGGGGAAGGACGGGCTGCAGGCGGGGGGTGGGGACAGGCAGCACCATCACAACTCCCTGTTCATGGAGCTCTGGGACGTGGCCCCCAGCGCTGGGGGGAGGGAAATGGCTGGTGCTGGGGGGCAGTGGGGAGGGGGTTGCTCCAGGGCATGGGAGCGGGGTCCATGCTGGATGTGGGCACAGGGTGTCCCATGCTGTGGGGGGGAGTCCGGGTTGGGGAAGGTGTCTGTGCTGGGGCTTCAGAGGCACATCTGTGTGTGATCGGTGCTGCTGTGACACCCGCTCTTGAGCGCTGGGTATTTGGGGGGCAGATTTGCCCCTTCTCCCTCTGGCTCCGTTGGGAGCTGGGCCTCTCCGGGACACTCCCCCAGCCCCATCCGTGTGTCCTCACCTGGGGCCAGGATGGGGTCACCCGGGCTCGAGATCAAGGTTCTGTGTTCGGCTGGTGGTTCCCTCCCCAGACTCTGGGGTGCCCCACACCCCCTGCCTCCCCAGGTGTCTGTGGGCTGCTCTCCCCTCTCTCTAGCACACCCTGTTCCCCTGCCGCTGGCGTCCATCTTGCAGTGTGATCAGTGCAAAGATCTTTGCACATCCTCGTGCAAACCCCACCCCCTGGCTCGCACCATGTGATTCTTGGCCTCAGTTCCCCTCCCTCTTTGCAGGGAGGAGCAGGCTCACTGGACCTGATCCTGGTCCCACTGGCCCCAGTCCAGCGCTGCTGCCCAGGCCCCGGTGGGAGTGCAGGTGGGATCGAGAGATTGACGGGGGCTGTAGGACAGGGATCTGGGGGTGCAGGAGCCTGTTCCCCACCGATGCCCCCATAGATCCAGTGCCCATCGCTGTTGGGAAGCCAGGAGCTGTGGTCACCTTGTGCCTCAACTTCCGGTGGCATGTGGGGCCTGTTTGTGTTTTCCACCCACACACACAGTAACTGGGGGCAGAGGGAGCCCTGCTGCTGTGGATGTGTGTGGGGGGGTCCCTGGGAGCTCTGGGGGGTACCTGCCAGGCCGCCCCATCCCTGGCTAATCACCCTGGGGCCCGTTCCCAGCGGCTCCTTGCCCAGGGAAGTGGCCGCAGAAGGAAGTTGTGTCTCTGGCAGTCGACCCATTTGCTTTCAGAGGGAGGTAACCCTGGAGATCTCTGTGCGCCACCCCCCTGGGAGGGACCTTGCTGCTCTCTGTGCCCATCGACTGCCCCCTGGGGCTGCTGCCCCGTGGGACTCAGCAGAGAACCTGGAGTTTCATCTGCCTGTGGCTGTGGGGCCTGGACTCCTGGGTTCAATTCCCAGCTCTGCCGCTGACCCTCTGGGCGCCCTTGGGCCAGTCCCTGCCCCTCTCCAGGCCTCGGTTCCCAGCTGTAACATGGAGACTGATCCTGCCTTTGGCCGCTTAGACTGGGAGCCCTTCAGGGCAGGGGCCGTCTCGCTATGTGTGTGTGCAGCACCCGGCGCGGCAGGCCCTGATCTTAGCTGGGGTCTAGGCAGTGCCCAGCGCGACGGGGCCCTGATCTGGGTCAGGGTCTGGGCAGCACTTGGCCCGACGGGGCCCTGATCTCAGTGGGGGTCTGGGCAGCACCCAGCCCGATGGGGCCCTGATCTGGGTCAGGGTCTGGGCAGCGCCTGGAACAATCAGCCACTGCGTGTTACCATAATCCACATAACAGATCAACCTGCTGAAACACAATGGAGCAAATCCATCCCTGGTGTAGGCAGCTCAACCCCTGGCTCTCGCGCTCTGCCCAGGGCAGTTCTCCAGCACAGGCCACGCAGTCCTGCCAGCCCCCCAACTGAAGCACGTCTGGCTGGAGGCTGGCAGCCCCTCCCTGCCCCCTGAGCCCCCCAGCCCGACCCCCTGGTCCATGGCACAGAGGCCCCGCAGCACGGCCGGGGCTGGGAAGCTGCAAACACCTGTTTTCCTCGGGAGCGGGTGGCCAGATGCAGGGAGGGAGTGTGGTGGGGCCCCCCGACGGGCAGAGTCTGGGGTGGGAACCCCGGGCGGGGTCTGATGGGAAGAGCTGGGAGAGCAGCAGAGGGGTGGGGTCCTTCCCCCCCAGCAGAGACCCACCAGGCCTGGCTGTTCGCTGCCCTCGGCCTCCCGCCCCCATTCACCGGGCAGGGGCCCTGGGCTGAGGGCACCGGGGGAAGGGCGGCTGGTGAGGTCACTCTCGGCTGTGTCACCCGGGGTGGGGGATGGGGGGGCGGCTGGGTCCTTGGTGCCTGGCTAGACCCACCCTGGGACCCAGAGTGAGATACTCTACGGGGTGTGTGTGGCACTTCCGCCCCACAGTGTCTCCAAAAACCCCCACATCGCCCTGGGGAACTTTCTCCTCCATGTGCCGTGGCCCCCACCCTGGTCGCCAGGGAGCCGGGAGCCCCTCCCTCCGTGAGCCCTGGCCCCGCCTCCCCACAAGTCGGGGTCTGGCAGGGTTATAGGAAAGTCCCCTGATAAGCAGCGAGCTGGTTAATGGGTAACTTGCTGGGGGAAGCAGGAGCTCAGAGCCCGACAATCCCTGCACCCAGCAGTGAAGCTGGTGGATCTATTGTCCAGGGCAGAGCGGCAGGGCAGGGGGTGGCTGATAATCACCTAGAACAGCTCCTGCGGTGTCCTTTGCCCCCGTGTGCCTGTCACCCCGAACCCGTCTGCTAATCCCCCCTCCCCTGGTGCGCCTTGTCGGTAACCTTCAGCCAGCGCCAGGGAAGGGGAAGGGGAAAGTGCCGTCAGAGTCGCTGTAAACCGTTAATAATTAACAGATTTGGTGCCTTTGAGGCCAGCAGGGGTGATTCTACCAACTAGTCTGGCTTCCTGCATAGCACAGGCCAGAGAATCCCCTGTTAGTGCAGTATGGAGCCCAGACACTCGTGTTAGCTGAACAGGTCCCAGCCTGGATCCAAGATGGAGGCTCCACCCCTGCCCTCGGACGACGTTCGTCCCAGGGGCTGGTCACCCTGCCTGGTCCAGCCTGGGCCTTTGTCTAACTGGGACGTGTCTGCCTGGAACTTCCAGCCGTTCCCTCTTGCTCAGCCTGGGAGCACTCGGCCTGGTGTTACCTCCCCAGGGAGGGAGGGTTTCTAGCGTGAGGTTTGCTGCCATGTTGGATTGCGATTCTTACCACGGCAGGTTCACTTACTCACCAGATCAGCGATCGGGGTCACCAGTGTTGTCAGAAGACTTTTCTTATTTCCATATAGCACGCAGCCGAGTGATATCAACAAGGAGAAAGCAGAGCACCACACCGGTAGCACTCTGACAACACACTTCTGACAACACAGGCCACCCCTTGGGGACGTCCTCTCCGTCACTCACCGCGCTGATATCGCCCATCCCCGCAGGGTGTGCTGGCCCTCGGGTTCTCCCCAGCACCTGCTCGTCCCCCCTGGGCAGGCCTGGGTTAACCCCAGAGCGTCTGTGCTTCCCCAGAGCTGCATCAGCCGGTCACTCGTTCCACCAGCCGCTCCCATCAGCGCCTCGGGCACCCGCTCTCGCCGGCTCTGCACCCAGCGCCTGCTCTCTCGGTGCCTGGGCAGTTCCGGTTTCACCCCGTGGGGTCTGTTCTCCGTGGGCTTTTCCCACGTGTCCTGAATCTGGATCGTCCATGGCTCCGGATTCCTTTCCCAGCACAGCCCACGCTGCCGTCTCTGCCTGTCTGTGCCCAGCGCCTGGTCGCTTGTGACCCGTCCTGCCTCCCCTCAGCTCCGTGTCTTTGCCCTGTGTGGGAATCGGACGTCAGCTGGGTGCACATCTCTCACCCACCCTCTGCCCTCAGCGCAGCCCGTGCTCCCTGCTCTGTCTCTGTCTCTGCCCCATGTCCTGTCCATCGGGCTCTGGGTCCATCCCGGTTTCACCCCACGTTCCCTGTGTCCATGGGATGCTCTCCCCACCCCCCAGCAGGATTGGGGTCAGCCGGTGCTTACTCCCCAGTGTGGGGCCAGGCTGGAGCTCCAGGGGGCAGGAACATGTTACCCCATCCTGGGACATACGCCCCCCCAGCTGCTCCCGTGTGCCTCGGATAACTGCCTGCCCCTTTCTGCCCCTCACAGGGGGTGTCTGGGGCTGTGACGCAGGAGGGAGCGGGGTGGACTGACCAGGGAATGTCGTCTAGTTTTACTGGGACTGTCTGCATGGGGGAGGGGAGAGAAGGGGGTGACTTTAATTAAGGGATGGTACCTGAGCCTGTGACCGGAGCCAGAAAGGGGGTGGGGCGAGGCGACACCTCTGCCCGGGAAACTGGGAGAGGGGGAGAAGGAGGGGGAGAGCCGGCTGGAGAGGTTTGGGTTTCAGTTCTGGGCTGGCTAGGAAGAGGCAGGGAACCCCAAGCTGGGGTCTAAGCTCCCTGCCCCCCAGAAGGACTTGACTGAGGGGTCTTGGTTGTACCAACAAGCTCTGCTGTAGCCTGCGTTCCTACTGTCCAATAAACCTTCCCTCTTACTGGCTGGCTGAGAGTCCCGGTGAATACATGTCTATCTGGGATGGTCTAGACAGTATTTGGGGACAGTATCAGGGGACTGGACTCAATGACCTCTCGAGGTCCCTTCCAGTCCTAGAGTCTATGAATCTATGAATCATAGGAAGTGGGGGGTGCAGGGCCCTGACTCCCCCACACTCTGTGATGGGTCAACATCACCATCTCCCCCTTTGTCCCCATCGAACCCGGGGCCGTGACCCTGAGCTGTGAGGCTGGGGGCAGCCCGGTTTCCTACAGCTGGTTCAAGGATAACGAGATCGTTAAGGCTGGAGACCGCGTCCCTCTGAGCAGCGACAACCAGACCCTGACGCTGGATCCTGGCAGCAGGAACGACTCGGGCAGTTACACCTGTCACGGGGTCCCCGGGCACTGCTCTGGAGCTGCTCCCCACAAGCCAGGCAGGACTCTGGGGAGCCTCCTCCCCCTCGGAGCAGCCTGTCTGCAGGGCAAGAAGCTCCCCCGGCTTCACCTCCTGGGTCTCTCCTTGGAGCATTCAGCCTCCTCTGCCCCCCCGTGCGCTTCCCCCAGCGAGTCCGCCCCAGCGGGGTCCTGGGGGGCCACAGGGTCCTGCCCCCCCACTGCGCAGGCAGACGTGACTCTCAGCCAGCCAGTAACACAGAGGTTTATTCGATGCCAGGAACAGGGGCTAACACAGAGCTTGTAGGTACCGCGAGCCGGACCCCTCGGCCGGGTCCATTCTGGGGGGCAGTGAGCCAGACCCCCACGTTTGCCCTCACTCCTCGTCCCCAGCCAGCCCCAGACTGACCCCCCGTCCAGCCCCTCCTCTCTGGACTTTGTCTCTGTCCCGGGCCAGGAGGTTACCTGATCTCTTTGTTCACCTTTAGCATCCCCTTGCGGGGGGGAAGGGCCCGGGCCATTTGTTGCCAGGAAACAGAGGGTCGGCCAGAAACTGAGGCCCCCCCACAGTATTCAGAGGAAACATTAAGAACAGCCCCACTTCCTCACAACGCTGCCAGCTCCCAGAACGCCACCGTCCGGCTGGACGTGGTCTGTAAGCATGAGCCCTGGCAGCCAAGGGTCCTTCCCCACTTCCCGGGGGAGCTCTGGCTGGTGGGTCAGAGATCGGGGGCCCTGGGGGCAGGAGCTGGAGGATCTGTGAGACGCAGACAGACAGACGTGGGGCTGGGGGAGCTCCAGCTGGTGGGTCAGAGATCGGGGCCCTGGGGGCAGGAGATGGAGGATCTGTGGGACACAGACAGATGTGGGGCTGGGATCTGTGGGAGCAGAGGGCTCTAACCCTGCAGGCCAACACGGAGCAAGACCCTGCAGCTGGGAGCTGCACTGAGTCAGAGCCAGCCTGGGGGTACGGGGCCACTTCCCCGCAGGGAGGGGACCCCAGAGGAGCAGCTTGGGGGGAGGAATCTCCATCACGGGTTCTTTAAATCCAGATCTCTCCAAACCATCTCTGTCTGGGCTGGGTGATGTAGGGGGATCTGCCCCAGGTTCCCCAGTGGCTCGCACTGGACAGTGCCCAGGACACCCGCTGGCTTTGGGATCTCAGGCCTGTTGGGCGCTGAGGTCTCTGCACCCGGAGGAGCCTGCGCTCCCCCCGTCCCCTCCCCAGCATGCAGCTCTCCTGTGTTTGCTCCAGATGGGCCTGACGCCCCCACGATCACCCCCCGCCAGAAGCTTTATCCACAGGGCTCCACCCTCAGTCCGTCCTGCCAGGCTGCCTCCAACCCACTGCACTGAGTGTGGGGTTCCGCTGCCCACCCCCAGCTCTGAGCTCCTGGTCCCCAATCTCTCCGTGGCCACTCTGGGATTTACACCTCTATGGCCAGCAATAACCTCTTCCGCACAACCACCCTGGAGATAGAGGTGCTGGGTGAGTAGCCGGGCACCGTGCCCTGTGCCCACCTCGTCTCGGGCACACAGAGCAACTGGGGCTCCATCGCTGTCTGTCCAGCCTGCGCCCCGGCCATGCCAGATCTGCCCTGTCTCCAGCCGGGCTCCCTGTCTGCTTGGGACGTCCCCTGTCGCCTGTCACGCTGCACCGACCCCGCGGGTCAGCACCGTTCCTGCGCCCTGGGCTCTGCCTGGCTCTGCAGCCGGGTCTGGGGTCTTCAGCTCAGTTCTGGATTCACCCCTCGGGCTCTGTTCTCCAGGGGACGCTCCCGTCTGTCTCCAGTCTGGATCAGACACGCCCTGTCGCCTGTCACTGCCGGCGCTGATCCCGCTCCCCGTGCTGGGTGCTCTCGGCTAGTTCACTTTCTCTCCAGCCACATCTGGTCCTCTACACTCTGGTCCTGTCCAGCTTCCTGATTGTCTCCTGCCACTCACTTGACCAACCTGGCAGCTAGTGCAGTTCACAGTCCTCAGAACCGGACCCGAACTATCATGAGATAAATTTCTTCTCTGTCTGAACCCAGGGTCCTGTCAGGCTGCGATTTCCACCTTTTCTACCCGTCGTGTGGGCCAGAAACTTGCCCTTTGTTAAATTGAAGTGAAGATTCTCCTGGAAATCACAGCACTCCAGGAGCTGCAGATTTAAAAGGGGGCATCCAACATGGCAGGAGTTGGCCAATGGCTCCCTCTGAGACCCCATCGTTCCTTGTCTGAGACGGTCTGTGGTGGAAATGGCCAGAGGACCCTTCTCACAATCCTGTGGGATGGCGGCTTGATCCCAGGCGCATGGAGGGGCAGGGACACAGGGTTTCTGTTCCCTGCACAGAAATGCTGCCCAGGGCAATGGTGATGCCCGACCAAATCCTGATGCTGGAGAACAGGACCTTTGCACTCACGTGCAACAGCTCCGCCTGTGCCTACACCGTGCTCTGGCTCCGGGACGGGTGTCCCTCCCAGCCAGTGAGCAGCTGGGGCTGTCCTCAGGAATCTGCCCCTCACGGTGTTGGGTGTCACCCGGAACGACGCCGGCGCCTACCAGTGCGAGGTCGGGAACCCCGTCAGTACTGAACGCAGCGAGCCCAGCACCATGACGCTGGCCTGTGAGTAACTGCAGCCCCGTCCCCCCGGCCGCGCTGCCCCTGGCCCTGCCGGCATCACCCAGCCATGGAGATGCAGCTGCCTCTGGGGTGGGGCAGGGGGCTGGTTAAACAGGGACCCCTCGCTGGTTCCATCCCTCCCTCTCTGTGTAGATAGGCCAGGCTCCTCCAGGATAGACCTTCCAGGACCCATCGCCCTGCCCCTTAGGGTCCCGCTGACCCTCACATGCATCTTGTGCTCCATCCCGGTCCCGAACTATCACTGGCGTTCCAATGGAACCAACTTATACAAGGCCGGGAGCAGCTTGACCTTTAACCCCACAACCTTGGATCAGCTGGGCACGTACGAGTGCCAGGCTCACAACCCCGTCACCGGCCTCACGGCTAGCGCAGAGATCATGGTGCTGGGTGACTAGCTGGGCACCGCGCCCCACGCCCACCTCCGTGTCAGGCTCACAGAGCGCTGGGGGCTCAATCCAGCTGGCTCCAGCCACTCCAGATGTGTCCTGTCTCCACTTGGACCCCCTGTTTGCCTGGGACATCCCCTGTCACCCTGTGCACCATCCCCACAGGTCAGCACCATTCCTGTCTCTGCAGCCAGGTCTGGGGCCTTCAGGTCTGCTCTGGATTCAGCCCTCGAGCTCTGTTCTCCAGGGGACGCTCCCGTCTGTCTCCAGTCTGGATCAGACACCCTGTCGCCTGTCACTGGCTGCACCGATCCCGCTCCCCGTGCTGGGCGCTCTCGGCTGTTTCACTCTCTGTCCAGCCACATCCCCCTGCGCTCTGGTCCGGTCCAGCATCCTGATACTCTCCTGTCGCTTCACCAACTCGGCAGCCAGCGCAGCTCACAGACCTCAAGCAATCACAAGATTTAAATCTGCTTCTGGCTGGGGCCATCTCTTTGCTGTCTGGACCTGGGGTCTTGTCGGGTCACGATTTCCACCTTTTCTCCCCAGTCGTGTGGGCCAGAAACTTGCTCTTTGTTAAATGAAAGTGAAGATTCTCCTGGAAATCACAGGACTCCAGGAGCTGAGGATTTAAAAGGGGGGCACCAACATGGCAGGAGTTGGCCAACGCCTCCCTCCGAGACCCCATCGTTCCTTGTCTGAGTCGGTCTGCGGTGGAAACGGTCAAAGGACCCTTCCCAGAATCCCGCAGGGCAGCAGCCCTGATCCAGGTGGATGGAGGGGCAGGACACACGGTGACACACTCTTTGCTCCCGGCACAGAAAAGCTTGCCAAGCCCACAGTGATGCTCAACCAAACTGAGGTCTGGGAAAATGGGAACCTCACCCTCCCATGCAACACTTCCCCCAGCGCCGACACCGTGCTCTGCTTCCGAGACGGGTTGTCCCTTGTGCCCAACAAGTAGCTGGGGCTGTCGCCAGACAACCGGACCCTCACGGTGCTGAATTTCAGCTCGGCCAATGCCGGCGCCTACCAGTGTGAGGTCGGGAGCCCTGTCAGCACCCACCACAGCGAGCCCAGCACCATGACCTGGCCTGTGAGTAACTGCAGCCCCGTCCCCCGGCTGCGCTGCCCCTGGCCCTGCCGGCATCGCCCAGCCATGGCGATGCAGCTGCCCATAGAGTTGGGTGTGGGGCTGTTTATACGGGGATCCCTTTCTGGTGCCGACCTCTCCCCTGACCTCCTCCCCCGCTGTGCAGATGGGCCGGACTCCGGCAGGATGGAGCCATCAGAGCTCCTCCCCCAGCCCTTGGGGTCCCCTGTGAACCTGACGTGCGTCTCTGAGTCCGTCCCAGCCCCGCACTATGGCTGGGTTCTCAACAGCACTGAATTAAAGGAGACCGGGAGCAGCTTGACCCGTAATCTGACGAGCCTGGATCAGCAGGGCAGGTACGTGTGCCAGGCACAGAACCCCGTCACCAGCCTGACCAGGAACAGCACCACCCGGGTGATCGTGGTGCTGGGCGAGTAGCCGGGCACCGCGCCCCACACCCTCTTCTGTCTCAGGCACCCAGAGATCCTGGGGCTCCGTCACTGTCTGTCCAGCCGGCGTCCCGGCCACTCCGGATCTGCCCTGACTCCAGCCGGGCTCCCTGTCTGCATGAGACGTCCCCTGTCGCCTGTCACTCCGTGCACCAACCCTGCGGATCAGCACCGTTCCTGCGCCCTGGGCTCTGCAGACAGGTCTGGGGTCATCACGTCTGTTCTGGATTCACCCCTCGGGCTCTGTTCTCCAGGGGACGCTCCCGTCTGTCTCCAGTCCGGATCAGACACCCCCTGTCGCCTGTCACTGCCGGCACCGATTTGTGCTGGGGGCTCTCGGCTAGTTCACTCTCTCTCCAGCCACATCCCCCTGCGCTCTGGTCCGGCCCAGGGCCCAGCTCCACCCCGTGGGCTCTGTCCTGTGGGGGCTGCTCCCAGCCGTGCTGCAGCTGGGCCAGACGCTGCCTGTCGCCTGCCAAGCGATGCCCGACCCATCCGATCAGCAGGTCGAGTGCCCTGCGCTGTGCCCGTCTCTCCCTCCCGGCTCCGTCCTGTCCCTGCCCCTCCGGGGCATCTGTCGTCTGTGGGACGCCCCCATCACACCCCACTGCAGCTCAGACAGCAGATTCCTGCCCCCCTGGCACCTCCGGCTGGTTCCCACCTGGGCCGGGCCTATGGCCATGGCTCTGGCGGGGGGTGTCGGTCTGTACCCGCTATCAGCCTACGGGCTGGCTCCAGGCCCCCAGCCGCACACCGGGTCTGTGTCCCTGCCTGAGATCTGGGCACTGCTGGCCCCGGCGCTGCCCCCTGGGGGTGGGTAGCGGATGGGGCAGATCGGGGGGGGGAGGCCCCATCTCTCTGAGCCGCTGTTTCCTCCTTCGCTCTGTTGGTTCTGTCCTGGAATTTACCCACTCGTTCCTTGTCTGCCTGCTTCCCACAACCCCCGCGCCCCTCGGTGCCCCCCAGCAAGGGGAGCTGGAGAGTGAATTAGCCAGCGGGCAGGACAGGGAGCTTGGAGGGGGACAAGGGGATGGGGGCTGCCCTGAGGGAACAGACAGGAGGGGATGTTCCCAGCCCCCCAGGGAAGGGGGTACAGACTGGAGGGGTTTCCTTGGCCCTGCCGCTGGAGTCCGGACGCCCCCTCCCCAGTCAGACTCTCGTGGGCCGTGGGGAGAACCCAGGGGGCCTGGGGCTGCGAGGCCCTTGCTGAGCTATGGGGCTGGGTAGGAATGGGGGGCAGTGCTAGGCTGGGCAGCTGTCCCCCACCACGACATCACCCCGATCTCCCCGGGGACGGTGAGCGGTTCTGGCTGACTGCCCACGATGCACCAGCGAGGTCACCCCCACCCCCGGCCTGGGTCTGGGATGGGCAGCGCCGTCCAGGTCAGAGGGGACGGCAAGGAACCGGCACAGGGCCGTGCCCACGGGGCAATGCCAGCAGCACCAGGCGACCTGTGGGGTTGTGACCCTTGAGTCGGGCCCAAACCGTCACGGGATCGGCTTGAAAATCCTGCTGTCGGGACGCAGCCTGGGATCTGGTACAACAACAGCCGAGAGTCTTCTGAAAATCACAGGACTCCAGGAGCCAGAGCCTCAGGGAGGCACCAATAACTGTGAGACTCAACGCCGGGGAGGGACCCTCTGCCAGAGCCCAGAAGGCGACCGCCCGTCTCCGCAGCTCTGAGGGGCAAAGGGCGAAGGACCCTTCCCACGACACCGCAGGGCAGTGACAACAGGACACTTCCCCCAGTCCCGCGGGGCGGTGGCCCCAATCCCAGGTGGATGGAGGGGCAGGACACACGGTAACGCTCTCTCTGTTCCCTGCACAGAAAAGCTTGCCAAGCCCACGGTGACGGCCAGCAAAACCCAGGTGCCTGAGAACGGGACCCTCACCCTCACGTGCAACACTTCCCCCAGCGCCGACACCGTGCTCTGGCTCCAGAACGGGTCGTACATCGCACCCAACAAGCGGCTGGGGCTGTCCCCTGACAACCGGACCCTCACGGTGCAGAATTTCACCTGGGGCGACGCCGGGACCTACCAGTGCGAGGTCAGGAACCCCGTCAGCACTGAACGCAGCGAGCCCAACACCGTGACGCTGGCCTGTGAGTAACTGCAGCCCCGGCCCCCTGCCGCGCTGTTCCTGGCCCTGCCGGCATCACCCAGCCACGGAGATGCGGCTGCCTCTGGGGCGGGGTGCGGCACCTATTTATACCTTGTTCTGCTGTCCCCTCCTTCCCAACGATCCTCTCCCATTGTGTGTAGATGGGCCAGAATCCGCCAGGATAGACCCTCCAGGACCCGTCAACCTGACCCTTGGGTCCCATTTCACCCTGACGTGTGTCGCCGACTCTGTCCCAGCCCCGAGCTATTCCTGGTTTCTCAATGGCAACAAATTACCCCAGACCGGGAGCAGCTTGACCTTTGACCTGACGACGTTAAATCTGGGCATGTACAAGTGCCAGGCTGACAACCCTGTCACCGGCCTCACGGCTAACGCGGAGATCGAGGTGCTGGGTGAGTAGCCGGGCACCGCGCCCCACGCCCGCGTCTGTCTCAGACACACAAAGCACAGGGGCCTCCGTTGCTGTCTGTCCAGCCAGCGTCCTGGCCACAGCGGGTCTGTCCTGTCTCCTGCCGGGTGCCTTGTCTGCATGGGATGTGCCCTGTCACTCCGTGCACCAACCCCGTGGGTCAGCGCCGTTCCTGCGCCCTGGGCTCTCCCCGGCTCTGAAGCCTGGGGGCTGGCTTCTCCAGGTGTGCTCTGGATCCAGCCCTCGGGCTCTGCTCTCCAGGGGATGCTCCCAACCCTCTCCAGTCTGGATCAGACACCCCCTGTTGCCTGTCACTGCTGGCGCCGATCCCGCTCCCCGTGCTCGGTTATTTCAGTGTCTCTCCAGCCACATCCCCCTGTGCTCTGGTCCGGCCCAGGGCCCAGCTCCATCCTGTCCTGTGGGGGCTGCTCCCAGCCGTGCTGCAGCTGGGCCAGATGCCAACCTGTTCATAGAATCATAGTCCAGACCCCTGCACTCAAGGCAGGACTCAGTGTTATCTAGACCATCCCTGACAGGTGTTTGTCTAACCTGCTCTTTGAAATCCCCAGTGATGGAGATTCCACAACCTCCCTGGGCAATTTATTCCAGTGTTTAACCACCCTGACAGGTAGGAACTTTTCCTAATGTCCAACCTAACCCGTTAAGAAGAATATTTTTTCTCCCTCCTCCTTGTTACAACCTTTTATGTACTTGAAAACTGTGATCGTGTCCCCTCTCAGGCTTCTCTTCTCCAGACTAAACAAACCCCATTTTTTCAATCTTCCCTCATAGCTCATGTTTTCTAGCCCGTTAATCATTTTTGTTGTTCTTCTCTGGACTTTCTGCAATTTGTGCAGATCTTTCCTCAGCATTCCCCACTCAGCATTCACAGCCCACATTAAGAACAGTCCCAGGTCATCACACATCTACAAACTTTAGAAGTGTCCTGTATTCTCTATGCCATTATCTAAATCACTGATGAAGATATTGAACAGAACTGGACCTAGAATCGATTCCTGTGGGACCCCACTCGTGATGCCCTTCCAGCACGACTGCAAACCACTGATAACTGCTCTCTGGGAACGGTTTTGCAACCAGTTCTGCACCCACTTTATAGTAGCTCCATCTAGGTTGTATTTCCCTAGTTTGTTAATGAGAAGGTCATGTGAGACTGTATCAAAAGCCTGACTAAAGTCAAGATATAACACGTCTACCACTTCCCCCCATCCACAAGGCTTGTTACACTGTCAAAGAAAACTATCAGGTTGGTTTGACACAATTTGTTCTGGACAAATCCATCCTGACTATTATTTATCACCTCATTATCTTCTACGTGTTTGCAAACTGATTGCTTAATTATTTGCTCCATTATCTTTCCGGGCACAGAAGTTAAGCTGACTGGTCAGTAATTCCCCAGGTTGTCCGTATTTCCCTTGTTATAATGAGCACTAGATTTGCCCTTTTCCAGTCTTCTGGAATCTCGCCCGTCTCCCAGGACTTTTCAAAGATAATCGCTAATGGCTCAGATATCTCCTCAGTCAGCTCCTTGACTATTCTAGGATGCATTTCATCAGGTCCTGGTGACTTGGAGACATCTAACTTGTCTAAGTAATTTTTGACTTGTTCTTTCCCTATTTTAGACTCTGATCCTACCTCATTTTCACTGGCATTCACGATGTTAGACGTCCAATTGCCACCAACCTCCTTGGTGAAAACCGAAACGAAGACGTCATTAAGCACCTCTGCCATTTCCGCATTTTCTGTTATTGTCTTTCCCCCCTCACTGAGTAACAGGCTCACTCTGTCCTTGATCTTCCTCTTGCTTCTCATGTATTTGTAGAGTTTCCTTGTTTCCTTTTATGTCCCTAGCTACTTTGATCTCGTTTTGTGCCTTGGCCTTTCTAATTTTGTCCCTACAGACGTGTGTTATTCGTTTATATTCATCCTTTGTAATTTGACCGAGTTCTCACTTTTTGTAGGACTCTTTTTTGAGTTTTAGATCATTGAAGATCTCCTGGTTAAGCCAGGTGGTCTTTTGCCAGACTTCATATCTTTCCTACACAGTGGGGTAGTTTGCTCTTGTGCCCTTAATAATGTCTCTGAAAAACTGCCAACTGTCTTCACTTGTTTCTCCCCTTAGACTTGCTTCCCTTGGGATTTTACCTACCAACTCCCTGAGTTTGCTAAAGTCGCCTCCTTGAAATCCACTGTCTCCCTCCTACCATTCCTTGATGTTGTCTTCCAAGCGACTCCCTGACCCATGATCAGTGCGTTGGGCACCCTGCTCTCTGCCTGTCTCTCCCTCCCAGCTCCGTTCTGTCTCTGCTCTCCCCCCGTGGCCTCTGCCCTCTGTGGGCGCCCACCCCACCACGCCTACCGCAGCTCAGACAGGAGACTCCTGCCCACTGCTCACCTGGTGCTTCTGGCTGGTTCCCACCCGGGCCCAGCTTTTCCCATGGCTCTGGCAGGAGGGAGGGGGGGTCGGTCTGTACCCACTAACAGCCCACGGCCTGGCCCCAAGCCCCCAGCCGCACACTGGGTCTGTGTCCCCGCCTGAGATCTGGGCGCTGCTGGTCCCAGCGTTATCTGCTGAGGGGTGGGTGGCTTATGGGGCAGATGGGGAGGCACCATCTCTCTGAGCTGCTGTTTCCGACTTCGCTTTGTTGATTCTCTCCTGGGATTTACCGGATCCTTCCTTGTGTACCCCCCCATGCCCCCCGCACCCTCTGTGCCCCCCTAGCAAGGGGCACTGGAGAGCGCGTTAGCCAGCAGGCAGGACAGGGAGCTCAGAGGGGGACAGAGTGATGAGGGGGTGCCCTGAGGGAAGAGACTGGACGGGACGACCCCTCCAGCCCCCAAGGGAAGGGGGTTGTGACCTGCTGTGCCTGGGGAGCCCTCACTGGGAATGCCAAGGGCAGGGCAGGCTGCAGATCCTCCCAAGACTGCTGGGTAACACTGAAGTTAAACTCCCCAACCAGCCACACGCTGTGCTCCTGATCCCCCCCCCCACATTATCGAGAAAGGGAATCATGCAGCCCCCTCCATTGCATTCCAGTTCCCTGGCTCCCACTCAGCACCTACAGCCTGGACAGTGAGAAGTTATTTAAAAACTCTGCTCACACACAAAATGTTCTTCTGACCCCAAAGGGCCAGTCACATTCCCAGGGCAGCATAAGCTTGGATCTTACTCAAAATCCCACACTGCCAGCCAGTCCGTTAGTGTCTAAAACTAAAGGTTTATTATAAAGAAAGAACAAGGAGAGAGATGTTAAATGGTAAAACTATCACATATACACAGAGACTTCAAAGTCCATAGGTCAGGTTCCTAGCAGTGTTGGTGAGTTTGCTGGCTTGAAAGTCCTTCTGGAAAACACCCACAGCTTGGATGGGTCGTTCAGTCCTTTGTTCAGAGGTTCAGTTTCTAGAAAAGTTACTCCAGAGGTACGAAGCAGGAATGAAAACAAAATGGAGACGCTGCAGCTGCCCTTTATATTCCTTTTGCCATGTGGCTTGTTCGTCCTGTGTCCAAAACACAAGCTGCCCAGCGCACGGCATGGAAAAGCCTTAGAGATCTGTCCATACGCAGCCCCCACATGGCTCGCTGACCCATCAGGTGTATCCCCAGCTCCTCTCCCTGGGCTCATTGTACCGCTGATGACCCTTGATGGGCCGTTAAGCAGGCTAGGCCGTGCCGCCAAGCTGTCTGGGGGGGTCACCCAGAAACACAGCACAAGTCTGGAAATACAGATACACCCTGTGTATCTATAACTCACAGTACAAAGGTGATACAAACATAGAAACAAGATCATCACGCTTGGCCAATCATAACATTGTCACGGATGCCTCACACGGCAGATCTGGCATGAGTCACTGCAATTTTATAGTATTGGTGTGAACGATATCATACAGTGTTCCAGATGGTCCATACAGCGCCACGGAGGGTACAGACTGAGGGGTTTCCTTGGCCCTGCCGCTGGAGTCCCGACGCCCCCTCCCCAGTCAGACTCTCGTGGGCCGTGGGGAGAACCCAGGGGGCCTGGAGCCATGGGGTCCTTGCTGAGCTATAGGGCTGGATAGGAATGGGGAGCAGTGCTAGGCTGGGGGGCTGCCCCCCTCACCCCACTGGGTCTTCCCGATCTTCCCAGGGTCAGTGTGAGCGGTTCTGGCTGACTGCCCACGATGCACCAGCGAGGTCACCCCCACCCCCGGCCTGGGTCTGGGATGGGCAGCGCCGTCCAGGTTAGAGGGGACGGCAAGGAACCGGCACAGGGCCGTGCCCACGGGGCAATGCCAGCAGCACCAGGCGACCTGTGGGGTCCTGACCCTTGAGTCGGGCCCAAACCGTCACGGGATCAGCTTGAAAATCCTGCTGTCGGGACACAGCCTGAGATCTGGTACAACAACAGCTGAGAGTCTTCTGAAAATAACGGGGCTCCAGGAGCCAGAGCCTCAGGGAGGCACCAATAACTGAGACTCGACGTCGGGGAGAGGGACGCTGTGCCGGAGCCCAGAAGGCGACCGCCCGTCTCCGCAGCTCTGAGGGGCAAAGGGTGAAGGACCCTTCCCACGACACCGCAGGGCAGTGACAACAGGACACTTCCCCCAGTCCCGCGGGGCGGTGGCCCCAATCCCAGGTGGATGGAGGGGCAGGACACACGGTAACGCTCTCTCTGTTCCCTGCACAGAAAAGCTTGCCAAGCCCATGGTGACGCCGAACCAGAACCAGGTGCCTGAGAATGGGACCCTCACCCTCACTTGCAACACTTCCCCCAGCGCCGACACCGTGCTCTGGCTCCAGAACGGGTCGTCCATCGCACCCAACAAGCAGCTGGGGCTGTCCCCTGACAACCGGACCCTCACGGTGCAGAATTTCACCTGGGGCGACACCGGGACCTACCAGTGCGAGGTCAGGAACCCCGTCAGCACTGAACGCAGCGAGCCCAGCACCGTGACGCTGGCCTGTGAGTAACTGCAGCCCCGGCCCCCGGCCGCGCTGCCCCTGCCCTGGCAGCATCACCCAGCCATGGAGATGCGGCTGCCTCTGGGGCGGGGTGTGGCACCTATTTATACCTTGTTCTGCTGGTCCCCTCCTTCCCAATGATCCTCTCCCATTGTGTGTAGATGGGCCAGAATCCGCCAGGATAGACCCTCCAGGGCCCGTCAACCTGACTCTTGGGTCCCGTCTGACCCTGACGTGTGTCGCCGACTCTGTCCCAGCCCCGAGCTATTCCTGGTTTCTCAATGGCAACAAATTACCCCACACCGGGAGCAGCTTGACCTTTGACCTGACAACGTTAAATCTGGGCACGTATAAGTGCCAGGCTGACAACCCTGTCACTGGCCTCATGGCTAACGCGGAGATCGAGGTGCTGGGTGAGCAGCCGGGCACCGCGCCCCACGCCCGCGTCTGTCTCAGACACACAGAGCACAGGGGCCTCCGTTGCTGTCTGTCCAGCCAGCGTCCTGGCCACAGCGGGTCTGTCCTGTCTCCTGCCGGGTGCCTTGTCTGCATGGGACGTGCCCTGTCACTCCGTGCACCAACCCCATGGGTCAGCGCCGTTCCTGCACCCTGGGCTCTCCCCGGCTCTGAAGCCTGGGGGCTGGCTTCTCCAGGTGTGCTCTGGATTCACCCCTCGGGCTCTGTTCTCCAGGGGACGCTCCCGTCTGTCTCCAGTCTGGATCAGACACCCCCTGTCGCCTGTCACTGCCTGCGCCAATCCCGCTCCCCGTGCTGGGGGCTCTCGGCTATTTCACTGTCTCTCCAGCCACCCCCCTGCCCTCTGGTCCAGCCCAGGGCCCAGCTCCACCCTGTGGGCTCTGTCCTGTGGGGGCTGCTCCCAGTCGTGCTGCAGCTGGGCTGGATGCTGCCTATCACCTTCCAAGCGACGCCCGATCCGTCCGATCAGCAGGTCGAGTGCCCTGCGCTGTGCCCGTCTCTCCCTCCCGGCTCCGTCCTGTCCCTGCCCCTCCAGGACATCTGTGCTCTGTCCCCCCCGCCCCCGACATGCCCCACTGCATCTCTGACAGCTCACCCTCCGTCTGCCTGGCGCCACTGCCTGGTTCCCACCCAGGCCCAGCTTTTCCTGGGGTTCTGGGGGGGGGTCGGTCTGTACCCGCTGTCACCCTACGGGCTGGCTCCAGGCCCCCAGCCGCACTCCGGGTCTGTGTCCCCACCTGAGATCTGGGTAGATGGGCCAGAGTCTGCTAGACAGACCGACCGGGACCCCTCACCCACCCCCTGGGGTCCCCTCTGACTGTGTCCAGCCCTTGAGCCATCGCCGGTGTCTCAATGGTAATGACACTAATGAGAGCAGGGGCAGCTTGACCTTTAACCCCACAACCTGGGCTCAGCAGGGCACGTCCGCGTCCCAGGCTCCCCCCCCGTCACTGCCTGGGCATCGGGCGTCGTGCGGTTAAGTGGGTCCCTGGGGGTCAGACCTAGCGCTGCTCCCTGTCCGGTGGGGCTGGGGTGGGCGATCCGAGGGCTGCCAGCGGCGCTCGGGGACCCTTTGCCGATGGTGTCTCAGTACATGGTTCCTCCCGCTCCTGCTCAGCCCTGCTCCCCCGTAGGGCCAGGTGCTGGGGGGCCGGACTGGGGCTAGCTGGGGTCTGTCTCCCCTGGGGTGACCAGACAGCAAGTGTGAAAAATCAGGACAGGGGGTAGGGGGTAATAGGAGCCTATATAAGAAAAAGACCCAAAAATCTGGACTGTCCCTATAAAATTGGGACATCTGGTCGCCCTGGCCTCCCCCATGGCTGCGGGCGGTGGGGGGGCTCCATTGTGGCTGGGGGGCAGGGGACCTGTCAGTGTCCAGCCCCATGGCCTCCCGAATCCTCCCCAAACCAGCCAGTGATAGAGCTGAGACCCCCCCCGCACCCAGTGCTGGGCGTGGGGGGCACTGGCACCACTGGGGGCCCCAAACCCCCCTGCTCCCAAGGGGGCTGGGCAGCACCAGGAGACCTCCCAGTTCCTGACCTTTGGACCCCCCCTCAGCCCACCACATCTTGGGTCCTGTCCTGGGCCCAAACCCGTCAGGCTCAGGGGACCCCTGGCTGAGCTGCCCCAGTGTCTCCGGGGGGGGGGGGCAGATGGGGGCTCCAGCCCCCAGGGCCTCATGTTGGGCACCAAGAGGGAGCAGCATGGGGAAGCGTGGGGCTGGGGGGGGTCGTGTCTGGGCTCCCTGATACACCCCCCCACCCCCACTTCTTTTCCATTATCTACAGCATCACCTGCAGACTCCGGTGGAGGCCTGTCGCCCGGAGCCATCGCTGGGATCGTCATCGGGTCGCTGGCCGCGGCGGCGCTGCTCGGGGGCCTGGGCTACGTCCTGCTCCGCAAAACTGGAGGGTAACGGCTCGGGGGACTGGGGCCCCTGGGGCTGGGGGCTGCCCCGAGCGCTGGTGAGGAGCGGGGTTGGGAGCTGCCCCTGGGTGCTGGAGGGGGTCACTCTCTCTGCCCCCCAGCCCCAGGTCTCTGCACTTCGGGGTCTCTGCTTGTGGTGATGGGTCCTTCCACCTCTCTGACCCCCAGGATGGGATCTCGCCCCACACGCCTCTTGGAAACAGTGTCCGGTCTCCCAGGGAACAATCCCTGCCCAGGCTGGCACCCAGCGCCCTGAGCCGCCCCAGAGCTACCCATCCCCACAGGGAGAGCCAGGGGCTGAGTGTGGGGCACAGGGTGCATGTGGGGGGATGAGTGGGTACGGGGTTTGGTAGGTGTGTGTGGGGGTGGATGGGCCGTGGGGCAGCGAGAGGAGGGGGGACAGGTCTGCAGTTTTGGGGAAGTTGGCTGGTTGCTGCCTGTCCCTGGTGTGGGACACGGCCCAATCCCACCCCCCTGCCCTGCGGGCTCCCACCCCCCGGGGTCACGCGGAGTCTGCTGTTTCCCTAGGGAGACCAAGCAGCACTCGCCCGTCGGAGGCCAGGCCGCGCCCGCCCACAGTAAGTAGCAGCCCCGCCCCTTGCAGCTGCATGCCACGTGCCACGCGGGCGGGGCCTGTGTGCCGTGTGGGCGGGGCCTGCGAGCCATGTGGGAGGAGCCTGCGAGTCATGTGGGCGGGGCCTGTGAGCCACATGCCTGCACCGCTGCTAGTGCTGCTGCCGCTCCCCCGCGCCATAGTGTGATGGACGGCCAAGCCCAGGGCATGATGGGTGTCCGAAACCGATTGCGGTTCGATAAGCTTTGTATTGGGAGAGGAAAACCAGGCTGGACCAGAATTAAGTTTAAAGCCAAGTGGCTGCGTTTATTTGGGGGATAGTTACAACTTTGGGCCGAGGGGAGGAGGCAATTCTTAGCTGGGATGTTATTAAACAATACAGACACACCCAAAAATCATTAACAATACAACTCTATACTGCTCACTGCTTCACACTGAGTAGGCAGACACACCAATTACACAAGGAGGAAATCGGGTTCGTCAGGGTGGTGCCCGGTGCAACACAGAAAAAGAGACCCACAGGCCCCTGCCTCAGCCACCCTTGCTTTCACACTGAGGGATTTACCCAGAGTGTGGTGCGGCTGCGATTGTGCAGGTTCCACTCACACAGACCGCGGGGACAGAAACCCCTTGGTCAGCTAATCCCCAGGTGGAGACAGCACCCAGCACCAAGCA
The DNA here is from genome assembly GCF_016161935.1 of Mauremys reevesii. Classification (NCBI taxonomy): domain Eukaryota; kingdom Metazoa; phylum Chordata; order Testudines; family Geoemydidae; genus Mauremys; species Mauremys reevesii. The sequence goes on from NC_052646.1 coordinate 21,718,282, forward strand.
CTCCAGACAAAGACAGAGCAGTAACTCACACAACCTAAAACAGTCTACAATTAACTATCTATTAAACCCAGAACAACTATACAAACTAGACAGCTGTGCAATTATGAGCTCAGTGATTCACTCTCACACACTTGGTCCCGAGTTAGGGAGGGGGAGAGAAGAGAGGGAGCTAGGCAAGCAAACTGCCAGAAATTAGAAGGCAAATACCGCACTCCAGGCGCAGCTGAGCAGCAGAGCAGACGCCAGGAGCATGACGAGCTGACGGAAATGGATCCAAGACGACACGACCCGAGCTAGCGATACCGGGAGGAGATCCTGGCTGCAGGGTTGATCAGGCCCTTCAGCTGCCACGCGGACACTCCACGAAGATTTTGGGGGGAAACCTAGTTTTATTCGAAGGGTCTCACTCACTCCCTCGTGTCAGCCTCTGATTGGTCCCTGGCTCCTACACCCTCCAGGCTCTGAGCTGGTGCCCCCCACGCCAACGGGTGACCAGGCCAAAAAGAGCGGGAAAATGCACATGGCACTAGAATGTTGCACGCGACACCACGGGGTCGCTGGGCAGAATTAGGTCTCTGCCCTTTCCTGTGGAACAAGAACCTGGGCCAAGATGGAGGCTGCCTTGTCCTTTTAGCAGAACAAGATGGCCGTGGACCGACAATTGGCCATACAGAAGCCATAACTAATGTATGGGGTTGCGACAATGGGAAACTCCCCGGCCAGACAGGAAGTGACATCACAGCCGCGCCAGTCCCCGTTTCCAAGAGCCCGTCTGGGATTCTCTTCCCCCAGGCTGGGTCCCGGGTCCCCCGTCGCTGCTCTGGGCTGTGGGTGTCACGGGCTCCGGACAGGGCCGGTGCAACCATTTAGGCGACCTAGGCGGTCACCTAGGGCACTGGGATTTGGGGGGCGCCATTTTCTTCGGCAGCGACCGCAGCAGTCGGATCTCTGGTCGCCGCCGGCATTTAGGCGGAGGGAGCTGGGGCAGGGGGGCGCGGGGAGGGCCGCCTGCAGCAAGTAAGGGGGGGGGCGGCATGCAGGGGAACTCCCCGCCCCAGCTCCACCTCCTCCCCGAGCACACCATGGCCCCTTCACTTCTCCCACCTCCCAGGCTTGTTCATGGAATCATAGATTATTAGGGTTGGAAGGGACCTCAGGAGATTGTCTAGTCCCACCCCCTGCTCAAAGCAGGACCAATCCCCAAATGGCCCCCTCAAGGATTGCGGTGTCAATCAGCGTAGGCGCCGCAAGCCTGGGAGGCGGGAGAAGTGAAGCAGGGATGGCATGCTCGGGGTGCTCGTGCGCGGAGCAGGGGTGAGCTGGGGCGGTGCCTCAGAGTGGGGTGGGGCCTCAGGGTGGGGGTGGGAGCTGCCACAATGGGGACACCTCAGGGCGGAGGGGGGGAGTTGCTGCGGGGTAAGGGGGGCGCCTCAGGGCGGGGGTGCGGGGGGGGGAAGTTTTGCCTAGGGCACGAAACATCCTTGCACTGGCCCTGGCTCCGGGTGCCCCCCACTCCCGCCACACCCGGTGCTGGGAACTCTGGGGGCAACCGCGGAGATGGGGTGAGGGGTCACTTGGGCCTGGGGTTCCCTGCTTATCCCACCCCCTTCCCTCTGTCAACCCCCCCTTGCTCCCCCCAAACCTGCGTGGCTGGGGCTGGGAACTGGGGCAGCACCGCGGAAACGCAGGCTGGGGGTCACGTGGCCAAGGGGTTCCCTGCTTATTCCCTCCCCATCCCCCCATCTCCCCCTTCCCTCCCCTCCCCACCCCACCCCCCCCCGGGTTCACCATCCTGGTGCAAGGAGCCCCCCCCAGGACCCCTGCTGAACCCCTGGGGGCCACCATGGCTGCAGCCACTAACCCAGCTGGTGCTTCGCCTGCTGCCACTAACTCCGCACGGGCCCTGCTGCCCCGGGGGGGGGGGGTGTCACTGCTTGGCTGGGGGGGGGCTGCGCCCTGGGACTGTCGTGTTTCTAACCCCGTCTGTCTCCTGTCTCTGTCCTTCAGACGAGGGCGTCGGTGGCAGCAAACCCACCTTGGTAAGGAGCCTTCGTGTCCAGCCGCAGAACTCCTGGGTTCTATCCCGCTGCTGGGAGGGGAGGGGAGGGGGGTCAGAGCAGGGGGGCTGGGAACCAGGACTCCTGGGTTCTCTCCCCAGCTCTGGGAGGGGAGTGGGGACTGGAGGGTTGTGGGGGCGTGGACTGAGAGCCAGGACTCCTGGGTTCTCTCCCTGGCTCTGGAAGGGGAGTAGGGGCTGGTAGGTTAGAGAAGGGGGGGCTGGGAGCCAGGACCGGGGCGGCTCTACGTTTTTGGCCGCCCCAAGCAGTCATGCACGGGAGGCGCCCCGGAGCCGCGGGAGCAGCGGACCTCCCGCGGGCCTGACTGCAGAGGGTCCGCTGGTCCCGCGTGGCTCGGCTGGACCTCCCGCAGCTGCGGACTGTTCGCGGTCCGGCGGCTCCGCTTGAGCTGCCGCAGTCATGCCTGCGGGAGGTCCAGCCGAGCCGCGGGACGAGCGCCCTCTCCGCAGTCATGCCTGCGGCAGGTCCGGTCGTCCCGGGGCTCCGGTGGACCTCCCGCAGGCATGACTGTGGCAGGTCCGCCGGCCCAGTCTGCCGCCCCCCCCCGGCCGCAGGGGACGCCCCCTAGATTTTGCCGCCCTAGGCACCAGCTTGTTTTGCTGGTGCCTAGAGCCGCCCCTGGCCAGGACTCCTGGGTTCTCTCTCCAGCTCTGGGAGAGGAGTGGGGACTGAAGGGTTGTGGGGGCGTGGACTGGGAGCCAGGACTCCTGGGTTCTCTCCCTGGCTCTGGGAGGGGAGTAGGGGCTGGTAGGTTAGAGAAGTGGGGGCTGGGAGCCAGGACTCCTGGGTTCTCTCTCCAGCTCGGGAGGGGAGTGGGGTCTGGTGGGTTAGAGCAGGGGGCTGGGAGCCAGGACTCCTGGGTTCTCTCTCCAGCTCTGGGAGGGGAGTGGGGGCTGGTGGTTAGAGCAGGGGGGACTGGGAGCCAGGACTCCTGGGTTCTTTCCCCGGCTCTGGGAGGGGAATGGGGGCTGGTGGTTAGAGCAGGGGGGGCTGGGAGCCAGGACTCCTGGGTTCTTTCCCCGGCTCTGGGAGGGGAATGGGGGCTGGTGGTTAGAGCAGGGGGCTGGGAGCCAGGACTCCTGGGTTCTCTGATCTGGCTTTTCCGTCTCCCAGGGTGAGGAAGACATTCAGTATTCTACACTCGCCTTCAGCGCAGGAGACCAGAAGCCGCCGCCCGGGCCCCAGACCCCCCCTGAGGGCGGCACCGTCTACTCGGAAATCAGAAAAAAATGACTGTGATTTGCTTGGGACCTCGGGAATCACTGCACCCACCTACCCCACCACCACCGCCCAGGGGTGCTTCTGCAGCCCCCCCCATGAAGCACTCACTGGGGGGCAGCTCCGGTCCCACCTACCCCCTGCCCGCTGGGCACAATGAATGTGATACCCTCCGCGGGTGAGGCCGTCAGGACTCCGGAGGGGTTCTGGGAGGGGAGGGGGGTCTAGTGGTCAGAGCAGGGGGCTGGGAGCCAGGACTCCTGGGTTCACCTCTGCTTTGCACAGGGGTCGGGGCTGGGGGGGGGGAAGGTGCTGTGCAGTGGGGGATGGTCTGTGTGGGGGGCTGACGGATAACGGCGACACCCCCCACCCCAGGCTGCGCTGTCAGTGCTGGCTGGGCGTGGGGCGTGGATCTGGGCAGCCCCGGTGCAGGGGTGAGATGGCGCCGTCACCCCATAGCATCTCAGCCCAGAGCCCTGTGCCCCCCCAGCTCTCCGCATCCCCCTCCCCGAGCCTCCCGAGGTGCAGGGCGGTTGTGCTGCTGGGGGGGGGGCGGGGAATGATTGTGTGGGGCGCGGGGTGTCGCTTACAGTGGGTGGGACTGGCTGATCGGGGGTTTGTACCGTGATTGACGCTGTTTGTAATAAAACAAAATGTCAAAACTCCCCCCACGAGTGCTGGGGGAGGGGGCGGGCGGGGACGGGCCAACGCTGGGGGTGGGGACACAGGGACACGGGGACACGCAGACACTGGGTGTCGGACACACATGGACACGGGTGGGAGGACACGGGGAGACAGACAGACGCACTGTCACGCAGTGTGGGGGAGTCAGGGCCCTGCACCCCCTTCCTGGGACTCCCAGGGACTCTCAGCCAGCCAGTAACACAGCAGGGTTATTAGCCGACAGGACACAGTCCCAGCAGGGCTTGTGGGTACAACCAGGGCCCCTCAATCAGGTCCTTCTGGGGGTTCAGGGAGCTTAGACCCCAGCCTGGGGTTCCCTGCGTTGCACCATCCAGCCCAAACTGAAACTAAAAATCCCCCAGCAGCTCCCGTCCCCCTGCCCCCTGCTCCTCCTCCCTTTGTTCAGTCAGAAGGTGTCACTTCTCCCACCCCCCCCCCCCTCCTGGCTCAGGTCACAGCTCAGGGAGCTTCCTCCAGTGTCAAATCCGCCCGGCTTCCTGCTCCGTACGGCCAGTGACACGGGACGGGCAGATCCCCGGGCACAGAATGGGCCGACACTCGGGGTGGGGACATGGGACAAGCAGACACTGGGTGTGGGGGGACACAGAGGGACACAGGGGTGGGAGGACACGGGGATGACAGAGAGACGCACAGACAGCGACACGGGACGGGCAGATCCCCGGGCACAGGACGGGCTGGTCGCTGGGGGTGGGGACATGGGACAAGCAGACACTGGGTGTGGGGGGACACAGACGATCACAGGGGTGGGAGGACACGGGGATGACAGAGAGACGCACAGACAGCGACACGGGACGGGCAGATCCCCGGGCACAGCACGGGCTGGTCGCTGGGTCCCCGCCCTGGCCCGGGGCTCGTGTCCGGCTGGACTCGGGGGGCTCGGCCGGTGGGAGCCGGCGCTGGGGGCTGATGGGGAGACGCTCCCTGGCCCCAGGGATGAGCTCAGTGCGCTCACGCCCCAGCAAGCGCGGAAGGGGGTAGAACCGGGGGCCGGTTCCAGGTGTGACCCCAATGCTCCCCCTTCCCCCCCAGCACTGCCCGTGCTCGGTGCAGGCCGGCTGGTTGGGTCTCTGTGGACGCCCCTTGGGCTGCTGCGGGGCCGTGACCTGGCACCCCAGGGACCCGCTGAGGAAAGGGGGAAGCAGCTGGACAGAAAATGCTGGTAACAGAGACCTGGGCAGAGGGTGGCCATGGCTGGGGGGGGGTCCCCCCTGACCCAGAGACCCCGGATCACAGCCCACCATGGGGGGGGGCTCTGCCCTGGGGGTCGGGGCAGCAGGTTCACCCCCAGAGGGGAACTGGGGTCCTGGCACACGCACAGCCTGGGGGGGAGACGATTCCAGAGGGGGCCGGGCAGTGTGGGGAGCCCCCAGCCGCACCAGACCCCGGACACCAGAGCTGTGACCTGTCTCGGGGGGGCAAACCCACACCGAGCCCCTCCCGCCCCAGCCTAGGACACCCCGGCCTGCAGCCGCCGCGGCTGGTGCATGGAGACGGGGGGTCACTGCCCCCTCACACCCCTGCCAGCGTCGCCCCCACAGGATGGGGGGTGTGACTGCCCCACGTGCCCCTGCTCCTGTGCTCAGAGGGGGAGGCACCAGGACGCTGCTCCGGGCGGGTCCTGGCCCCTCCACGGGCTCCGGTCGTCGGGGTGGGTGGGAATCGCGCCGTTGCTCAGAGGAGGCAGGGCGCAGCGCGCTGCCGCGGGGGCTGTCCGCCCCTGGCTCCGGGCGGTTGTCGGGGTGGGTGGGAATCGCGCGGTTGCTCAGCGGCCGAGGGGGGGGGAGGGGCAGAAACGTGCTGGCTGCGGTGGTGTCGGCCACCGAGGCGCGAGTGACCCAGGCTAGGCGGGGCCTGGACCTTCCCCAGCTCGGGTGGGGGCAGAGAATCCTGCTGTTGTCATGTTTTTATGGCCACTGGCTGTGACTCGGTTTCCCCACTCGCGGAGCGGTGAAAGGGTTAATCTCCCCAGGGCAGGGCAGGGCGGTGAGGGGGAGCCAGGCGGGCAGAGGCCTGACCCTGGCGCCCTGGATGCACCGGCTGGTCCTCACATGGTGCCGGGAGCCGCTGCCTGGGGGGGGGGGGTGTCTCTGCCGGGGCCGGGGCTCAGCCGGGGAACCCTGGTGAGCGGAGGGGGGGGGGGATGCAGGGCCTAGCTCAGGGCAGTGGGGGCCGGGCACAGCACAGGGCCCTGCCAGACGGGCTGGGTGACAGCCAGGGCAGAGCACCCTGGGGAGCCCAGACAGACACTCACTGCCTGCCCCCGGGACAGGGCTGGGGGGGTCAGTTCCCTGCACGAGGGGGCGTCCCACTGGGGGAAGCAGCTGCACAGAGCCAGGATCCTGGGCTGGGGGACAAAGGGCGAGCAGGGGGGCTGGGAGCCAGGGGGGCTGGGAGCCAGGACTCCTGGGTTCTCTCCCAGCTCTGGGAGGGGAGTGGGGCCCAGTGGGTGGGGGCTGGGAGCCAGGACTCCTGGGTTCTCTCCCGGCTCTGGGAGGGGAGTGGGGCCCCGTGGCTGGGGGCTGGGAGCCAGGACTCCTGGGTTCTCTCCCGGCTCTGGGAGGGGAGTGGGGCCCCGTGGGTGGGGGCTGGGAGCCAGGACTCCTGGGTTCTCTCCCGGCTCTGGGAGGGGAGTGGGGCCCAGTGGGTGGGGGCTGGGAGCCAGAACTCCTGGGTTCTCTCCCGGCTCTGGGAGGGGAGTGGGAGCTGGGAGCCAGGACTCCTGGGTCCCCCGGCTGGCACTGGGCGCTGGCCGGTGGGTGTTTTGTTGGCCAGGTGGCTGAACGCGGATGTTTGGCTTCTCTGGTTCCTCTGTATGGAGATTCACTAGAAAGATCCCAGCCGCACTGGGCGGGGAAGGGAGGGACGGGACGAGCAGAAGCAGAAGTTGTTAGATCAGATACCTGGAAATCCAGTCACCACCAGAACCTGCACGTCACCCCCACCCTGCCCAGCTCCCCCTCCCAGAGCCGGGGAGAGAACCCAGGAGTCCTAGATCCCCCCCTGCTCGAACCACCAGCCCCCACTCCTCTCCCAGAGCCAGGGAGAGAACCCAGGAGTCCTGGCTCCCAGCCCCTCCCTGCTCTAACCACCAGCCCCCACTCCCCTCCCAGAGCCGGGGAGAGAACCCAGGAGTCCTGGCACACAGCCCCTCCCTGCTCTAACCACCAGATCCCACTCCCCTCCCAGAGCCCGGGAGAGAACCCAGGAGTCCTGGCTCCCACCCCCCACCCCCCGCTTTAACCACTAGACACCACTCCCCTCCCAGAGCCGGGGAGAGAACCCAGGAGTCCTGGCTCCCAGCCCCTCCCTGCTCTAACCACCAGCCCCCACTCCCCTCCTAGAGCTGGGAGAGAACCCAGGAGTCCTGGCTCCCAGCCCCTCCCTGCTCTAACCACCAGCCCCCACTCCCCTCCCAGAGCCCGGGAGAGAACCCAGGAGTCCTGGCTCCCCCCTCATCTCCCCCTCCTAGAGCTGGGAGAGAACCCAGGAGTCCTGGCTCCCCCCCATCTCCCCCTCCCAGAGCTGGGGAGAGAACCCAGGAGTCCTGGCTCCCAGCCCCCACCACCACCCTGACCAGGAATTCCCCCCCCCCGCCCCACCCCCCGTGACACCCTCAGCTGCTTCAGACAGGAATAAAAACTCTTTTGTTCTGCGTGTTTGTTTAGCTTCAATAGCAGGAAATTGGGGGAAAAAATGAAACCAGGCGGCCGCGCCCAAGGCAGCGCCCCGCCCCCGCGCCTCCCTCTGCCCCACAAGTGTGTAAACACCCCAGACCCCTCCCCTGCCCCACAAGTGTGTAAACACCCCCCAGACCCCTTCCCCCGGCACCTCCCCCTGCATCCCACCGAGACCCCACACCCCCCTTGCGCCTCCCCCTGCCCTACAAGTGTGTAAACACCCCTCAGACCCCTCCCCCCTGCCCCACTAGTGTGTAATCACCCCCTTGTGCCTTCCCCGCCCCACAAGTGTGTAAACACCCCAGACCCCTCCCCAGCGCCTGCACCCCATCCCATCCAGACCCTGCACCCCCTCATTGCTCCCCTGCCCCACAAGTGTGTAATCACCACCCCCGTGCCTCCCCGGTGTCACACCCAGACCCCTCCCCTCACTCCTCCCCTGTTCGCCCCTCCCCGAGCGCTGATTCACCTGCCAGGCCCCATCCCAGCCGGGCAAGTCCAGGCTGCAGCGTTTGCTGCCGTCTGCCCCCGGCCCTGTTTGCCCCCTCCCCCGGGCAGAGACACCGGCCCGTCTGTCCCTGCCTGGCTGGGAGCTTGGGGGGCCAGGCCCTGATAGAACCCGAGCCGGACAGACCGACAGAGACGCCCCGGCCCCCGGACAGACAGACGGACAGACAGATATGCCCCTGCCCCCAGACGGACGGACAGACACACACCCACCCCTGCCCCTGGACAGACAGAGACGCCCCTGCCCCCCCAGGCAGACAGACGGACAGACAGACACGTTCCTGCCCCCAGACAGACAGAGACGCCGCTGCCCCCCCCCAGACAGATAGACACACCCCTGCCCCCCAGACAGACAGACGGACAGACAGAGACGCCCCTGCCCCCCAGACAGACGGACAGACACACACACACCCCTGCCCCCAGACAGACAGACGGACAGACAGAGACGCCCCTGCCCCCAGACAGACGGACACATCCCTGCCCCAGACAGACAGACGGACAGACAGAGACGCCCTGCCCCCAGACAGACGGACACGTCCCTGCCCCCAGACAGACAGACATGCCCCTGCCCCCAGACGGACAGACGGACAGACAGAGAGGCCCTGCTCCCCCAGACAGACAGACACCCCTGCCCCCAGACAGACAGACGGACAGACAGAGACGCCCTGCCCCAGACAGACGGACACGCCCCTGCCCCCAGACAGACGGACACACCCCTGCCCCCCAGACAGACAGACGGACAGACAGAGACGCCCCTGCCCCCCAGACAGACAGACGGACAGACACACACACCCCTGCCCCCAGACAGATGGACAGACACACCCCTGCCCCCCCAGACAGACGGACACGTCCCTGCCCCCAGACAGACAGATGGACAGACACACACACCCCTGCCCCGCAGACAGATGGAGAGACACACACCCACCCTGCCCCAGACAGACAGACAGATGGACGGATGGGCGGACACACACACCCCTGCCCCCAGACAGATGGAGAGACACACCCACCCCTGCCCCCAGACAGATGGACAGGCCCCTGCCCCCCCCAGACAGACAGACGGACAGACAGAGACGCCCCTGCCCCCAGTAAGACAGACACGTCCCTGCCCCAGACAGATGGACGGACACACCCACCCCTGCCCCCCAGACAGACGGACAGACGGACACACACCCCTGCCCCCAGACAGACGCGGACAGACAGAGACGCCCCTGCCCCCAGACAGACGGACACGTCCCTGCCCCCAGACAGACAGACATGCCCCTGCCCCCCAGACAGACAGACGGACAGACAGAGACGCCCCTGCCCCCCAGACAGACAGACGGACAGACAGCCACACCCCTGCCCCCCAGACAGACCGACCGACAGACAGCGACGCCCCTGCCCCCAGACTGACGGACCCGCCCCTGCCCCCAGACAGACAGACGGACGGACAGACACACCCCTGCCCCCAGACAGACAGACGGACAGACAGAGACGCCCCTGCCCCCCCAGACAGACGGACACGTCCCTGCCCCCAGACAGACAGATGGACGGACACACACACCCCTGCCTCCCGCAGACAGATGGAGAGACACACACCCACCCCTGCCCCCAGACAGACAGACAGATGGACGGATGGACGGACACACACACCCCTGCCCCCCCAGACAGATGGAGAGACACACACCCACCCCTGCCCCCCGACAGATGGACACGCCCCAGCCCCCAGACAGACAGACACGTCCCTGCCCCAGACAGATGGACGGACACACCCACCCCTGCCCCCCAGACAGACGGACAGACGGACACACACACCCCTGCCCCCCCCCCCAGACAGACGGACGGACGTGCAGACTGGCCGTTGGGGGAGGGGAGGTTTCCAGTTGTGAAACTTGCAGCAAGGAGCCAAACCCCAACTTCCCCCTGTGCCCCCCCCGGTTGCCTGGGTTCGCACATGATTCCGCCCCTCCCCCCAGGAGTGACCCCTGTCCACACACAGCCCCCGCCTGGGGGACGGGCTACAGGGGAATGTGACAGGTGTGGGGGGCAGGGCCCGGACACCTGGGTCCCCAAGATGAAGAGCCACCCAGTGACCTCTCCCCCAATCCTGGGACTAGGCCACAGAGGGAATGTGACTGGGGGAGGGGCACCTGCCCATCCATGCCCCGGACGCCTGGGTCCCCTGGCAGTGCCACCCTGGAACAGACGTCACCCTGCTCCACCCCCCCACCCGGGGGACTCTGACCGGTTAATGGCCTTGGGCTGTTCCTTATTGCTGGGTAATTACCCCCCTGCACCCCTCCCCGCCTGGGGCTGGGACAGACGGATGGGGGGGGCAGAGGCCCTGGCTGCACAGGGCACCTGGGGGGGCACCAGCTCAGCACAGACCTGGAGAGCTGGGGTGGGGCAGGTTTGGCTACTACCTGCCCCCATGGGGGGGACCTAACGGGGGCTGAGCGCTCCCCTGCCCCCCCCCCCCCCGCCCCAGACGTGGCCAGTCTGGGTGAGTCGGGGCCCTGGCTGGCGAAGGGGATGTGGGGGGCTGGATGGGGAGGGGAGTGGCTGGCCCGTGTGATAACAGAGGGGAAGGGGAAGTGGGGGGCTGGATGGGGAGGAAGTGGGGTGGATGGGGAGGGTGGTCGGCCGTGTGATAACGGCAGGGAAGTGGTTGGGTGTCGCAGGCCTGGGGGGCTGATGGGAACCTGTGGGGCGGGTTGGACAAGGCAGGGACGTGCTGTGGGGCTGCAGGGGAAGGCAAAGGGAGGCCGGGCAGAGGGGCATCCTTAGTGGTGGGAGAATCTGGCCGGCCCCTCGCTTCCCAGTCCCTCTGGTGCCCCCCAGTCCTGCCCCTCCCCCATTCCTAGGGCAGAGATTCCCTCCCCGCCCAACCCTCCTTCCCTGGAGCTGTTTTACGAGGCTGTTTACAGGGCAGGTCGCACCCGGGGGAGGGACATAAAGGAGAAGTGTGGGGGGGGCGATGTTCCATGGACTCACCCTGTAAATTACCCTGATTTGTGGCACATCCCCACCCCAGATGGGCCCGTCCCGGCTGGAACGACGCCTCCTCAAACTTCATTGGCCCGGTGCTGCCTGTGCTATAAATGCCATGGCCCTTCGCACGCAGGGGGTGCCCAGGTGCTGAGCGGGCACTGCTGGGGGAAGCTCACAGCCCTGGGAAACGTGGCTGGGGGCACTGCTGGGGGAAGCTCACAGCCCTGGGAAACCCGGCTGGGGGCACTGCTGGGGGAGGGGTGCGCACACCCCCCCCCACCCCCAACCCCTCTCAACGGACAGGGTAGAAACCCTAACCACACCCCCACCCTGGTTATTGCCAAACCAGCCATTGCAGCATTTCCTGCCGCGTTCTCCGGAGCTGTCGGAGACGGGAGGCCGCGCTGGATGGGCCCGTTGGTCAGACCCAGCGGGGAAGGGGTGTCCCCGAGCCAGCCAGTCCCCCACGCTGGGGCCGGATCAGGGCCAGCGCCCCCTGCAGGGGAAAGGACCCAGGTCCCACCCGCCAGCCCCATCCCTGTTGGAGTTTCTGGGGGGCTCTGGGGGCGGCACTTTGGAATCTGCTGTGAACAAAGAGTTGGAACAAACCCAACACCAGGGCCTTAAATACCAGCGTGGGGAGGGTTTCTGTGTGGGGAGCCCCGGGGGAGGGAGGCCCAGGGCTGGGCTGGCAGGGGCTGCGGGTCGGGAGTGAGGGGCAACGGCAGAGCTGGGGGGAAGGGCTGGGATAGCAGGGGGCTGCAGGTTGGGGGGGGGGGAGGGCAGGACTCTCCCATGAGGCTCAGTCCTGGGGAGAATCGTCCCATCTTGGTCTCTGGCTCCCCCTGGTGGCTGCCCAGGCAACTTCGCCCCCCCCCCCCCCTCACCCCAGCTCCCTTCCCCTGCCTGGGGGTTCTTACCCCACGAGAAACCCGGGAGGTGTTGGCACCATTTGGAACTGAGGGGGCATCTCCCCTCCCCCGCAGCCAACCCCTCCTGGCCTGGGGCTCTGGGCCCTGCCCCTGGGGGGCCACCCCCAAATTCACTCACTCCACCCCATCTCTGGTGTCATTGCCGGCCCCACACTCAGCCATGGGGCCGCCTGTGGGGCAGCTCCTCCCTCTCCCCCTGGGATTCAATCCTCCTGTGGGGGTAACAGCACCGGGGGCCAGTGCCCAGAGCTTAATTTGTGCCAGGGCGCAGTCAGGGCACCTCCGGGCCTGGCAGGTCAGAGCCCCGGCACTTCCGGGCCTGGCGGTTCAGAGTCCGGCACTTCCGGGCCTGGCGGTTCAGAGCCCGGCACCTCTGGGCCTGGCAGTTCAGAGCCCGGCACCTCCGGGCCTGGCGGTTCAGAGCCCGGCACCTCCAGGCCTGGCGGTTCAGAGCCAGGGACCGCTGGAGGCTGGTCAGAGCCAGGCACCTCCAGGCATGGCAGGTCAGAGCCAGGCACCGCTGGGCCTGGCGGTTCAGAGTCCGGCACCTCCGGGCCTGCCAGTTTAGAGCCCCGGCACCTCTGGGCCTGGCAGGGCAGAGCCCGGCACCTCCGGGCCTGGCGGTTCAGAGCCCGGCACCTCTGGGCCTGGCGGTTCACAGCCCGGCATCTCCGGGCCTGGCGGTTCAGAGCCCCGGCACCACTGGGCCTGGCGGTTCACAGCCCGGCATCTCCGGGCCTGGCGGTTCACAGCCCGGCACCTCCGGGCCTGGCGGTTCAGAGCCCGGCACCTCCGGGCCTGGCACGTAATTTATACATCTAAGAATTGGTTGCATCCTGACTCCTGACGGGGAGGGTTAGCCGGGATCAGCTATTTGTGTCTCTCCATGACGCAGGTGACTGGTGGGGTAGGGGAGTGAACACACCCAGTTCCCCCCCTCCAGGATCCTCATAGTGACACCCCCAAATCACCAGGGAGAACCCACCCCAAGGGGAAGGGCAGAATCCGCCCCCCCATCTGTCCCTCCCCCTCCATGGCCACGGTCCTTAATAAACTAGTGACCGAGCCGGGTCCCCAGACCGAGCCGCACGGACGCCTGTAGCAACCTCCCTCCTGGCCATTGAGTCTCCGCTCAGCACCGCCCGCGGCCTTCGCCCCCCGCTGGCTCCTGACCCAGCGCACGCAGCGTGGGGGGGTCCCCAGCGCCCCTCACTGGCTCCTGACCCAGCGCGCGCAGCGTAGGGGGGTCCCCAGCGCCCCTCACTGGCTCCTGACCCAGCGCGCGCAGCGTGGGGGGGTCCCCAGTGCCCCATCGCTGGCTCCTGACCCAGCGCACGCAGCGTGGGGGGGTCCCCAGCGCCCCTCACTGGCTCCTGACCCAGCGCGCGCAGCGTGGGGGGGTCCCCAGCGCCCCTCACTGGCTCCTGACCCAGCGCACGCAGCGTGGGGGGGTCCCCAGCGCCCCTCCCTGGCTCCTGACCCAGCGCACACAGCGTGGGGGGGTCCCCAGCGCCCCTCCCTGGCTCCTGACCCAGCGCACGCACCGTGGGGGGGTCCCCAGTGCCCCTCACTGGCTCCTGACCCAGCGCACGCAGCATGGGGGGGTCCCCAGCGCCCCTCCCTGGCTCCTGCCCCAGCGCGTGCAGCGTGGGGGGGTCCCCAGCGCCCCCCGCTGGCTCCTGACCCAGCGCGCGCAGCGTGGGGGGGTCCCCAGCGCCCCTCCCTGGCTCCTGACCCAGCGCGCGCAGCGTGGGGGGGTCCCCAGTGCCCCTCACTGGCTCCTGACCCAGCGCACGCAGAGCGCCCAGCGCGTGGGGTCCCCCCAGCCCCTCCGCGTGCAGCGTGGGGTCCCCAGCCCCTCACTGGCGACCCAGCGCGCAGCGTGGGGGGGTCCCCAGTGCCCCTCACTGGCTCCTGACCCAGCGCACGCAGCGTGGGGGGGTCCCCAGCGCCCCTCACTGGCTCCTGACCCAGCGCGCGCAGCATGGGGGGGTCCCCAGCGCCCCTCACTGGCTCCTGACCCAGCGCGCGCAGCGTGGGGGGGTCCCCAGTGCCCCTCACTGGCTCCTGACCCAGCGCGCGCAGCATGGGGGGGTCCCCAGCGCCCCTCACTGGCTCCTGACCCAGCGCACGCACCGTGGGGGGGTCCCCAGCGCCCCTCACTGGCTCCTGACCCAGCGCACGCAGCGTGGGGGGGTCTCCAGCGCCCCTCACTGGCTCCTGACCCAGCGCGCGCAGCATGGGGGGGTCCCCAGTGCCCCTCACTGGCTCCTGACCCAGCGCGTGCAGCGTGGGGGGGTCCCCAGCGCCCCTCACTGGCTCCTGACCCAGCGCACGCACCGTGGGGGGGTCCCCAGCGCCCCTCCCTGGCTCCTGACCCAGCGCACGCAGCGTGGGGGGGTCCCCACCGCCCCTCACTGGCTCCTGACCCAGTGCACGCAGTGGGGGGGTCCCTAGTGCCCCTCACTGGCTCCTGACCCAGCACCCCGACAGCGGGGGGGGGCGGGGATTCCCCACTGGAAAAAGGCTAATGTAGTGCCCATCTTTAAAAAAGGGAAGAAGGAAGATCCAGGGAACTACAGGCCAGTCAGTCTCACCTCAGTCCCCGGAAAAAACATGGAACAGGTCCTCAAGGAATCAATCCTGAACCACTTAAAGGAGGGGAAAGTGATCAGGGACAGTCAGCAAGGATTCACCAAGGGCAAGTCATGCCTGACTAACCTAATTGCCTTCTATGATGAGATAACCGGCTCTGTGGATGAGGGGAAAGCAGTGGATGTGCTATTTCTGGACTTTAGCAAAGCTTTTGATACAGTCTCCCACAGTATTCTTGCCAGCAAGTTAAAGAAGTCTGGGCTGGATGAATGGACTATAAGGTGGATAGAAAACTGGCTAGATGGTCGGGCTCAACGGGTAGTGATCAATGGTTCCATGTCTAGTTGGCAGCCGGTATCAAGTGGAGCCCCAAGGGTCGGTGCTGGGGCCGGTTTTGTTCAATATCTTCATTAATGATCTGGAGGATGGTGTGGACTGCACCCTTAGCAAGTTTGCAGATGACACTAAACTGGGAGGAGTGGTTGATACGCTGGAGGGTAGGGATAGGATACAGAGGGACCTAGACAAATTAGAGGATTGGGCCAAAAGAAATATGATGAGGTTCAACAAGGACAAGTGCAGAGTCCTGCACTTAGGACGGAAGAATCCCAGGCACTGCTACAGACTAGGGACCGAATGGCTGGGCAGCAGTTCTGCAGAAAAGGACCTAGGGGTTACAGTGGACGAAAAGCTGAATGTGAGTCAACAGTGTGCCCTTGTTGCCAAGAAGGCTAATGGCATTGTGGGCTGTATAAGTAGGGGCATTGCCAGCAGATCGAGGGATGTGATCATTCCCCTCTACTCAGCACTGGTGAGGCCTCATCTGGAGACTGTGTCCAGTTTTGGGCCCCACACTACAAGAAGGATGTGGATAAATTGGAGAGAGTCCAGCGGAGGGCAACAAAAATGATTAGGGGGCTGGGCACATGACTTATGAGGAGAGGCTGAGGGAACTGGGATTGTTTAGTCTGCAGAAGAGAAGAATGAGGGGGGATTTGATAGCTGCTTTCAACTACCTGAAAGGGGGTTCCAAAGAGGATGGATCTAGACTGTTCTCAGTGGTAGAAGATGACAGAACAAGGAGCAATGGTCTCAAGTTGCAGAGGGGGAGGTTTAGGTTGGATATTAGGAAAAACTTTTTCACTAGGAGGGTGGTGAAGCACTGGAATGGGTTCCCTAGGGAGGTGGTGGAATCTCCTTCCTTAGAGGTTTTTAAGGTCAGGCTTGACAAAGCCCTGGCTGGGATGATTTAGTTGGGGATTGGTCCTGCTTTGAGCAGGGGGTTGGACTAGATACCTCCTGAGGTCCCTTCCAGCCCTGAGATTCTATGATTCTATGATTTCCCCTTTCTGCGCCGGGAGCGTGTGTCCTGGGACCTCTGACTCGGCAAGTACCCAGGGCCCAACGCCAGCCTGGGGCGTGTCCACCTGGCTGTGACAGGAGTTGTGGGAGCGCGAAGAGAGACCCAGGCTCATGCCAAGGAGAGCCTGGGGCATGATGGGAGCCCAGTGCATGCTGGGAGGCCTCACAGAAAACCCTGAAAATGTGACCCAGATATGAGCAGTGCTGCCTGAGTCTGCAGAGAGCCTGAGCCGATCGCTCTGGGAGAGCCAACAGCTGCCCCATCCCCGTCTCTGTGCTGTTAACTCTGGTCCCTACTGACAACCGGGCTGTGCTGTTAACACTTTGGTATCTGGTGACTTGGGAGCATCCAGCCAATGGGTCAACCTCCCATCTCTGCCCCACCCCCAATTCCCAGCTGCGGGCGGTGCAGAGAACGGGCAGGAAATGCTGCAATCGGCTGGTTCAGCAATACCCGCTGGGAGGGGCCGAGGGTAACCAGCAGGAGGGGGGGCGACTGTGAAGGAGCGTGAGATCCAGGGGACAGACACCCCCCCGGAAGTGGCAGAGACACCCCCCCTCGACCGCGTGCGCACACACACACACTGTTCCCTAGCAGCCGAAGGGGAAGTGGGTGGATGTGGCTGGGAGGGGACAGTCTCAGGAGGGGCCCTGTGGGGCTGCCCTGCCTGTGGGTCCAGGCTCACAGCACAGACCCCCCCCCCCCGCACGGATTGATTCAGGTCCTGCTGTGGGTGCTGGAACTACGGGGCTGTGCCCCCCCCACCCCCGCCGGACGCGGTTTCCATCATACGCAGGGTTTGCAGTTTGGTTCAATCCCCCCCTCCCTCCGTCGCTCGCTCTCCCCCACTCTCCCTGGGCTGGAGCAGGGGTGTGGGAGGAGTTTCGGGGTGCGGGATCCGGGCAGCACTGACCTCAGGCGACCCCCGGGAAGCAGCCGGCACGTTCCTGCTGCCCCAGGCGTAAGGGAGCCCAGGGGGCTCCGCGAGCTGCCCCCACCCACAGGCCCCACCCCACGGCTCCCATTGGCTGTGGCTCCCAGCCAGTGGGAGCTGTGGAGCCGGCGCTCGGTGTCGGCGCTGGGGGAGCAGTTACACATGAGGGTGAAGGTCCCATTCTCCAGCACCTGGGTTTGGTCGGGCGTCACCGTGGGCCTGGGCAGCATTTCTGGGCAGGGAACAGAGAGCGTCACTGGGGGAGCGGCTGGATCCAGCCTGAACGCAAGGGGAGCCCTCGCTCCTGCCCCACAGCCCAGTGGAGGCTTCAGACCCAGCTGCCTGGCAGCAGTAGTGAGCTGTTACCCAGCTGCAAACTTTATTGTAAGGCTACACAGCTACATGGGAAAGAGTGGGGTTCTGGGAGCCTGGGCTCCTGGGTTCTCTCCCCGGCACCGGGAGGGGAGTGGGGTCTGGTGGGTTAGAGCAGGGGGGCTGGGAGCCAGGACTCCTGGGTTCTCTCCCTGGCTCTAGGAGGGGAGTGGGGGCTAGTGGTTAGAGCAGGGGGGTGGTGGGGCTGGGAGCCAGGACTCCTGGGTTCTATGCCCAGCTGAGGGACAGGAGTGCGGTTTAGTGGGTTAGAGTAGGGGGGCTGGGAGCCAGGACTCCTGGGTTCTATGCCCAGCTGAGCGACAGGAGTGGGGTTTAGTGGGTTAGAGTAGGGGGGCTGGGAGCCAGAATTCCTGGGTTCTCTCCCTGGCTCTGGAGGGAAGTGGGGTCTAATGGCTGGAGCTGGGAGCCAGGACTCCTGGGCTCTATCTGGGAGAGGGGGAGTGGGGGAGTGGGGAGGTCTGTGCAGCCGGCAGCGGGGCCCTGGGTGCAGGATCAATGCAGATACCAACTGTGAGAGCAGTGGCTGTCGGGCAGGTCACTCCCCATCCACATAGGCTGGGGCAGATCCTGGCTCAGGGACCCAGAGCCCCACATCTGTGTGTCTGTGTGTGTGTGCGCGGGGGGTGGGGGGTTACTATCCCTTGGGGGGGATGCCACATACAGGGCAGGGTCTGTGTTTGGGGGCAGGCTCCCCACATGGCCAGCCCCCCCCCCAGGAAACCACCCTGCAGTGCAGATTTTGTGACGGGGGTCATCCCTGGGGAAGACACCCAGAGCCCCATGTTTCCCCCCCTGATCCCCCTCACCCCCGACCTGCCAGGAGAATCCCTGGCCAAGGGCCGCCCGGTCTGTGGGGGATTCGCCCCATCGCCCGTCGCTGCTGCGGGACCCGCCGGGAGCTGCCGGGGCAGCAGAGACGCCTGGTTCCCGGCTGGGGGCAAAGGGCAGAGACGGGGAAGTGGGGGGGGGGGCGGAGCTGGCACGAAGCCCCTCCCTTGCCCGGCCCAGCGCAGGGACGGGGCAGGGGGTGCGGCCCCTTTGGCACCTGCCCCCCCTTCCCGACAGCCCTGCCTGCCCCGGGGGGAGGGGGACTCACCCGCCCCTCCCCGCCCCCACCCGGACACCGGGGGAGGGGCGGGGGGGCAGGGTTGCAGTCTGGTCACAGCAGCCTCAGGGGAACTCCAGACGGACTCTATAGCGAACCTCCCAACCTGAAGCAAATACTCACCAGCAACCGCACACCCAGGGGCGGCTCTAGGCACCAGCGGGCCAAGCGCCCGCTTGGGGCGGCATCCTGGGAGGGCGGCATTTGGCCCGGTGGAGCTCCCGCCGCATGCCTGCGGCAGGTCCACCGGAGCCCGGGACGAGCGGACCTGCCGCAGTCATGCCGGCGGGAGCTCCACCGGGGCCAAATGCCGCCCTCCCCAGGATGCCGGAGCCGCGGGAAGAGGGGACCCGCCGCGGGACTGGGGAAGGGCGGCGCAGCGCTCCGCGCTGCTTGGGGCAGCCTACTTTGTAGAGCCGCCCCTGCGCACACCACAGAACAAAAACACCAACCCAGGAACCGATCCTTGCAACAAAGCCTGACGCCAGCTCTGTCCACATATCTATAAAAGCAGCAAAGAATCCTGTGGCACCTTATAGACTAACAGATGTTTTGCAGCATGAGCTTTCGTGGGTGCATCCGACGAAGTGGGTATTCCCCCACGAAAGCTCATGCTGCAAAACGTCTGTTAGTCTATAAGGTGCCACAGGATTCTTTGCTGCTTTTACAGATCCAGACTAACACGGCTCCCCCTCTGATACGTATCTATTCAAGTGACACCATCATAGGACCCAATCACATCAGACACGCCATCAGGGGCTCGTTCACCTGCACATCTACCAACGTGATATATGCCATCATGTGCCAGCAATGCCCCTCTGCCATGTACATTGGCCAAACCGGACAGTCTCTACGCAAAAGAATAAATGGACACAGATCTGACATCAGGAATCATAACATTCAAAAACCAGTGGGAGACACGTCAACCTCTCTGGCCACTCAGTGACAGACTTGAAGGTGGCAATTTTGCAACAACAAAAAACTTTGAAAACAGACTCCAAAGAGAGACTGCTGAATGCGAATTAATATGCAAATTAGATACAATTAACACTGGCCTAAACAGAGACTGGGAATGGCTGGGTCATTACACCAATTGAATCTATTTCCCTATGTTAAGTTCTCCTCACACCTTCTATGGGGCATCTCGATTATCACTTCAAAGGTTTATTTTCTCCTGCTGACGACAGCTCATCTCAATTGATTAGACTCTGCCTGTTGGTTCGGGTACTGCCACCTTTTCCTGTTCTCTGTATGTATCAATATCGCCCGTCTGTGTGCTCCAGTCTGTGCAGCCGAAGAAGTGAGCTGCAGCCCACGAAAGCTGATGCTCAGGTAAATGTGTTAGTCTCTAAGATGCCACAAGGATCCTGTGCTTTTTGCAGATACAGACTAACACGGCTGCTACTCTGAAACCTGTCTATAGCGAAGGCATCTCCAGGCCCTGCTCCCCCACTGCTCCTTCTGGGGGGGTCCGGCCCTGGCAGATACGGGGGGGGGGGGTCACACGGGGGAGAAATCGTCCCCTCGGGGGCTGGGGCTTGGAGGCCGGCAGGGCCCTGTACGGGTCAGGCCTCGTCTGCAGCCAGGTTCAAAGAGCAGCCGAGCAGCGACCATGAGCGGAGGAGCAGGAAGTCACATCCCCATGTTAAACCAGTGTCGTATCGGGCTGGTGAGACGGAGACCCCGGCCCAATGGCCCCCACCTCCCCCAGGGAAAGGCACCGACCGGACACTGGTTACAGAAAACTTAGTTTGATGGCGTCTGTCTGGCAAGAAACCACTTATCAGCTGTGGGTGTGAAATCCTCATTTCTTCATTGCTTATCGCTCCGTCCCCACTTCCCGTTTATCTGTCTGGGCTGCCTGGTTCCTTCCTTGTTTCTGTCTGTCACAGAGTTAACGCTGCTGGGTGTCAGTGAGTGACGGTGCCAGGGTAGGGCTGGTCAGAGGGTTTTGTTACACGGGGTTAGGACTGGGTAGGTCGGGGCGGGTGCCCTGGTGTGTAAGGTGACACCCTCCCCGGTGCCGTCTCCTCGCTCTCTACCCGGCAGAATGACCCCCCCCCCCCGAGCGACAAGAGAGAACGGGAAGGAAGGACAGGGACCAGGCGGGGTGGGGGCTAGCTGACGAGCCCCCCCTTGCTAAACGGTTCGTGCGACAAAGCCTGGGCCCGTGGGAAGGGAGGAAAGCAGGATCGGGCCCAGACACGCAGGCCGGCAAGAGACAAGGCGACTGAGCAGGTCCCCACGGAATCCACTTTGCAGCAGGTGGCGGAGAGGAGGGTGATCAGGAACAGGCCCCTGGATTCACCACGGGCAGGTCCTGCCTGGCCAGACTGATTGAGGAGATAACGGGGTCTGTGGCTGAGGGGGAAGCCGCGGACGTGTTAGTCCTGGACTTTTGCAAAGCTTTTGATCCCGTCTCCCCCAGTATCTTGCCAGCAAGTTAACGACGTCTGGGCTGGGTGACTGGGTGAGAGCTGAGCTGATGAAGGTGTCACTGTCACGGACTCACAGGTCGGGCCCACTCGTGGCCCCGTGCGGTCTGTGGGCTGGGGCCCCTTTCAGGGCGACAGCCCCTCTCGGGGGTCTCCTGTCTCCCGGGGTCAGGCCCCTCCACCTCCCGGAGCCTCAGCGCGTCTGTCTCTGCTGTGGGCCCCCCAGGGAGTCCCCTCGCTCTGGGCCCCCAGGGCCGCCACTCCCAGAGGGAATAATGCCCCCCCCACACACCCCTTGTTCTCTAGACTGAGCGACTCTCCCCCAGCGTAACACAGGAGGGTTATTGAGGGTTGAACCCAGCACAGGAAACTCTCCGGCCTCAGCCCAGCACATCCCAGTCTCCCTGCAGCCAGGGGGCTCTGCCTGCTCCCCCTCCAGCCCCGAGCCCCCCTGCTTCCCAGCTGGGGATCTGATACCCCTGGCCCCAGGCCCCCTCTGTGCATTGGCTTCTTTCCAAGGAAACGGGGTTGCCTGGGTCTCCTCTCCCATCTCGTGTCCTCTGGCCCCTCTGGCTGGAGCCGGCTGGGCAGGTCCCCGGGCCCCTCTCCCCGCAGCCCATTGTCCCCACTGGCCAGAACCGGCTGCGACTCCTGAGCTGGGTCTCCGGGTCACCAGGTCACCAGTCGCTGGGGTCTCCATCCTCCAGGCCGGGCCGGGGTCCCGAGTCCCTCCCCTCGTTACACCAGCAACACCAGGGGACAGTGAGTCCCACCCCCCTGCATGCAGCCCCCTGGGAAACACAGAAAACCAAGAAACTCCCCATCCCAGTCATTTTGGGAGCTAAGTGAGTGATTGAAGGAAAGAGAGTGAGAAGTTAACCCTGCAGAGGCTGGAGGGAATTGAGCAGTTGATAGATGTGAAATGTTTAAGAAAGCAGCTGTTCTGAAGGGAAAAAGAAATGTCTGTAAATAATCCAGGCAACGAGACAATGTGATTTAAATCATTTGACTCTGGACAATTTAGTCAAATCTAAAAAAGAACAAAAGAACATAAGGTTTTTCCTGCCCTGCCCTGTTGGGTTGGAGGGGGGCCGTCCCCGCCCACGGTGGGTGCCCTCCGCAGCCCCCCGCCCCCGTGGGGGAGCTGTCTGGGGCCACAGGCCTCCACAGGGGGGGCAGGAGCTGGCTTGGGGGGTAGGGGGGAACCACCCCCCAGCACAAGCCAGTGGAGTGGAGGGGGTTGGGGCCGGGTTGCTCCACTAGGGCAGAGCAGGGGCTTTGGGGAAGGGATGAAGTGGGGGGTGGGGGTAGGAAGTGGCAGGGCTGGGCCGGAGCAGGGGCTGGAGCAGCACACAGCTGTGTAGGGCACCAGGCAATGTGGTGCCCCAAGTCTCCTGGTGCCCTGCGCAGCTGCGCACTTTGCGTCTGGCCGGGACGGCCCTGGACCTGTTCTAGGCACCACCAGAAAGGATACAAACCTGGCGCCCATGGTCCGGACCAGCCCCTCCCAGCCACTGACCATTGTGGGGCCGTCCCAGGGGGGGGGCAGCTCTGCCCCATGTCCCGTCCCTGGTGCCCAGCAGGGCGTGAAGGGGGCTGTGCTGGGACCCAGAGCCTGGAGTGACTGGGCTTCTCCTGGGGGGGGGGGGGCTGAGTCAGGGGCAGGGATTGACTGGTCACGGGGCCCCCACCCTCCCTGTGAAGATCCCCCCCCCGGTGCGGTCAGCCAGGGCACGGCCAGGAGGAGAGTTGGACTCACTGGAAAGAGAAGTGGCCCAGAGACAGGGCACGTGGGGAACAGGGACCAGCAGAAACAGGCGACAGCCGGACAGAGACACCCCCAGTCAGACCCAGCCGCCCCCAGACACCCGCAGCCCTGCCCAGAGCCCCCAGCCTGCAGGGACGGCCTGCGCCAGGGGCATGGGGGGGCCCTGCTCGGGGCTGGGTTATAACACAATGGGGAGCAGGGGCAGGGCCCAGCTCTAGGTCTGTAATTGCCGGGCAGACGGGCCCACGGAGGCCACTTGTGGGGCCTCTGCTCTCCCTCTGTTCCCCCTTTGCCACCTGGGCCATGTGACACCTCCCAGGGTGCCGGGCTGTGAGGCCCCTCACGACCCCCTGACCCGGCCCGAGGAGCCTTGTCTGGCCCTGCTGGGGGTCAGATCCCGACCCCCCCCCAGGCATCAAAACCTCCCCTCAGCCCTGGGCAGGTCAGCGATGCCCCCCCGCCCAGCAGCCCCCTGGGGCGCCCAGCCCCGGCACTGCCCACTGGCCGAGTTCCCAGCTCCCCCCATGGCCCAGAACCCCCAGCTGAGCAGTGACCCCCAACCTGCCCCGCTCGGCCCCGGCCCGGCCAGGTGTTACAGAGAAAACCAGGCTGAGCTCATTGCCCAGAGCTGGGAGAAGGAGCCGCTGGAGTTCACGGGACAACGGGGGAGATGGAGAATAAACTGGGAACTCGCTTCCCAGCGCCCCGACGTGCCGACCCCGCCCCGGCAGCTCCTGCGGGGTTCAGCCCCCCCAGCGTCCGGCTCCCCCCGGCTCCCAGCCGGCCGGGCTCCGACGCTCCCTGCAGGAGACAAACCCGCTGGCAGCTGCTCCCCTCGGGGCAGGACCCTGGGTGCCCCCTGCACCCACGATACCTCCCCCCCAGCCAGCGTCTGTTCTCAGAAAACACCCCCTCATGCCCCCCGCACTGGGCGCTTTTCCCTCCCAGCTGCTTCCCTGGGGCTGGTGCAGACGCTGCTGGGGCCTGGCTCCGGGTGGAACCAGCCGCCTGGCGAGCTCGGCACCACCCAGCGCCCCCGGAGCCGGGCACAGAGAGAACGGCCCGGTGCCTCCTGTCTGCCAGGGACGGGCCTGGCGCCTCCCGCTGCCTGGCTGGAACCGGCCCCTGGGACCCAGGCCAGACACAGCTCCGGCCGTGCCCCCAGCACACGGCTCACCGCGGTCACCGCGCCCAGCGCTGCCGGCTCGGGGCAGGGACCTCCCAACCCCTTTGGGGGCTGGTCTGGAGACGTCAGGGCCGGGGGCCCTGTGAACCCCTCAGTGCCCTGTGCCCTCCGCCAGGGGTCCCGGGTCCTGTCCGGGCGGGTCGGTGTCGCTGCTCACAGCTCTGCAGGGGAGAACTGCCCCCGGGAGGGGAAGACGTGGGGCCGGGCACTGGGGGGAGGGTGGGGGGAAGCCCTGGGCGGGGACCCCTGGCCCTGGTTTGGGCACCAGCCGGGCACTGGGGAGACCCGGGTCTGAGTCCCTGCAGCCCCACAGACTCCCCATGGGACCAGGCCAGTCACTGAACCACCCGGGCCCCTCCGTGCAGTGGGGAGCTCCCGCGGCCTGGTGTGGGACACAGAGCGCCAGGCCCAGGTCAGGCGGGCAGAGAACAGGGCACGTGCCCCAGGCCGGGGGTGTTTGGTCGTGAGACGTCACCAGCCGAATCCTGTGCTGGGCACAACGGAGCCAGAGCCAGTCACAGGCGCCGACTTTCTGATTTCCTCGCAGGGGCCCAGACGCTGCGGTGATGGGCCCAGGGAGCAGCATGGACAGACGGACGGACGGACCCCCGGGCCGGGCGGTGACTGTTCCTGCCCTTTAACGCGTCATCGACGGGACGTCGGGACCCAGGCTCAGGGACACGCCCCTCCCAGCATGCCCCGGGCCCCTCCCAGCAGGCCCCGGGGGCAGGAGGGGGCGTCACTTCTTCAGCTCCTCGTACACGTCCGGCTGTCGGGGCTGCAGCGTCTGGGGAAACGGGGACGATTCAGCCAGAGACGCCCCAGGGGAGAGCTGGGGACCCCGCCCTGCAGGACCCAGTCCCCCAGCTCCCCCCACGGGCCCCAACAGCCCCTCCCATCCTGGGGGGTCCATCCCTCCCCGCCAGTGCTGGGTCCCCCCAGCCCCTCCCCTCAGCCCTGGGGCTCCCGGCTGGTCCCCCTCTGGCTCACTCTGCCCCCCCGCCCCCAGCTCTGGGATGTGATAACCAGCCCCGTTCCCAGCCAAAGGGCTTGTTGGGGGGCAGCTCCCCCTCCCCTCACTGGGTCCAACCCCCCTACAGGGGAGGATACAGTGCAAGGGGCCGGCGCTCACCTGGTACGTGGGGCTGGGGTCAGGGGGGCTCCTGGGCTGGGCCTGGGGGAGACAGAGGCAAGAGAGTCATTAGCACCAGACCCCAGAGACCCCCCAGTCGAGCTCGGCGGGGGACACCCTGGGACAGTCAATGGGACCCCGGGTTTGTGTAACCCCCCCGCCCAAAGGGGCAGGGTAAACTGGCTGGGGGCTGCGGGTCCAGACTGAGGGGCACCCGCAGAGGAGGGGAATAGCAGGGGAGAGGGGGGGCTGAGCCCTTGTCACTCACCACTGGCCCCGCCCCAGCTGTAGGGGGCAGGTTCTCGTACACCGGGACGGGTGCCTCATTCTCCCTGGGGGTTTCATTCCGGCAGCGAGAGTCTGGGAGGAATCATCAGAGACGCTGGAATTGGGGTGCTGGTCCCAGCACCCCCTGCTCTAACCACTAAACCCCACACCCCTCCCGGTGCCAGGATAGAACCCAGGAGTCCTGGCTCTCCGGGGGGGCTCTTACTCACAGAGGAAATAGGCCAAGACTCCGACCAGCGCCGCCCCCGCCAGTGACCCGATGACGATCCCAGCGACGGCCCCAGCAGAGAGACCCGGACGAGGGGCGTCTGGAGGAGAGATGGGGGTGGGGTTGGATCAAACATTCAGCCACAATCCCCTCACCCCGCTCCCTGCAGCCCGGGCCCCCTAGCGCTGTGCTGGGGCGTTGGTGCCAGCACTGGGATCCCTGTGTCTGCAGCGCGTTGCTTCACACCAGGGACTCACCCGTCCCTGTCACCCGCACGGCGACAGACGCCCAGGCAGTGCGGCCGGTGACGGGGTTGTGCGCCCGGCACTCGTACGTGCCCTGGTGATCTAAGCTTGTGGGGTTAAAGGTCAAGCTGCTCCCGGTCTCCTTAGTGTCAGAGCCGTTGAGACCCCAGCGATAGCTCGGGGCTGGGACGGAGTCGGCGACACACGTCAGGGTCAGAGGGGACCCGAGAGTCAGGGCAATGGGTCCAAGCGGGTCTATCCTGGCAGAGTCCAGCCCATCGGCACAGAGAGGGACAGGGTCAGGGGATGGCTGGAAGCAGTGAGGGGTCCCCATATAAACAGCCTCCTGCCCCACCCCAGAGGCAGCTGCATCTCCGTGGCTGGTTGACGCCGGCAGGGCCAGGGGCAGCGCGGCCGGGGGACGGGGCTGCAGTTACTCACAGGCCAGCGTCACGGTGCTGGGCTCGCTGCGTTCAGTGCTGACGGGGTTCCTGACCTCACACTGGTAGGTCCCGGCGTCGCCCCAGGAGAAATTCTGCACCGTGAGGGTCCGGTTGTCAGGGGACAGCCCCAGCCGCTTGTTGGGTGCGATGTACGACCCGTTCTGGAGCCAGAGCACGGTGTCGGCGCTGGGGGAAGTGTTGCACGTGAGGGTGAGGGTCCCATTCTCGGGCATCTGGTTCTGGTTCGACGTCACCGTGGGCTTGGCAAGCTTTTCTGTGCAGGGAACAGAGAGAGCGTTACCGTGTGTCCTGCCCCTCCATCCACCTGGGATTGGGGCCACCGCCCCGCGGGACTGGGGGAAGTGTCCTGTTGTCACTGCCCTGCGGTGTCGTGGGAAGGGTCCTTCGCCCTTTGCCCCTCAGAGCTGCGGAGACGGGCGGTCGCCTTCTGGGCTCTGGCAGAGGGTCCCTCCCCGGCGTTGAGTCTCACAGTTGTTGGTGCCTCCCTGAGGCTCTGGCTCCTGGAGTCCTGTGATTTTCAGAAGACTCTCGGCTGTTGTTGTACCAGATCCCAGGCTGCGTCCCGACAGCAGGATTTTCAAGCCGATCCCGTGACGGTTTGAGCCCGACTCAAGGGTCACAACCCCACAGGTCGCCTGGTGCTGCTGGCATTGCCCCGTGGGCACGGCCCTGTGCCGGTTCCTTGCCGTCCCCACTGACCTGGACGGCGCTGCCCATCCCAGACCCAGGCCGGGGGTGGGGTGACCTCGCTGGTGCATCGTGGGCAGCCAGCCAGAACCGTTCACCGTCCCCGGGGAGATCGGGGTGACGTCCTGGTGGGGGACAGCTGCCCAGCCTAGCACTGCCCCCCATTCCTATCCAGCCCCATAGCTCAGCAAGGGCCTCGCAGCCCCAGGCCCCCTGGGTTCTCCCCACGGCCCACGAGAGTTCGACTGGGGAGGGGGCGTCCGGACTCCAGCGACAGGGTCATGGAAACCCCTCCAGTCTGTACCCCCTTCCCTGGGGGGCTGGAAACATCCCCTCCTGTCCGTTCCCTCAGGGCAGCCCCCATCCCCCTGTCCCCCTCCGAGCTCCCTGTCCTGCCCACTGGCTAATTCACTCTCCAGCTCCCCTTGCTGGGGGGCACCGAGCAGCGCGGGGGCCGTGGGGGGCAGGCGCACCAGGAAGGAGCTGGTGAGTCCCAGGAGAGAATCAACAGAGTGAAGGAGGAAACAGCGGCTCAGAGAGATGGTGCCTCCCCCCCCCCGATCTGCCCCATCCGCTACCCACCCCCAGGAGGCAGCGCCGGGGCCAGCAGCGCCCAGATCTCAGGCAGGGACACAGACCCGGTGCGCGGCTGGGGGCCTGGAGCCAGCCCGTAGGGTGACAGCGGGTACAGACCGACACCCCCCGCCAGAGCCATGGCCACACGCCCGGCCCAGGTGGGAACCAGCCGGAGGCGCCAGGGGGGCAGGAATCTGCTGTCTGAGCTGCAGTGGGGTGTGATGGGGGCGTCCCACAGAGGACAGATGCCCTGGAGGGGCAGGGACAGGACGGAGCCGGGAGGGAGAGACGGGCGCAGCGCAGGGCACCGACCTGCTGATCGGACGGGTCGGGCGTCACTTGGCAGGCGACAGGCAGCGTCCGGCTCAGCTGCAGCACGGCTGGGAGCAGCCCCCACAGGACAGAGCCCACGGGGTGGAGCTGGGCCCTGGGCCGGACCAGAGGGCAGGGGGATGTGGCTGGAGAGACAGTGAACTAGCCGAGAGCCCCCAGCACGGGGAGCGGGATCGGCGCCGGCAGTGGCAGGCGACAGGGGGTGTCTGATCCAGACTGGAGACAGACGGGAGCGTCCCCTGGAGAACAGAGCTCGAGGGGTGAATCCAGAGCACACCTGGAGAAGCCAGCCCCCAGGCTTCAGAGCCGGGGAGAGCCCAGGGTGCAGGAACGGCGCTGACCCACGGGGTTGGTGCACGGAGTGACAGGGCACGTCCCATGCAGACAAGGCACCCGGCGGGAGACAGGACAGACCCGCTGTGGCCAGGACGCTGGCTGGACAGACAGCAACGGAGGCCCCTGTGCTGTGCGTGTCTGAGACAGAGGCGTGTGTAGGGTGTGGTGCCCGGCTGCTCACCCAGCACCTCGATCTCCGCGTTAGCCGTGAGGCCGGTGACAGGGTTGTCAGCCTGGCACTTGTACGTGCCCAGATTTAACGTCGTCAGGTCAAAGGTCAAGCTGCTCCCGGTCTGGGGTAATTTGTTGCCATTGAGAAACCAGGAATAGCTCGGGGCTGGGACAGAGTCGGCGACACACGTCAGGGTGAGACGGGACCCAAGGGTCAGGTTAACGGGTCCTGGAGGGTCTATCCTGGCGGATTCTGGCCCATCTACACACAATGGGAGAGGATCGTTGGGAAGGAGGGGACCAGCAGAACAAGGTATAAATAGGTGCCACACACCGCCCCAGAGGCAGCCGCATCTCCGTGGCTGGGTGACGCTGCCAGGGCAGGGGCAGCGCGGCCGGGGGACGGGGCTGCAGTTACTCACAGGCCAGCGTCACGGTGCTGGGCTCGCTGCGTTCAGTGCTGACGGGGTTCCTGACCTCGCACTGGTAGGTCCCGGTGTCGCCCCAGGTGAAATTCTGCACCGTGAGGGTCCGGTTGTCAGGGGACAGCCCCAGCCGCTTGTTGGGTGCGATGGACGACCCGTTCTGGAGCCAGAGCACGGTGTCGGCGCTGGGGGAAGTGTTGCACGTGAGGGTGAGGGTCCCATTCTCAGGCACCTGGGTTTTGCTGGCCGTCACCGTGGGCTTGGCAAGCTTTTCTGTGCAGGGAGCAGAGAGAGCGTTACCGTGTGTCCTGCCCCTCCATCCACCTGGGATTGGGGCCACCGCCCCGCGGGACTGGGGGAAGTGTCCTGTTGTCACTGCCCTGCGGTGTCGTGGGCAGGGTCCTTCGCCCTTTGCCCCTCAGAGCTGCGGAGACGGGCGGTCGCCTTCTGGGCTCTGGCAGAGGGTCCCTCCCCGGTGTTGAGTCTCACAGTTATTGGTGCCTCCCTGAGGCTCTGGCTCCCGGAGCCCCGTTATTTTCAGAAGACTCTCGGCTGTTGTTGTACCAGATCCCAGGCTGCGTCCCGACAGCAGGATTTTCAAGCCGATCCCGTGATGGTTTGGGCCTGACTCAAGGGTCAGGACCCCACAGGTCGCCTGGTGCTGCTGGCATTGCCCCGTGGGCACGGCCCTGTGCCGGTTCCTTGCCGTCCCCACTGACCTGGACGGCGCTGCCCATCCCAGACCCAGGCCGGGGGTGGGGGTGACCTCGCTGGTGCATCGGGGGCAGTCAGCCAGAACCGCTCACCGTCCCCGGGGAGATCGGGGTGATGTCCTGGTGGGGGACAGCTGCCCAGCCTAGCACTGCCCCCCATTCCTACCCAGCCCCATAACTCAGCAAGGGCCTCGCAGCCCCAGGCCCCCTGGGTTCTCCCCATGACCCACGAGAGTCTGACTGGGGAGGGGGCGTCCGGACTCCAGCGACAGGGTCATGGAAACCCCTCCAGTCTGTACCCCCTGGGGGGCTGGTAACATCCCCTCTCATTTGCTCCCTCAGGGCAGCCCCCATCCCCTTGTCCCCCTCCGAGCTCCCTGTCCTGCCCACTGGCTAATTCACTCTCCAGCTCCCCTTGCTGGGGGGCTCCGAGCAGCGTGGGGGCCGTGGGGGGCAGGCGAACCAGGAAGGAGCTGGTGAGTCCCAGGAGAGAATCCCAGAGAGCTGAAGACCCCAGACCCGGCTGCAGAGCCAGGCGGAGCCCAGGGCGCAGGAACGACGCTGACCCGTGGGATTGGTGCACAGAGCAACAGGCGACAGGGGACGTCCCAGGCGACAGGGAGCCCGGCTGGAGACAGGGCAGATGCGGAGTGGCCGGGGCGCCGGCAGGACAGAGGTGGGCGTGGGGCGCGGTGCCCGGCTACTGACCCGGTGTGAGGCCGTGGGAATGTTCTGGCTGTTCTGTGAGTGCTGAGTGGGGGGTGTTGGCCTGGGAAGGTGGCAGGGGGCTGTGCTGGGACTGGCTGCCCTGGGGAGGGAGGTACCTGAGCAGGTAACCTGGGGGGGGGGGGTTGGAGGCCAGGTGACACCTCTGCCCGGGACACTGGACAAAGGCTGGGGGAGGCGCCCAGGGAAGGCTGAGTGAGAGGTTGGGGGGAGTTTCATTTTGAAGCTGGCTGGGAAGTGGAGAGGGGCTCAGGCTTCCCTGGGGCCCCAGATGGACCTAACTAAAGGGGGTCCTGCTGTCTGTGCCTGCAAGATCCCTCCTGGCCTGTGTCCTGTCGTCTGAGTAAACCTCTGTGTTACTGGCTGGCTGAGAGTCACGTCTGACTGCGCAGTGGGGGGGCAGGACCCTGTGGCCCCCCAGGACCCCGCCGGGCGGACTCGCTGGGGGAAGCGCACGGAGGGGCAGAGGATGCTGGATGCTCCAAGGAGAGACCCAGGAGGTGAAGCCGTGGGAGCTTCTTGCCCTGCAGACAGGCTGCTCCGAGGGGGAGGAGGCTCCCAGAGTCCTGCCTGGCTCGGTGGGGAGCAGCCCCAGAGCAGCGCCCGGGGACCCCGGGACACCCGGCCCCTCGGTCTCTGCGCTAGACCTGAGGCCGGTGATGGGGTTGTGAGCCCGGCCCTTGTACGTGCCCAGCTGATCCAAGGTTGTGGGGTTAACGGTCAAGCTGCTCCCGGTCTCGTTAGTGTCGGTGCCGTTGAGACCCCAGCGATAGCTCGGGGCTGGGGCGGAGTCGGTGACACACGTCAGGGTCAGAGGGGACCCGAGGGTCAGGCCGATGGGTCCTGGGGGGTCTATCCTGGCCTGCTGTAGCCCATCTACACAGAGAGGGAGGGGATCGGGGGAGGGTTGGCACCAGCAGGGCAAGGTATAAACACCCCCCTGCCCCAGCCCAGAGGCAGCCGCATCTCCGTGGCTGGGTGATGCTGGCAGGGCCAGAGGGGCTGGGGGCCGGGGCTGCAGTTACTCACAGGCCAGTGTCACGGTGCTGGGCTCGCTGCGGTTGGTGCTGACGGGGTTCCCGACCTCGCACTGGTAGGCGCCAGCGTCGCCCCGGGTGACACCCAGCACCGTGAGGGTCCGGTTGTCAGGGGACAGCCCCAGCCACTCACTGGGCACGAGGGACGTCCCATCCCGGAGCCAGAGCTGAGCCTGCTAATGCCTGGGAGACACTGACAGGCAGAGCCCCCCCTTCACCCCCACGATGAGCTGCCCCCGCTGGGCCTCGCCGGGCGGCTGGGTCAGGACTCGCACGCAGCGCCCGGGCGTTCACCAGCTCCCTGGGCGGGTGCCAGCCCCCAGCTCTGGCTCTGGCCATCCGGCTCCTGGATGCCAGCAGGTCCCAGCGCCGCCCCCCCGCCAAGCCCTCCAGGGTCAGCGCTGACCCCCCTGGGCTGGATATCAGCCCCCAGCACCCCCCGAGTCCCCCAGGGACAGTCCCCCCCACCCTGCTGGGTGCTCTGGGTCCAGTTTCACCTTCAGGGACCAGCGAGTGTGACCCCAACAGCGCCCGGCTCCCCCCCCCGCTGCAGACAGTCGGGGGGGGGCTGGGTCTGGGGAGCCCTGGTGCAAAGGGCCCCACAGTGACATCATGAGCCCCCCTCCCCCGCAGGCTCCGGAACTTAGAAAAGCAGCAGTAAAAGAGCAGGTGGGTCTGACCCCCCCCCATACAGGGGTCTTCCCAGCATGCACCAGGGCACCTGGGGGGCCTCATCTCCGCAGCTGGCCGCACACACCCCGCTGCGCAGCCTGCAGCTCTGGGGAAACAGGGAGGGGTCAGAGATGCCCCGGGGGATCTGGGGACACCCCCGCCCTGGGGGGCCAGACCCCCCCACAGCCCCCGACAGCCCCTCACCAGCCGGGCTGATCGCCGGGGGAGACGCCCAGAGCCCCGTCGCTGGGGCGGGGATGGCGGGGGGGACACGGACGGGATCAGCGCAGCTCCGGGGGTGGCACTTACCAGAGACGCGCAGATGCACCGTGCCGAGGTCCGGGATAGCAGCGGTCGGGATCTGTATCTGCACCGTGTAGCTCCCGGTGTAGTTGAGCATTAACCCCGCGATGTGCAGGACGCAGCCCGGCCCCGCTGTCTCCCGCCCCGTGTGGGCCGGGCCGTTGTTCTGAGCGGGGTTTGGAGGTGGGTAGTAGGTGAGGATCCGGCTGGGTTCAGCAGCGGTCGCTGATCGGAACCAGCTGCAGGACCGCATGTCTTGTGGCGGATTCTGCGGGGCCAGGCTGACGCCCCCTCCCACCTCGGGGCTCGGCGGGGTGAGGACGATGGTCACTGGGGTCTGGGCCGGCGCCGGCTGGAGGCAGGAGCCCAGGACGGAGGCTGCGGGCGGAGACCAGAGAGACTGATACTAACTGGTGCCCCTCACTCCCGACCTGCAGCCCCTCTGCTTTCACTTGCACTGTCCCCTGTTCCAGCCCCGTGTGTCCGGGACACCTGGGTCCCCCCACCCCGGCTCCACCCTCCCAGCTGCAAGGGGCCCCTCGCCAGGTGCTGCCCCGACACCTCTTCCTGCAGCGGGACCTGCCTCGACCCAGGGGCGGCGTCTCTGGGCCGGGACCCTGGAGTCCGGACCCACAGGCAGGGCAGCCCCACGGGGCCCCTCCAGCCTCAGACTCCCCCCCTCCAGCCTCGTCCGCCCACTTCCCCTTCGCTTTGGAGCAAGGAACCAGTGAGGGGGGAGGGGAAGGGTCTTCTCCCTTCTCCCCCCGGCCCCCGTGGGGTGCCTGGTCCCTGGGTCTCTGCGTGGGGCTGGTCCCGCCTGCTAGATCTGGGGGAGGGAGTTCAGTGAGGGGGGGCTGGGTGTGTCCCCCCCAGTGCTCTGGGACAGAGACACAAACAGCTGATCCCTGCTAATCCCCCCATGCAAAGCAGAAGCTGCGGGGAACAATGGGGCTTCTATGGGCCCCCCCGGGGCTTTGGGGCACAGAGGCCCCCTCCTGCTACCCCAGCCCTGGGGTGCCCCCACCCAGCTCTGCCGGTGCCCCTCTGTCCCGACCCGCAGCCCCTCTGCTTTCTCCTATTGGAGGCTTTTGTGTCCCGGACACCTGGGTCCCACGGTCTCCCCCTCTGACCTGCCAGGAGAATCCCCGGCCAAGGGCCGCCCGGTCTGTGGGGGATTCGCCCCATCGCCCGTCGCTGCTGCGGGACCCGCCGGGAGCTGCCGGGGCAGCAGAGACGCCTGGTTCCCGGCTGGAGGCAAAGGGCAGAGACGGGTGGGAGCGGAGCTGGCACGAAGCCCCTCCCTTGCCCGGCTCAGCGCAGGGACGGGGCGGGGGGTGCGGCCCCTTTGGCACCTGCCCCCCCTTCTCGACAGCCCTGCCTGCCCCGGGGGGAGGGGGACTCACCCGCCCCTCCCCGCCCCCACCCGGACACCGGGGGAGGGGCGGGGGGGGGGCAGGGTAGCATCACGGGATCTCCAGACGGACTCTATAGCGAAGGCGTCTCCAGTCCCCCCCCTGCGCTTTCCGGGGGGGGACTGGAGACCGGCCCTGGCAGATGGGGGAGAAATCGTCCCCTGGGGCGTGGAAGAGGACAGGGCCCCACAGCCTCCAGGAACCCCCCCCCCCAGATATCGCCCCCCAGTGGCGGGTGTGTGGAGGGGGGGGCTCATCCCTGGAGGCCGCCCGTGGGAAGTGGGGGGGCAGAGAGACAGACCCCCCCATTAGGGCGTGGGGGGCACAAGGAGACCCCTGTGAGCTGGGGGGGGGCAGAGCCCAGACTGACGGGAACCTGGGACATTGCTGGGAGCCAAAGCCCCGCCCCCCCCCCGCAGGATGGGCCGGGCTGGGGGGGGAACAGGACACACAGTGTGAGGCCCCCGGGCCCAGACACACACAGAGCTGGGCTGGGCAGCCTGATCCTGCCACCCCTGTGGGGCCACGTCTGTCCACCCGCCCCCACCATAGCCCCCCCCCGCACCCACCCACACACAGAGCCACATCCACCCACCCCCACCACACACACACACACACTTCTCCTCCCCCCCCCACCCACAGCAGGGCCTGTCCCGTCCAGCAGGGGGCGCAGGGACACACACGGGGGGCGGGTCCCACTAGCGGCGTCCGGCGGTTCCCGGCTTTGCTGATCGTTACCCCGGGATGTCGGGGAGTCGCCGGCCCATTGTGGCTGCCCCTGGGGCCAGGGCTGTGGGGCCGAGCAGGGGCTGGGGGTGGCCATTGGGGCTGCAGGGCCAGGCTGGCTCCCCGCCCGAACCCCAAGGATATAATTATACAAAGATTTCAAGAGGACATTGAACACACTGGCCTCAAAGAATTGTCTAACTACAAGGCCTGGTACAACCAAATCCTTGTCATAGATCTGATGCTAACAGCAAACACTGGGATAAGTGTAATGTTAATAAGCAGCCCTGTAACAATGTCTAGTGGGTGTGAGTTTTGGAAAAAAACTTTAAGGTCACACGGTAATGATGCTTCTCCGCTATTACCTGTGAATAAACGTAAAGCTTAGCACAGCAGGAAAAACACCATAAACTTGGTCTGCTGTATAAGAAGGAAAACCGAGGTCCCCACCTCATGGATTTAATAACTGAAGAGTGGGATAATTTCCCCTCAGCCCTTAAAAGGTGGAAGGCATTAAAACCTGGCCTCCGTATAGAACACAGGAACGTAGGGGGGTGATTCCTCTGTTTTGCCTGCAATCAGCAGGGGCATTTGTAAAAGGATCGTTTAAGCATTAATCTGCCACCCCAAAAGGGGTAGAAACATGCTCTTTTTGTCTTTCAGAAAACCAGGAAAAGCTGGTACCAGCTGAAGAGCAACCCAGAATGCCATGAATCTACTGCTGCGACAAAACCTGTGTTTTGTGTTTTATGTTTTGTTTTTTCTCTTGTGTTGTCTTGTTGCTAGCGTTGTTGTGTATTGTGTTACAAGAAAAGAAAACACTGCATTAGGCAGAAAAGGGTTAATAAGCATTTTAACTGTATTTACAGAAACCAATGCTGCGGAAGGGCGGAGGTCAAGGAACCCCAGTCTGTTAACAGGGCGGTAAAGGCACATTTAAAGGCAAAATATGCAGGCGACACCAGGTTCATCTGTTGGTGGGAATGGAACGATGGACATAACATTTTTTTAGCACAAAGTGAAGTGACCAAGGGGAAAGGGGTTACGTGAAAACACTAGTTGCTTGGGGGAAAATCAGCAATAATTGGCAAGTCGTACCCAAGTGCGTGTGCAAGCCCAGCTGAACGCCCCTGGGTGTGGTGCGCAGTGGGATGTAAGGACAGGGAGGTACGTCCCTGGTTACTGGAAGGGGCAGTGCAGTCAAGACCCAGACCTGCCCTCACGCTGTCTCAGTGTGAGCTGCTGACGGTTACTGGATTCGCCGGGCAGCCAGGAGGGGTCGGCAGCCTAGCGAAAAGGTTCCCAGGGTGTATTGGAAACTGCTTTGGGTGGAACGGGATTAGGAGCTGGAGCCCTGGGTGCTGCTAACATCGTGGAACTGGCAAACACACTGTGTTATGTTACAGCTGAAACACAAAGCCCATCAGTGCAGCCTGGCCAAAATCAGGAACGGGGACAGCAATTCTCTTCTAACATACGGCCAGTGTGGCAACAGCGAGGGGACAAGGATTCGTTCCTGTTAGCAGGGACCATGGAATCAAGACAAGAAAACGTGTCCCTTGCATTAGCCTGTGATCAGGCCCAGGAGCTGAGTGAGCAATGGGTCATTCAGATACTCCGGGAAGGCAGGCCAGGAAATCTGCCTTTGGAAATGAAAAAGCTGCCGTGGGAAAATGTTACAGAAGGGGAGAGACAATTAATGGCCTGGTGGAAGTTGGTAAATTGACCCTAAATGAAGATCAGACAGTTGTACGGGCCTGTGTAGTAACCGCACCCCCCGTCTCACTACGGGTGTCTAGCCAGTGGCACCTGTGGGAATCCAGCTAATGCAAAATGTGGTTCTGGATTCCACTGATCGCCAGGCCTGGGCATACAAAGGAAACCAACAATAGAAAACCATTGACATGCTTCAGTGGGAGCCCATGAAAATCTGGGATCTGTGTGTGAGGATCAGAATGTACAAGAAAGAGACGAATGTTTCTGGGTTAAAGACAAAGGAACCCGAAGGCGTATGTCTGATATAGTCACTGCACAGAAGCAGCTGTTGTGTGTGCAGGCTGGGGATGTGTTTGTGTGAGGAGTCATTGTCCAATGGTCATAGCAGACAATAAGGAATTGTATTTTATGACTTGTTTAGTTAATAGATGTTTCTGCAACATGACAAAGATTAAAAGTTGTGAATTTGAATAGTACGTATCTGTATGGACTGTATAGACCACAATTGTATCACAATGTAACGGCTGTAACCTGAGGCATGAATATGACCATGATAAGCAAATTGTTAATGCATCCGACGTTACATTCACATTTACAAGCTATTGCACAGACAGGAGAACTAACAGGTATTGAAGTACAACACAATAATACCGAAATCACTCACGTACTGAACACTGCTGCAGATGCTGGACATCGCTCCTGCTGGGACACACTGTTAGGGTGGTCGCCTTCCGCAACTGGGGTGCTAAATATCCTGGTTCACCCCACTGTGGCGATCACTGGAACCCCGTTGGCTTTATGAGTAAGCACAGGAGCTGTGGCTGGGTGAAGGAACTGTTCAGAGTACAGGCCGCCGGCCTGCGAAGCCCAATAAGGGCCTTGTTAATTATACCCAGGAGGCAGGCCAACCTCAGCAGGTCTGAGTATTGGACTCCTGGAATAGTAACGACGCCATCAGCTGAGAAGCAGGAAGTCACATCCTCACGTTCCATCTACATTGCATTAAATCAATGTAAGATCAGGGTGCTAAGAAGGAGACCCCGTGTCCTAATGCCCCCACTAGCGCCAGACACAGAAACAGAGCTTAAGATGGTTACAGAAAACGGAGTTTGGTAGCTCCTGTCTGGCAAGAAACCACTTATCAGTAGCTGGGGTGTGAAATCCTCCTTTCTTCATTGCTTATCGCTCCGGTCCCCACTTCCCCCGTTTATCTGTCTGGTCTCTGCCTGGTTCTTTGGTTGTTTCTGCCTGTCACAGAGTTAAGGCTGCTGGGTGTCAATGAGTGACGGTGCTGGGGTAGGGCTGGCTAGCGGATTTCGTGGCACTGTGTTAGGGTTGGTTAGTAAAGTGTCAGTATAACGATTGGTTAAGGTTCAGCTAGGCGGGACTGAAGGAAATTCTTTGGGAACCGACTCCAGGACCCAGCCCCAGGATCAGAGCTGCCAGACCCCAGCGCACGGCCAGGGACACAGTGCGGAGACCAGAGTCCCCCAGATGGACCCAACCCTGACTGGCCAGCGGGAACAGGTCACCTGTCGTATTGGGAGTGGTGAGCAGTGAGCAGCGTGTGGTTCCGGCCCATTGTCAGCGGCCCTCTGTGGCCATGCAGGGCTCGGCGTGGCTAGTAACTGAGGAGCCGTCGGGTTCCACGTTCTCAGACGGCGGCTGCAGGGCCAGGCTGACTCCCCCCCACACACACACACTCGGCTCTGTGGGTCGGGGCGATGGGGAGCTCGGTCGTGGCAGCCAGCTGGAGGCAGGAGCTCAGGACAGACACGGCAGGTGGGGGAGAAATAAGAGAGACTGATACAAACAGATACACCTCATTGCTGATCCGCAGCCCCCTGCTACCCAAGCCCTGGCCCCCAAGCTCTGCCAGTGCCCCTCACTCCCGACCTGCAGCCCCTGCTACCCCAGCCATGGACTTCCCCCCAGCTCTGCCGGTGCCCCTCACTCCCAACCTGCAACCCCTGCCAACCTGGCCCTGTCCCCCCACTCTGCCGGTGCCCCTCACTCCCAACCCGCAGCCCCTGCTAGCCCAGCCCTGAGCTCCTCCCACAGCCCTGCCAGTGCCCCTCACTCCTGATCCGCAGCCACTGCTAGCCCAGCCCTGTCCCCCCCAGCCCCGCCGGTGCCCCTCACTCCTGTCCCGCAGCCCCTGCCAACCTGGCCCTGTCCCCCCACTCTGCCGGTGCCCCTCACTCCCAACCCACAGTGCCCTGCTAGCCCAGCCCTGGGCTCCCCCCACCAGTCAGGCCCATAGGTGGCAATTCCTGGTGATGGGAACATCCAGCCAATGGATCAACCTCCCAGCTCTGCCCCACCCCCAATCCCAGCTGCGGGCAGGAAATGCTGCAATCGCCTGGTTCAGCAATACCCGCTGGGAGGGGCCGAGAGTAACCACGGGGGGGGGGGGGGGCTGTGAAGGAGCGTGAGACCCAGGGGACAGTCACCCCCAGGAAGCAGCAGAGTCACCCCCCCCCCGACCGCACACACTGTTCCCTGGCAGGTGGGCGGGTGTGGCTGGGAGGGGACAGTCTCAGGAGGGGCCCTGTGGGGCTGCCCTGCCTGTGGGTCCAGGCTCACACCACAGACCCCTCCCCCCGCACTGGATCAAGATGGGTCCTGCGGTGGGTGCTGGAACTACGGGGCTGTCGCCCCCCCGCGGGACGTGGTTTCCAACATACGCAGGGTTTGCAGTTCGGGTCAGTGGCTCTCAGCCCCCCACTGTCCATATGGCTCCAGCCCCCCGGGTCCTGCTGCAGCGAAGGGCAAAGCCCAGAGGGTCCCAGCCCCCAGCCTGCAGGGACGGCCTGCGCTCGGGGGGGGGCCCTGCCCGGAGCCCCCAGCCTGCAGGGACGGCCTGTGCTCGGGGGGGGGCCCTGCCTGGGGCCGGGTTATAACACAATGGGGTGCAGGGGGCCCAGCTGAGCCGGTGACCCGGTCGCTGTGGGGCTGCCCTGACCTCGTTGTTCACCCCCTCAGGCCAGCTGCCCCATGGACCAGCAGCGGGTTTGTATTTACTGCCAGGTCATGGAATAAATGTCGCTCGGGGCCAGGCCCAGCTCGGGGGTGCAGGCGGCCGGTTTTCGGGTTGCCACGGGGGCTCCTTGTGCTGCCCCCCATCAGCTCAGCAGCTCCCGTTGTCCAGGAACCGCGGCCAATGGGAGCTGAGGGGGCGGCGCCTGCAGGTGGGGGCAGCTTCCTGGGAGCCTCTTGAGGTAAGTGCTGCCTGGAGCCTGCACCCCGAAACCCCTCCTGCACCCCAAAGTTCTGCTTCAGCGCTAAGCCCGCACCCCAAGCCCTCACAGCCCCCCGCCCCAACCTGGAGCCCCCTCCCTCACCCCGAACCCCTCATTTCTGGCCACTGCCCAGAGCCTGCACCCCCAGCCCAGAGCCCTCACCCCCTCCTGCACCCCAACCCGGTGCCCCCTCCCACACTCTGAATTCCAAATTTCCGGCTGCAAACAGATCCCACACCCCCACCGTACGCCATCCCCAGCCTGGAGCCCCCTCCTGAACCCCAAACCCCGCAACCCCAGCCCCCCCCCACAGCCGGCACCCCCACCTGGAGCCCTCACCCCCTCCTGCACCCCAGCCCCCTGCCCCAGCCCGGTGAAGATGAGCGAGTGAGTGAGGGTGGGGGGGGCGAGCGACGGAGGGAGGGGGTGGCTTGGGGCGGGGGCAGACGGGGTGTTCGCTTTTCTGCAAATGAAGTTGGCAACCTGAGCCCAACTCTGACCCCCCCGGGACCCACTGGAACCCCCTCCCCACCCCCACTCCAGGGGGATTCCCCATAGGCCAGGCCTTAGCGGGCTGCTGGTCGGCCAGTCCTGACTCCATGGCCTGGGGCTCCGACGCCGGGCGGGGCCATGGCACAGGCCCCGTGAACGTCTCTTTCTGTTCCAGCGACGCCGTCCCTGATCGGCCCCACGCGGCATCGGCCCCGAGAAGGGGCCCAGGCGGGAGGGACAGGAGCCCCTGGTGCAGGGGGATCATTCTCGGGGAGGCGGCTGGCTGGTCACTAAGGGGTTAACTCCGGGGGTTGTACTGCCCCATAAGCTGCAGCCAGGCCCAGAGGGGCTGCAGGGATGAGTCCGGGGCAGTTTGTCTCTGGCCCTGCTGAATTCAGCCCCGGCCGGGCAGGAGATGGAGACCGAGCGCCTGGCAGGGGTACACCTGGGACACGGGGATGGCCGTGGGCAGGGCCCCTGAGCCCCAGATGTTGGGGGTGGGACTGAGCTGGGCGCCCCCAGCCGTGGGTCAGGCAGACGCGCGGTCTGGCGCTGAGGCCACGTGTGGGGCCTTTGATCTCACTCTGCTCCCCACGTTCCCCCCCCCACCATGCTGGGCTGTGAGACGCTTCCCGGTTGCCGGGCTGTGAGCCCCCTGGCGACCCCCTTGTGACGTTCCCGGGGTTATCCGGGCCGGTGATCTGCTGGGTCACTCCGACCCTCGCCTCGGGGGGCCAGCCTGACCCTGCTCTGCTGTGAGAGCCCCCCTCCCTCCCGGGCTGCTCACGCACAGACGCTGGCGTGTCAGCTGCTCCCGGCTCCCGAGTGACACCAGCCAGTATCTCCGGCCCCAGACACAACCCTGGGAAGCTCCGTCGTGCAGTGCCCAGTTGTGCCCGCCGGACGTGACAAGCTTACAGGAGTTCGGCAATTTAACCACCACACTGACATTTACCCGGCTTGTTATCCCAAGGGGGGGGGGTCTCTGCTTCAGGTGGAACAAACAGATTTATTAACCACAGAGACGTTTTAAGTGATTATAAGTCAAAGCACAAGTCAGTTTTGGTCAAATGAAATAAAAGCAAAACACATTCTAAGCTGAGCTTAACCCTTTCAGTGCCCTTACACACTTAGCTGCTTCTCACCACAGGCTGGTCGCCCCTCAGCCAGGCTCTCCCCTTAGATCAGCGCTTCAGTCGCTTGGTGCTGGTGTCTGGGGATGGAGGTGGAAGCGAGAGAACACGGCAAACGTCTCCCTTTTATCCTGTTCTTTCTTCCCTCCTGGCTTTGCCCCCCCCCCCCGAGTCAGGTGAGCGTCACCTCATCGCAGCCCCCGACTGACCCAGGGGAGGGGGGTGACTCACTGGAGACTCCAACAAACCCTTTGTGGCTGCCTGGGCCAGTGTCCTTTGTTCCCGTGAGGCTGGGCTGGGTTTGTCCCAGACGTGCCCTGATGAGGTGTGAACCGCCCCTCTGCTCCTGGAGGGTTTTGCCTGGGCGGCTTTAAGCCATGAGACACATTTTCAGCCTCATAACTATACACATGAAATTACAGCCTGTAACAACCCTGCTCAGGGCATCAGGAGCCTTCCGAAGACGCCGACGTGACAAACTTCGCACTGGACACCACACAATCATGTGATAAGGATGAACATGGGGGTGCAGGGTGTCCCCCGAGGCTCAGAGCGTCACATCCCTGCCCTGGCACAAGGAGCCTTGTCAGATGCCCAACCCCTCCTCCCCGCCATGGGTGACACAACCCCCACTCAGCCCTTGGCAGGTCCACAATCGGCACCCTCCCTCCCCCACCCCAGCACCTGTCGCTGCCCATTGGCCCAGTTCCCAGCTCCCCCCAGAGCCCAGAACCCCCAGCTGAGCAGTGACCCCCAACCTGCCCCGCTCGGCCCCGGCCCGGCCAGGTGTTACAGAGAAAACCAGGCTGAGCTCATTGCCCAGAGCTGGGAGAAGGAGCCGCTGGAGTTAACAGGACAATGGGTGAGATGGAGAATAAACTGGGAACGCGCTTCCCAGCACCCCGATGTGCCGAACCCG
Organism: Mauremys reevesii; assembly: GCF_016161935.1. Lineage (NCBI taxonomy): Eukaryota > Metazoa > Chordata > Testudines > Geoemydidae > Mauremys > Mauremys reevesii. The sequence continues at coordinate 21,760,104 of NC_052646.1, forward strand.
CCCCGGCAGCTCCTGCGGGGTTCAGATCCCCCCAGCATCCGGCTCCCCCCAGCTCCCAGCCGGCCGGGCTCCGACGCTCCCTGCAGGAGACAAACCCGCTGGCAGCTGCTCCCCTCGGGGCAGGACCCTGGGTGCCCCCCGCACCCCACGATACCTCCCCCCCAGCCAGTGTCTGTCCTCAGAAACACCCCCCCGCACTGGGCGCTTTTCCCTCCCGGCTGCTTCCCTGGGGGGCTGGTCTGGAGACGTCAGAGCCGGGGGCCCTGTGAACCCCTCGGTGCCCTGTGCCCTCTGCCAGGGGTCCCGGGTCCCGTCCGGGCAGGTCGGCGTCGCTGCTCACAGCTCTGCAGGGGAGAACTGTGAGGGGAAGATGTGGGGCTGGGCACTGGGGGGAGGGTGGGGGGAAGCCCTGGGCATGGGCCCCTGTCCCTGGTTTGGGCACCAGCCGGGCACTGGGGAGACCCGGGTCTGAGTCCCTGCAGCCCCATAGACTCCCCGTGGGACCAGGCCGGTCACTGAGCCGCCCGGGCCCCTCCGTGCAGTGGGGAGCTCCCGCGGCCTGGTGTGGGACACAGAGCGCCAGGCCCAGGTCAGGCGGGCAGAGAACAGGGCACGTGCCCCAGGCTGGGGGTTGTTTGGTCGTGAGACGTCACCAGCCGAATCCTGGGCTGGGCACAACGGAGCCAGAGCCAGTCACAGGTGCCGACTTTCTGATTTCCTCGCAGGGGCCCAGACGCTGCGGTGATCGGCCCAGGGAGCAGCGTGGACAGACGGACGGACGGACCCCCGGGCCGGGCGGTGACTGTTCCTGCCCTTTAACGCGTCATTGACGGGACGTCGGGACCCAGGCTCAGGGACGCGCCCCTCCCAGCATGCCCCGGGCCCCTCCCAGCAGGCCCCGGGGGCAGGAGGGGGCATCACTTCTTCAGCTCCTCGTACACGTCCGGCTGTCGGGGCTGCAGCGTCTGGGGAAACGGGGACGATTCAGCCAGAGACGCCCCAGGGGAGAGCTGGGGACCCCACCCTGCAGGACCCAGCCCCCAGCTCCCCCCATGGGCCTCAACAGCCCCTCCCATCCCTCCCCCCAGTGCTGGGCCACCCCAGCCCCTCCCCTCAGCCCTGGGGCTCCCGGCTGGTCCCCCTCTGGCTCACTCTGCCCCCCCCCGCCCCCAGCTCTGGGATGTGATAACCAGCCCCGTTCCCAGCCATAGGGCTTCTGGGGGGGGCAGCTCCCCCCTCCCTCCACTGGGTCCAACCCCCCTCGGGGAGGATACAGTGCAAGGGGCCGGCGCTCACCTGGTACGTGGGGCTGGAGTCAGGGGGACTCCCGGGCTGGGCCTGCAGGAGACAGAGGCAAGAGGGTCGTTAGCACCAGACCCCAGAGACCCCACAGCTGAGCTCGGGGGGGGGGGTGTCTCCGGGACAGTTAATGGGACCCAGGGTTTGTGTAACCCCCCCACCCCCACCCAAAGGGGACAGGGTAAACTGGCTGGGGGCTGCGGGTCCAGACTGAGGGGCACCCACAGAGGAGGGGGTGGGCCTGGAATAGCAGGGAGGGGCTGAGCCCTTGTCACTCACCACTGGCCCCGCCCCAGCTGTAGGGGGCAGGTTCTCGTACACCGGGACGGGTGCCTCATTCTCCCTGGGGGTCTCGTTCCGGCCGCGAGAGTCTGGAACGAATCATCAGAGACGCTGGAATTGGGGTGCTGGTCCCAGCCCCCCCCCCGCTCTAACCACTAAACCCCACACCCCTCCCGGTGCCAGGATAGAACCCAGGAGTCCTGGCTCTCCGGGGGGGGGCTCTTACTCACAGAGGAAATAGGCCAAGACTCCGACCAGCGCTGCCCCCGCCAGTGACCCAATGACGATCCCAGCGATGGCCCCAGCAGAGAGACCCGGATGAGGGGCGTCTGGAGGAGAAACTGGAGGGGGGTTGGATCAGACGTTCAGCCACAATCCCCTCACCCCGCTCCCTGCAGCCCGGGCCCCCTAGCGCTGTGCTGGGGCGTTGGTGCCAGCACTGGGATCCCTGTGTCTGCAGCGCGTTGCTCCATCCCAGGGACTCACCCGTCCCTGTCACCCGCACGGCGACAGACGCCCAGGCAGTGCGGCCGGTGACGGGGTTGTGAGTCTGGACACAGACCCGGTGTGCGGCTGGGGGCCTGGAGCCAGCCCGTAGGGTGACAGCGGGTACAGACCGACCCCCCCCCGCCAGAGCCATGGCCACACGCCCGGCCCAGGTGGGAACCAGCCGGAGGCGCCAGGGGGGCAGGAATCTGCTGTCTGAGCTGCAGTGGGGTGTGATGGGGGCGTCCCACAGACGACAGATGCCCCGGAGGGGCAGGGACAGGACGGAGCCGGGAGGGGGAGAGACGGGCGCAGCGCAGGGCACCGACCTGCTGATCGGACGGGTCGGGCATCGCTTGGCAGGCGACAGGCAGCGTCCAGCCCAGCTGCAGCACGACTGGGAGCAGCCCCCACAGGACAGAGCCCACGGGGTGGAGCTGGGCCCTGGGCCGGACCAGAGGGCAGGGGGGTGTGGCTGGAGAGACAGTGAAATAGCCGAGAGCCCCCAGCACGGGGAGCGGGAGCGGCGCCGGCAGTGACAGGCGACAGGGGGTGTCTGATCCGGACTGGAGACAGACGGGAGCGTCCCCTGGAGAACAGAGCTCGAGGGATGAATCCAGAACAGACGCAAAGACCCAGAACTGGCAGCAGAGCCGGGGAGAGCCCAGGGTGCAGGAACGGCGCTGACCCATGGGGTTGGTGCACGGAGTGACAGGGCACGTCCCATGCAGACAAGGCACCCGGCAGGAGACAGGACAGACCCGCTGTGGCCAGGACGCTGGCTGGACAGACAGCAACGGAGGCCCCTGTGCTCTGTGTGTCTGAGACAGACGCGGGCGTGGGGCGCGGTGCCCGGCTGCTCACCCAGCACCTCGATCTCCGCGTTAGCCGTGAGGCCGGTGACAGGGTTGTCAGCCTGGCACTTGTACGTGCCCAGATTTAACGTTGTCAGGTCAAAGGTCAAGCTGCTCCCGGTCTGGGGTAATTTGTTGCCATTGAGAAACCAGGAATAGCTCGGGGCTGGGACAGAGTCGGTGACACACGTCAGGGTGAGACGGGACCCAAGGGTCAGGTTGACGGGTCCTGGAGGGTCTATCCTGGCGGATTCTGGCCCATCTACACAGAATGGGAGAGGATCGTTGGGAAGGAGGGGACAGCAGAACAAGGTATAAATAGGTGCCACACCCCACCCCAGAGGCAGCCGCATCTCCGTGGCTGGGTGACGCTGCCAGGGCAGGGGCAGCGCGGCCGGGGGACGGGGCTGCAGTTACTCACGGGCCAGCGTCACGGTGCTGGGCTCGCTGCGTTCACTGCTGACGGGGTTCCTGACCTCGCACTGGTAGGTCCCGGTGTCGCCCCAGGTGAAATTCTGCACCGTGAGGGTCCGGTTGTCAGGGGACAGCCCCAGCCGCTTGTTGGGTGTGTTGTACGACCCGTTCTGGAGCCAGAGCACAGTGTCGGCGCTGGGGGAAGTGTTGCACGTGAGGGTGAGGGTCCCATTCTCAGGCACCTGGTTCTGGTTCGGCGTCACCGTGGGCTTGGCAAGCTTTTCTGTGCAGGGAGCAGAGAGAGCGTTACCGTGTGTCCTGCCTCTCCATCCACCTGGGATTGGGGCCACCGCCCCGCGGGACTGGGGGAAGTGTCCTGTTGTCACTGCCCTGCGGTGTCGTGGGAAGGGTCCTTCGCCCTTTGCCCCTCAGAGCTGCGGAGACGGGCAGTCGCCTTCTGGGCTCTGGCAGAGGGTCCCTCTCCCTGACGTTGAGTCTCACAGTTGGTGCCTCCCTGAGGCTCTGGCTCCTGGAGCCCCGTTATTTTCAGAAGACTCTCGGCTGTTGTTGTACCAGATCCCAGGCTGCGTCCCGACAGCAGGATTTTCAAGCCGATCCCGTGACGGTTTGGGCCCGACTCAAGGGTCACAACCCCACAGGTCGCCTGGTGCTGCTGGCATTGCCCCGTGGGCACGGCCCTGTGCCGGTTCCTTGCCGTCCCCTCTGACCTGGACGGCGCTGCCCATCCCAGACCCAGGCCGGGGGTGGGGGTGACCTCGCTGGTGCATCGGGGGCAGTCAGCCAGAACCGCTCACCGTCCCCGGGGAGATCGGGGTGATGTCCTGGTGGGGGACAGCTGCCCAGCCTAGCACTGCCCCCCATTCCTACCCAGCCCCATAGCTCAGCAAGGGCCTCGCAGCCCCAGGCCCCCTGGGTTCTCCCCACGACCCACGAGAGTCTGACTGGGGAGGGGGCATCCGGACTCCAGAGACAGGGTCATGGAAACCCCTCCAGTCTGTACCCCCTTCCCCGGGGGGCTGGTAACATCCCCTCTCATTTGCTCCCTCAGGGCAGCCCCCATCCCCTTGTCCCCCTCCGAGCTCCCTGTCCTGCCCACTGGCTAATTAACTCTCCAGCTCCCCTTGCTGGGGGGCACCGAGCAGCACGGGGGCCGTGGGGGGCAGGTGCACCAGGAAGGAGCTGGTGAGTCCCAGGAGAGAATCCCAGATTGCTGAAGACCCCAGACCCGGCTGCAGAGCCAGGCGGAGCCCAGGGCGCAGGAACGGCGCTGACCCGCGGGGTTGGTGCACAGAGCGACAGGCGACAGGGGACGTCCCAGGCGACAGGGAGCCCGGCTGGAGACAGGGCAGATGCGGAGTGGCTGGGGCGCCGGCAGGACAGAGGTGGGCGTGGGGCGCGGTGCCCGGCTCCTCCCCCGGTGTGAGGCCGTGGGAATGTTCTGGCTGTTCTGTGAGTGCTGAGTGGGGGGCGTTGGCCTGGGAAGGTGGCAGGGGGCTGTGCTGGGACTGGCTGCCCTGGGGAGGGAGGTACCTGAGCAGGTAAACTGGGGGGGGGGTTTGGAGGCCAAGTGACACCTCTGCCCGGGACACTGGACAAAGGCTGGGGGAGGAGCCCAGGGAAGGCTGAGTGAGAGGCTGGGGGGAGTTTCATTTTGAAGCTGGCTGGGAAATGGAGAGGGGCTCAGGCCTCCCTGGGGCCCCAGATGGACCTAACTAAAGGGGGTCCTGCTGTCTGTGCCTGCAAGACCCGTCCTGGCCTGTGTCCTGTCGTCTGAGTAAACCTCTGTGTTACTGGCTGGCTGAGAGTCACGTCTGCCTGCGCCGTGGGGGGGCAGGACCCTGTGGCCCCCCAGGACCCCGCCGGGGGGCTCGCTGGGGGAAGCGCACGGAGGGGCCGAGGATGCTGAATGCTCCAAGGAGAGACCCAGGAGGTGAAGCCGTGGGAGCTTCTTGCCCTGCAGACAGGCTGCTCCGAGGGGGAGGAGGCTCCCAGAGTCCTGCCTGGCTTGGTGGGGAGCAGCCCCAGAGCAGCGCCCGGGGACCCCGGGACACCCAGCCCCTCGATCTCTGCGCTAGCCAGGAGGCCGGTGACGGGGTTGTGAGCCCGGCCCTTGTACGTGCCCAGCTGATCCAAGGCTGTGGGGTTAACGTTCAAGCCGCTCCCAGTCTCATTAGTGTCGGTGCAGTTGAGACCCCAGCGATAGCTCGGGGCTGGGACGGAGTCGGTGACACACGTCAGGGTCAGAGGGGACCCGAGGGTCAGGGCAATGGGTCCTGGGGGGTCTATCCTGGCCGGCTGTAGCCCATCTACACAGAGAAGGAGGGGATCGGGGGGAGGGTTGGCACCAGCAGGGCAAGGTATAAACAGCCCCCTGCCCCACCCCAGAGGCAGCCGCATCTCCGTGGCTGGGTGATGCCGGCAGGGCCAGAGGGGCCGGGGGCCGGGGCTGCAGTTACTCACAAGCCAGTGTCACGGTGCTGGGCTCGCTGCGGTTGGTGCTGACGGGGTTCCCGACCTCGCACTGGTAGGCGCCGGCGTCGCCCCGGGTGACACCCAGCACCGTGAGGGTCCGGTTGTCAGGGGACAGCCCCAGCCGCTCACTGGGTGCGAGGGACGCCCCGTCCTGGAGCCAGAGCTGAGCCTGCTAATGCCCGGGAGACACTGACAGGCAGAGCCCCCCCTTCACCCCCACGATGAGCTGCCCCCGCTGGGCCTCGCCGGGCGGCTGGGTCAGGACTCGCACGCAGCGCCCGGGCGTTCACCAGCTCCCTGGGCAGGTGCCAGCCCCCAGCTCTGGCTCTGGCCGTCCGGCTCCTGGATGCCAGCAGGTCCCAGCGCTCCCCCCGCCGGCCAAGCCCTCCAGGGTCAGCGCTGACCCCCCTGGGCTGGATATCAGCCCCCAGCACTGCCCCGCCCGAGTCCCCCAGGGCCAGTCCCCCCCACCCTGCTGGGTGCTCTGGGTCCAGTTTCACCTTCAGGGACCAGCGAGTGTGACCCCAACAGCGCCCAGCTCCCCCTCACCCCCTGCTGCAGACAGCCAGGGTGGGGGCTGGATCTGGGAGCCCTGGTGCAAAGGGCCCCACAGTGACATCATGAGCCCCCCTCCCCCGCAGGCTCCGGAACTTAGAAAAGCAGCAGTAAAACAGCAGGTGGGTCTGACCCCCCCCCAAAGACATCTCCCCCCCCCGTGATACAGGGGTCTTCCCAGCATGCACCAGGGCACCGGGGGGGGGGGGCTCATCTTCGCAGCTGGCCGCACACACCCCGCTGCGCAGCCTGCAGCTCTGGGGAAACAGGGAGGGGTCAGAGATGCCCCGGGGGATCTGGGGACCCCCCCGCCCTGGGGGGGCCAGACCCCCCCCCCAACGCCCCTCACCAGCCGGGCTCATCCCTGGGGGAGACGCTCAGAGCCCCGTCGCTGGGGCGGGGATGGCGGGGGGGGGGGTGACACGGCCTGGGATCAGCGCAGCTCCGGGGGCGACACTTACCATAGACGGGCAGAGTGATGGAGAGGACACGGTTAGGACTGCTCAGTATCTCCACCGTGTAGCTCCCGGTGTAGTTGAGCATTAACCCCGCGATGTGCAGGGCGCAACCCGGCCCCGCTGTCTCCCGCCCCGTGTGGGCCGAGCCGTTGTTCTGAACCGGGGGGGCTGGGTAGTAGGTGAGGATCCGGCTGTTTCCATCATTGGTCGCTGATCGGTACCAGCTGCAGGACTGCAAGTTCTGTGGCGTTGGCTGCGGGGCCAGGCTGACGCCCCCTCCCACCACAGGGCTCCGCGGGGTGAGGACGATGGTCACTGGGGTCTGGGTCTGGGCCGGCGCCGGCTGGAGGCAGGAGCCCAGGACGGAGGCTGCGGGGGGGAGACCAGAGAGACTGATACTAACTGGTGCCCCTCACTCCCGACCTGCAGCCCCTCTATTTTCACTTGCACTGTCCCCTGTTCCAGCCCTGGGTGTCCGGGACACCTGGGTCCCCCCACCCCGGCTCCACCCTCTCAGCTGCAAGGGGCCCCTCGCCAGGTGCCGCCCCGACACCTCTTCCTGCAGCGGGACCTCCCTCGACACAGGGGCGGCGTCTCTGGGCCGGGACCCTGGAGTCCGGACCCACAGGCAGGGCAGCCCCGGGGCCCCTCCAGCCTCAGACTCCCCCCCGCCGCCTCGTCCGCCCACTTCCCCTTCGCTTTGGAGCAAGGAACCAGTGCGGGGAGGGGGAGGGTCTTCTCCCTTCTCCCCCCGGCCCCCGTGGGGTGCCTGGTCCCTGGGTCTCTGCGTGGGGCTGGTCCCACCTGCTAGATCTGGGGGAGGGAGTTCAGTGAGGGGGGGCTGGGTGTGTCCCCCCCCGCCAGTACTCTGGGACAGAGACACAAACAAACAGCTGATCCCTGCTAATCCCCCCATGCAAAGCAGAAGCTGCGGGGAACAATGGGGCTTCTGTGGGGCCCCCCGGGGCTTTGGGGCGCAGCCTCGGGTGGGACCCAGCCTGGGGAAGGAAGCGTCAGAGCCCCCCTCCTGCTACCCCAGCCCTGGGGTGCCCCCACCCAGCTCTGCCGGTGCCCCTCAGTCCCGACCCGCAGCCCCTCTGCTTTCTCCTATTGGAGGCCTTTGTGTCCCGGACACCTGGGTCCCACGGTCTCCCCCTCTGACCTGCCAGGAGAATCCCCGGCCAAGGGCCGCCCGGTCTGTGGGGGATTCGCCCCATCGCCCGTCGCTGCTGCGGGACCCGCCGGGAGCTGCCGGGGCAGCAGAGACGCCTGGTTCCCGGCTGGGGGCAAAGGGCAGAGACGGGGAAGTGGGGGAGGGAGCGGAGCTGGCACGAAGCACCTCCCTTGCCCGGCCCAGCGCAGGGACGGGGCAGGGGGTGCGGCCCCTTTGGCACCTGCCCCCCCTTCCCGACAGCCCCGGGGGGGAGGGGGACTTACCCGCCCCTCCCCCTGCCCCACCCAGACACCGGGGGAGGGGCGGGGGGGGGCAGGGTAGCATCACGGGATCTCCAGACGGACTCTATAGCGAAGGCGTCTCCAGCCCCCCCCCCCCGCTGCGCCTTCAGGGCGGGGGTGTCCGGCCCTGGCAGACGGGGCAGAAATCGTCCCCTGGGGGCTGGGGCGTGGAAGAGGACAGGGCCCCACAGCCTCCAGGAATCCCCCCCCCCAGATATCGCCCCCCAGTGGAGGTTGTGCGGAGGGGGGGGGCTCATCCCTGGAGGGCACCCGTGGGAAGTGGAGGGGGGGCAGAGAGACAGACCCCCCCGTTAGGGCGTGGGGGGCACAGGGAGACCCCTCTGTGCCGGGGGGGGCAGAGCCCAGATTGACGGGAACCCGGGGCCAAAGCCCCCCCCCCCCACGCAGGATGGGCCGGGCGGGGGAGGGAACAGGACAGAGTGTGAGGCCCCCGGGGACAGACACACACAGAGCTGGGCTGGGCAGCCTGATCCTGCCACCCCTGTGGGGCCACGTGTGTCCACCCGCCCCCACCATACACCCCCCCCACAGCCACATCCCCACCCCACCCTGTACACCCCCACAGAGCCACATCCACCCACCCCCACCCCACACACACACCCACACACCCTTCGCCTCCCCCCCCACAGCAGGGCCCGTCCCATCCAGCAGGGGGCGCAGGGACACACATGGGGGGCCTAGGGGGGGTCCCCACTAGCTGCGTCCGGCGGTTCCCGGCGTTGCTGATCGTTACCCCGGGATGTCGGGGAGTCGCCGGCCCGTTGTGGCTGCCCCTGGGGCCGGGGCTGTGGGGCCGAGCAGGGGCTGGGGGTGGCCACTGGGGCTGCAGGGCCGGGCTGGCTCCCCGCCCACTCCCAGGGCTCTGCGGGTCGGGGCGATGGGGAGCTGGGGCTCCAGCCGGCTGGAGGCAGGAGTTCAGGACAGAGGAGAATAAGAGAGACTGATACAAACTGGTGCCCCTCACTCCCGACCTGCAGCCCCTGCTACCCCCAGCCCTGCCCCCTCCAGCTCTGCTGGTGCCCCTCACTCCCGACCCGCAGCCCCCTGCTACTGCAGCCCTGGGCTCCCCGCACCTGTCAGGACCAGCCCCTCCCACCTGCTGACCATTGTGGGGCCGTCCCAGGGGGGGGCAGCTCTGCCCCATGTCCCGTCCCTGGTGCCCGGCAGTGCGTGAAGGGGGCTGCGCTGGGACCCAGAGCCTGGAGTGACTGGGCTTCTCCTGGGGGGGGTGAGTCAGGGCCAGGGATTGACTGGTCACGGGGCCCCCACCCTCCCTGTGAAGACCCCCCCCCCCGTGCGGTCAGCCAGGGCTCGGCCAGGATGAAAGTTGGACTCACTGAAAAGAGAAGCGGCCCAGAGACAGGGCACGTGGGGAACAGGGACCAGCAGCAACAGGCGACAGCCGGACCCAGACACCCCCAGCCGGACCCAGACACCCCCAGCCTGACGGACAAGCTGGTTTCACAAAGTCCAACCCAGCGCTGCCCGTCGGCTCCAAACACCCACTAAACCCGTCTCCTGGGGCGCTGGAACCTGACACGGCTCCCTGGGCCCCACCCCAGCTCGGCCCCCCTGCAGCGAGGGGCAAAGCCCAGAGGGTCCCAGCACAGGGGAGCAAATCAGGCCTGGCCCAGTGGGGCCGCCCCCCGGCTCAGCAGGAGGGGGGCAGAGAGCTCCCTCCTGTCATCAGATGCTCCCGGCGTGGGGCTCTGCTCTGGTCGATGTTGGTATCAGTCGGCTGCGGGCGTGTTCCCTCTGGGTGCTGCCCCGGCTCTGCAGATCGCTGGCACCGCAGACCCGAGAGACCCCCCAGTGACCACAGACCATAGACTCTGCAGGACATACTGCGAATCTGTGTCCCCAGCCATGGACCGGCTCAGTCAGTCACATCCACTCAGGGGGGTATTTTTATACACAGGTACAAACAGGTTACGCATCATTGACCGCACTGAGGTGCAGCCCCTCGATTAGGGGGGTTCCCTTCTCTTGACACAGGTTGGTCAGAAAAAACCACCCGTCCATCGTCCTGTCTCTGCATCGTGTTGTCCTTTCATGGTGTCTTTAGGCTGGGGCTGCCTGTTCTTTATCTGTGCGGGATGGGTCCATACCCAGCCGCTCTGGTGCCGTCATTTCATTAGGGATTAAGACGCAGCTCCAGCAGCCCTCCTCTTGCCAGCTCCTGTGAGCGGGACCTGCCTCTGGCTCGCAGCCCAGCTTGGCCTAACGACGTCCTGTTACCCCAGTTCAGGCCTCCCACCGGGCCCTGACACCGAGGGTTTATGTCTCATGGACTCACCTTACTACAGCTCCAGGGGCAGCCCCTGTCCGGCTGAGCCCTGCGGGGGGCTGGGCCGCGCTTCATCAGCAGGGGGCAGCAGCGAGGGCCCAGCCCGGCCGGCTCCGGCCCAGACGCACCCGGGTTCGGTGGCCAGGTGTCCGGTCAGCGCTGGTGACTGGGCCATTAACAGGCCGGTCGGCGGCGCCGCGGGGCCCGGGGCTGAGGCAGGTTCCCTGCATGTCTTGGCTCCGCGCGGCTCCGGAAAGCAGCCAACCTGTCCGGCTCCCAGGCACAGCGGGGCCACGGGGGCTCCATGCGCTGCTCCCACCCCCAGTGCCAGCTCCGCAGCTGCCATTGGCCAGGAACTGCAGCCAATGGGAGCTGCAGAGGCGGCACCTGCAGACGGGGCAGCGCGCAGAGCCGCCTGGCCGCACCTGTGCCTAGGAGCCAGAGGGACATGCCGGCCGCTTCCAGGAACCGCCTGAGATAAGCGCTGCCCAAAGCCTGCACCCCGAACCGCCTCCCGCACCCCAACCCCCTGCCCCAACCCAGGGCCGCCCAGAGGGGGGGGCAAGTGCGGCAATTTGCATCAGGTTCCGCAGGGGCCCCCATAAGAGTTTTTCAGGGCCCCTGGAGCAGGGTCCTTCACTCACTCTGGGGGCGCCTCACTCCCCCTCACACCCCAATCCCCTACCCAGCCTGGGGAAATGAGCAAGGGTGGGGGTGAGCGAGTGACGGAGGGAGGGGGCAGGTGAGACGAAGTGGGACTGTTCCTAATGTTTCCTCTGAATACTGTGTGGGTGCCTCAGTTTCCCCTCTGCAGTTCTTAAGTCTCTAGGTGGTGGGATAAAGGCCAGTGTGCATAAATGGCTGACACTCTGTCGCCTGGCAACTAATGGCCGGGCCCTTCCCCCACCCCGCCAGGGGATGCTAAAGGGGGGGGAGAACAAAGGGGTCAGGTGACCTCCTGGCCCGGGGAAGGAGCTGAGCAGAGGAGGAGGGGCTGGGGGGGGTCAGTCTGGGGCTGGCTGGGGACGAGGAGTGAGGGCAGCCAGGGGGGTCTGGCTCACTGCCCCCCAGAATGGACCCGGCCGAGGGGTCCGGCTCGCGGTACCTACAAGCTCTGTGTTAGACCCTGTTCCTGTCATTGAATAAACCTCTGTGTCACTGGCTGGCTGAGAGTCACGTCTGACTGCGCAGTGGGGGGGCAGGACCCTGTGGCCCCCCAGGACCCCGCCGGGGGGACTCGCTGGGGGAAGCGCACGGAGGGGCAGAGGATGCTGAATGCTCCCAGGAGAGACCCAGGAGGTGAAGCCGGGGGAGCTTCTTGCCCTGCAGACAGGCTGCTCCGAGGGGGAGGAGGCTCCCAGAGTCCTGCCTGGCTTGGTGGGGAGCAGCTCCAGAGCAGCGCCCAGGGACTCCGTGACACGGGGTCTCAAAGAAGGGGGGGCCCCTCGGGAATGGTTGGGGGAGGGGTCTTCGATTTCCTGCAATCTAAAAGTTGGCAACACTCCCTGGGGTCCCCTTGGCTCTGCCCAGGGCTGGTGCTACCATTTAGGCAGTTGCTTCGGGCGCCAAGATTTGGGGGCACCAAAAAGCGGCACCCCCAGTTTTTAAAAAAAGTGTTTCAGCCGCTGAGGGGAGAGGGAGTCTGAGCTGCTGGCGGCAGCCCAGGGAGCTGACCTGGGGTGAGGAGGTACCGCAGGGCTCCCCGGGCCAGCGGGTGGGGAGCTGATGGGGGGGTGCCTCAGGGAGGAGGGGGGGCGGGGAGCTGCTGCAGGGCTGGGAGGGCGCAAGGTGGAAGTTTCGCCTTGGGCGCAAAACTTCCTTGCACCGGCCCTGGCTCTGCCAGCGCCAGCATCACGCTGGGGGCTCCCGGGGTCTGCAGGGACGGCCTAGGCCTGGGGGGCCCTGCCCGGGGCCGGGTTATAACCAATGGGGTGCAGGGGCAGGACCAGTCTCGGGTCTGTAATCGCTGCGCAGACGGGCCCACGGAGGCCGCGTGTGGGGCCTTTGCTCACTCTGCTCCCGCCCTCTCCCCGTGCCGGGCCATGTGACACCTCCCAGGGTGCCGGGCTGCGAGGCCCCTCACGACCCCCTGCCCCGGCCTGAGGAGCCTTGTCTGGTCCTGCTGGGGGTCAGATCCCGACCCCCCCCCAGGCATCAAAACCTCCCCTCAGCCCTGGGCAGGTCAGCGATGCCCCCCCCCCCCCGCCCAGCAGCCCCCTGGGGCGCCCAGCCCCGGCACTGCCCACTGGCCGAGTTCCCAGCTCCCTCCCAAGGACTAGGAGCCCCCAGCTGAGCAGTGACCCCCAACCCGCCCCGCTCGGCCCCGGCCCGGCCAGGTGTTACAGAGAAAACCAGGCTGAGCTCATTGCCCAGAGCTGGGAGAAGGAGCCGCTGGAGTTCACGGGACAACGGGGGAGATGGAGAATAAACTGGGAACTCGCTTCCCAGCGCCCCGAACCCGCCCCGGCAGCTCCTGCGGGGTTCAGCCCCCCCAGCATCCGGCTCCCCCCGGCTCCCCCCGGCCGGGCTCCGACGCTCCCTGCAGGAGACAAACCCGCTGGCAGCTGCTCCCCCCGGGGCAGGACCCTTGGTGCCCCCCGCACTCCACAAACCTCCCACCAAGCCAGCGTCTGTTCTCAGAAACACCCCCCCCCCCACTGGGCGCTTTTCCCTCCCGGCTGCTTCCCTGGGGCTGGTGCCGATGCTGCTGGGGCCTGGCTCCGGGTGGAACCAGCCGCCTGGCGAGCTCGGCACCACCCAGCGCCCCCGGAGCCGGGCCCGCGGGAGCTGCCGGGGCAGCAGAGACGCCTGGTTCCCGGCTGGGGGCAAAGGGCAGAGACGGGGAAGGGGGGGGGGCGGAGCTGGCACGAAGCCCCTCCCTTGCCCGGCCCAGCGCAGGGACGGGGCAGGGGGTGCGGCCCCTTTGGCACCTGCCCCCCCTTCCCGACAGCCCTGCCTGCCCCGGGGGGAGGGGGACTCACCTGCCCTCCCTGCCCCCACCCGGACACCGGGGGACGGGCGGGGGGGCAGGGTAGCATCACGGGAACTCCGGACGGACTCTGTAGCAAAGGCATCTCTGCCCGCTCCCCCCCCCCCCCACTGCTCCTTCAGGGTGGTCTGGCCCTGGTGGGGATGGGGGGGGGTTACATGGGGGAGAAATCGTCCCCTGGTGGGCTGGGGCATGGAGGCCGGCAGGGCCCTGTACGGATCCGGCCTCGTCTGCAGCCAGGTACAAAGAGCAGCCGAGAAGCAGCCATTAGCTGAGGAGCAGGAAGTCACATCCCCACGTTCCATCCACCTCCTTAAACCAGTAACACCCGGGGAAACTGAGTCCCACCCGCTCTGCGTGCAACCCCCTGGGAAACACAGAAAAAACAAGAACCCCCCCCACTTCGTCACGAGTTTAAGATAAATTGGTTTGGTTTTGTATTTTAAATTTAAAAAACAAACCAATGCCACTAAAACGCCATTTAAACCTCTCGTTCAAAGTTGTAACACTGACAGCTCCTTGTGCCAGTCACCAGCAGCTAGTGCGAGGAGCCATTTAACCCTTTGGGTACTTCCATGTTCTCTTATAAAGTTTAATATCTTTAAATAAGGACCAGAGAATGTGTTCCTGGCTGGGGCAGCCAGGACTGGAGAAATTCTGGATCCTCTTTTGGTAATTAATAGCAGCTAAGAACTGCAGGAAAACCCCCAAAGTGACCAGACAGTGCACCTCTGAAGGAAAGGCCGGGGGTGAAATGTACAAAAAAGCAATGTCAGAAACACCGAGTTTCAAGGTGGCTCTGAGTGACCTGACGGTCACAGTGTTAAACCTTGGGATAAATGCTAGTGAGTAACCCCGTAACCACGTATAATGTGTATAATTAATGCTAAAAATGGTCATTAAAAGCAACTTTCATGTCAAAAGTCTCATGGTAATGCTGCCTCTCCACCATTACCTGTGAATAAACTTAACGCTTGGCACAGCAGAGAAACCGTTACAAACCTGGGCTGTTGTACAAGAGGGGAAACTGAGGCACACAACCTCATGAATTTGATAAATGACCAGTGGAATAATTCACCCTTTCCCTTTAAGGGTAAAACCAAGCCTGCCTATAAAACAAAACAAGGAAAGTATGGGCGTTATTCTTCTGTTTTTCCTGCAGTCAGCAGGGAGATTTGTAGAAGGAAGGGGTATTTCTAAGCAAAAATCTGTCCCTACCCAGGGGGCTGGGAAACTGTTTTTTTGTTTTTCAGACACTCTACAAGAAAGCTGGTGCCAGCGGAAAAATAACCCAGAACACCAGGGGTCCACTGGCACGACAGAGACTGTGTTGTGTGGTTTGCGTTGTTGTTACTGTTATTTTGGTGAATATTGTACAAGGCGGGTTAACACAAACAGCAGCAAGGTCAGTGCGTGGTACAACCTGCCTGCAGAGCGCGGTCTGCCCACGGGGGGAATCGAGCGACGTTCCGCGTCCCAGGAGAACACCAGCCGTCCCAGCCCCTGAATGGAGGGGGCCTCACCTGGCTTTGGCCAGCTGGGGCCCAGCCTGCTGCTATGGGGAACAAAAAATAAAGAATGAAAATGGGTTTATTGCACGCAAATAAAAGGCACAAAATGGGGGGTTAAAATGGGAATTAATAAATTCTGTTCCGTTCATCTTACAGCTGGACCCACAAAGGGAAAACAAGGACGCCCCAGCCTAGAACAGAACAACCACCGGGGGCTGGTCCTGCTTTGAGCAGCGGGTGGGACTAGATACCTCCTGAGGTCCCTTCCCACCCTGAGAGTCTCTAAACCATTGCTGCTCTCGCGAGCCCCTCCCAAATCCCCGATGTGACCGGGCAAGGGGAGGAAACACGTGGACCGTCACACCCCCCAGTGGTGGTAATGAGCCAAATAAGAACCTGAAGGATTTACCCCTAGGAAAGTGTCCTACGAGCCCCCATGGGAATCTGGCAGTGTCGGTATGTGGAGGGGGGGCCTAACCCGGGGAAAACTATCAAATGTATCAGGAAGTATTGCCTGGTATTCCGCAAACATGCCATAATGAATGATAGTGGGAAACAGTCATCCAGAGAGGTGGTTTATCATGAAGGGACCCAAAAATATAACTCTGGTCTCCTGGGGCGTTTGGGTTATGGGGTTGTGATGAAGTGGGGGATTTTCTTGTGTTTGTTTTCACAATAGTTTGCATGCAGGGGGGTGGGGCTCAGTGTCCCGGGTGTCGCTGGTTAACGAGGGGAGGGGAGAGGGAGTTTGTTGGTGCACAGGGACCGGAGAGGGACGAGGGACCCCGGCCGATGGCCTGGAGGATGGAGACCCCAGCGACTGGTGACCTGGGGACCCGGAGACCCGGCTCAGGAGTCGCAGCCGGTTCTGGCCAGTGGGGGACAATGGGCTGCGGGGAGAGGACCCCGGTGACCTGACCAGCCGGCTCCAGCCAGAGGGGCCAGAGGGGGGCTGAGAGGAGACCCAGGCCCCGGTTTACGACCCTGTTTCCCTGGAGAGAAGCCAATGGACAGAGGGGGCCTGGGGCCGGGGGTATCGGAGGCCCAGCTGGGAGCAGGGGGGCTCGGGGCTGGAGGGGGGAGCAGGCAGAGCCCCCCTGGCTGCAGGGGGACTGGGATGTGCTGGGCTCAGGGAGGCCAGGCCTGAGGCCGGAGAGTTTCCTGAGCTGAGGTCAGATGCTCAATAAACCTCCTGTGTTACGCTGGGGGAGAGTCGCTCCGGGCTAGAGAACGGAGGGGGGGGGAAATCAACCCCTTTGGGGGTGAGGAGGCCCCGGGGGCCCAGAGCGAGGGGACTCCCTGAGGGGCCCACGGCAGAGACAGACGTGCTAAGGCTCAGAGAGGTGCGGCTCCAGGAGGTGGAGGGGCCTGACCCCGAGAGAGGGGCCCCCCGAGAAGGGCTGTCGCCCTGAAAGGGGAACCCCCCACAGACCGCACGGGGCCACCAGTGGGCCTGACCTGTGAGTCCGTGACAGGTGCACAAAGAAGCAGTTTCTCCTTATGTAAAAATGGATATTGGTAATATGATGTTATAGACGTTAAACTGTATTCACCCACGACAGCTCATGCTCCATCCGTCTGTTAGTCTCTAAGGTACCCCAGGACTCTTGGCTGCTTTTACAGATCCAGACTAACACGGCTCCCCTCTGACACTGTGGAAGGAAGGTGCGTTTCCCCAGGACATGTGCCGTGTGTATTGTAGAAGGGGGAAAAGAAACGCAAACCAAACATGCTACTTAATTCAGATCCTGCCCGGGCTCCAGAAAGGGGCCAGCACAGGCTGCGTTTTCTGTTTGAAACCGCTGGGTGCTTTGGAAGCAGGAGGGGAAAGTGGAAAGAAATCAGAACTCGGGTGGAAAGGGATCGTGTCCCTTTTAAGGCAGAGCAGGGATCAGCAACCTTTGCACAGGCTGTCAGGGAAATCCGCTGGCGGCCCGGACGGTTTGATCGCGGTTCCCGCTGGCTGCGGTTTGCTGCTCCAGGCCAATGGGGGCCGAGGGATGTGGCTGAACCCATGGACGCGGCAGGTAAACAAACCATCCCGGCAGGGCCCGTCTCTGAGCTGCCGATGGCTTTGGGCCCAAACGCAAACCGGAAAGTGTCTGTGCTGACGCAAATCACCCAACTCGAGAGAACGGCCCGTAAATGGCAGCACAAAGGACAGACCTGGTCAGCAAACAAACTACCTGAAACCCAAAGGCTCCAATTCTGACCCTCCAGAGGAAGGTGGGAAAAGGAGTCAAAGCTAAGAATGAGAGGAACAGGTAAAACAAATATACACTCTGTGTATGTGTGTTGCTGAAAACAGGTACAAAAGGGGTCGGCATATACGTGTAAGCGGGGGATGGTCCCGCTATGGTGGGGAACTTTCCTGGCTTCTGCACCACGCCGGTGAAGTGGGCGAACAAAAGGACCTGAGTCCTCGCTTCCACTTCCTTCACCCAGAGGCCTCCCTGCCCTCGAGGGCTCCCCTGCCGCTCTCCTGTCTGGCAGAGTCCTCGTAACCCCAACCAGGCTGGGCCCAGGATTCCTGGGGGGCTCGACCCCCAACCCTGCTGTGGTCACCCAGGACAGGGGTTAGGGTGTCCCCACTCCAGGGTGCTCTCTCTGCACTGGGCACCTCCCTGACCCACTGATCATTTCATACAATTTAAAGCAAATGCAAGTTATTTAATTTACAATTAATTAAAAAAAAGGAATAAGGGAAACTGGGGAAGGTTAAAGGAAATACGTCACCTGGCTCTGGGGCAGGGAACATCACAGACAGTGTCTCTGGACGTCAGGGCAGTTCACAGTCTGTTCCTTGTAGGTCCCAGGCCGCCTTCTCTAGGCCCTGGCTGAGCTGCAGGGACGCTGCGGGTTGGACACTTGCAATGGTGGTGGCCACACGCCTCCGGGCTTTGGGCGGTGGGACCCTTCCCAGCGTCAGCCCCCCGCCGGGCTAAGATCCCCCTCCCAGCCTGGCCTGCAAGGACCCTTGGCTGGGGGTGTCTTTCTGCGCTGGGCCCTTTGCCCAGGGTCCCCCCCGTCGCTCTCCCCAGCTGCTCACCACACCCGGCTCCAGACTGCTCCAGCTCCAGCCCCAGCTCCAGCCCCAGCCCCAGCTCCACCCCTCTGCCTCACCCCAGCTCCAGCCCCAGCCCCACTCCTCTGCCTCACCCCAGCCCCAGCCCCCGCCCCAGCCCCACTCCTCTGCCTCACCCCAGCCCCAGCTCCAGCTCCAGCCCCAGCCCCACTCCTCTGCCTCAGCACGGCTGCTGCTGCTGCTCTGCCTCCAGCCCCCTGGGCTGTGTCTGGCTCTGGGGCTGCAGCTCTGGTCCCAGGGCAGGATCTGCTCTGCAGGCTGCTTCTGTGACTCTGCTCCCAGCTCTGACCAGCCCCCTGGGCTGCTTCTCTGGCCCCTTGGGCTCTGGCCCGGCCCTGCTCCTAGCTCAGCTTGGGCCCCTGCTCTCTCCTTAGCTCAGCCCCACTCTGTCTGACCCAGGCAATTCCAGCTCACATGGAGGAGGGGACCCCCCTGACTCCCTGATTAGCCGGCCTGCCCTGTCAATCAGGCTGACCTGGAGCACTGGCCTCTCCCCATTGTTCCTGGGGACTGTCAGTCTCAGGGTCCTGATTCCCCATCGACCCCTCCCCTTTTAGTGCTGGGAGCAGCCAACGAAAACACCCCCACTGAGTGCTAGTAAGGGGGCAACAGTCCCCTTCCATATGCCTGACACCCCTACCCTTTAATTCACCCGAACCCCCAGGATATAATTATACAAAGATTTCAAGAGGACATTGAACACACTGGCCTCAAAGAATTGTCTAACTACAAGGCCTGGTACAACCAAATCCTTGTCATAGATCTGATGCTAACAGCAAACACTGGGATAAGTGTCATGTTAATAAGCAGCCCTGTAACAATGTCTAGTGTGGAAAAGGTCACACGGTAATGATGCTTCTCCGCTATTACCTGTGAATAAACGTAAAGCTTAGCACAGCGGGAAAAACACCATAAACTTGGTCTGCTGAATAAGAAGGAAAACCGAGGTCCCCACCTCATGGATTTAATAACTGAAGAATGGGATAATTTCCCCTCAGCCCTTAAAAGGTGGAAGCCATTAAAACCTGGCCTCCGTATAGAACACAGGAAAGTAGGGGGGTGATTCCTCTGTTTTGCCTGCAATCAGCAGGGGCATTTGTAACAGGATCGTTTAAGCAATAATCTCCCACCCCAAAAGGGGTAGAAACATGCTCTTTTTGTCTTTCAGAAAACCAGGAAAAGCTGGTACCAGCTGAAGAGCAACCCAGAATGCCATGAATCTACTGCTGCGACTGTGTTTTGTGTTTTGTTTTTTCTCGTGTTGTCTTGTTGCGTTGTTGTGTATTGTGTTACAAGAAAAGAAAACACTGCGTTAGGCAGGAAAGGGTTAATAAGCATTTAACTGTATTTACAGAAACCAATGCTGCGGAAGGGCGGAGGTCAAGGAACCCCCGTCTGTTAACAGGGTGGTAAAGGCACATTGAAAGGCAAAATATGCAGGCGACACCAGGTTCATCTGTTGGTGGGAATGGACATAACATTCTTTTAGCACAAAGTGAAGTGACCAAGGGGAAAGGGGTTACGTGAAAACACTAGTTGCTTGGGGGAAAATCAGCAATAATTGGCAAGTCTTACCCAAGTGCGTGTGCAAGCCCAGCTGAACGCCCCTGGGTGTGGTGCGCAGTGGGATGTAAGGACAGGGAGGTACGTCCCTGGTTACTGGAAGGGGCAGTGCAGTCAAGACCCAGACCTGCCCTCACGCTGTCTCAGTGTGAGCTGCTGACGGTTACTGGATTCGCCGGGCAGCCAGGAGGGGTCGGCAGCCTAGCGAAAAGGCTCCCAGGGTGTATTGGAAACTGCTTGGGGTGGAACGGGATTAGGAGCTGGAGCCCTGGGTGCTGCTAACATCGTGGAACTGGCAAACACACTGTGTTATGTTACAGCTGAAACCCAAGTCTTGGGAAAGCCCATCAGTGCAGCCTGGCCAAAATCAGGAACGGGGACAGCAATTCTCTTCTAACATACGGCCAGTGTGGCAACAGCGAGGGGAAAAGGATTCGCTCCTGTTAGCAGGGACCATGGAATCAAGACAAGAAAACGTGTCCCTTGCATTAGCCTGTGATCAGGCCCAGGAGCTGAGTGAGCAATGGGTCATTCAGATACTCCGGGAAGGCAGGCCAGGAAATCTCCCTTTGGAAATGGAAAATGTTACAGAAGGGGAGAGACAATTAATGGCCTGGTGGAAATTGGTAAATTGACCCTAAATGAAGATCAGACAGTTGTACGGGCCTGTGTAGTAACCGCGCCCCCCGTCTCACTACGGGTGTCTAGCCAGTGGTACCTGTGGGAATCCAGCTGATGCAAAATGTGGTTCTGGATTCCACTGATCGCCAGGCCTGGGCATACAAAGGAAACCAACAATGGAAAACCATTGACATGCTTCAGTGGGAGCCCATGAAAATCTGGGATCTGTGTGTGAGGATCAGAATGTACAAGAAAGAGACGAATGTTTCTGGGTTAAAGACAAAGGAACCCGAAGGCGTATGTCTGATATAGTCACTGCACAGAAGCAGCTGTTGTGTGTGCAGGCTGGGGATGTGTTTGTGTGAGGAGTCATTGTCCAGTGGTCGTAGCAGACAATAAGGAATTGTATTTTATGACTTGTTTAGTTAATAGATGTTTCTGCAACATGACAAAGATTAAAAGTTGTGAATTTGAATAGTACGTATCTGTATGGACTGTATAGACCACAATTGTATCACAATGTAACGGCTGTAACCTGAGGCATGGATATGACCATGATAAGCAAATTGTTAATGCATCCGACGTTACATTCACATTTACTAGCTATCGCAGAGACAGGAGAACTAACAGGTGTTGGAGTACAACACAATAATACCGAAATCACTCACGTACTGAACACTGCTGCAGATGCTGGACATCGCTCCTGCTGGGACACACTGTTAGGGTGGTCGCCTTCCGCAACTGGGGTGCTAAATATCCTGGTTCACCCCACTGTGGCGATCACTGGAATCCCGTTGGCTTTATGAGTGAGCACAGGAGCTGTGGCTGGGTGAAGGAACTGTTCAGAGTACAGGCCGCCGGCCTGCGAAGCCCAATAAGGGCCTTGTTAATTATACCCAGGAGGCAGGCCAACCTCAGCAGGTCTGAGTATTGGACTCCTGGAATAGTAACGACGCCATCAGCTGAGAAGCAGGAAGTCACATCCTCACGTTCCATCGACATTGCATTAAATCAATGTAAGATCAGGGTGCTAAGAAGGAGACCCCGTGTCCTAATGCCCCCCACTAGCGCCAGACACAGAAACTGAGCTTAAGATGGTTACAGAAAACGGAGTTTGGTAGCTCCTGTCTGGCAAGAAACCACTTATCAGTAGCTGGGGTGTGAAATCCTCCTTTCTTCATTGCTTATCGCTCCGGTCCCCACTTCCCCCGTTTATCTGTCTGGTCTCTGCCTGGTTCTTTGGTTGTTTCTGCCTGTCACAGAGTTAAGGCTGCTGGGTGTCAATGAGTGACGGTGCTGGGGTAGGGCTGGCTAGCGGATTTTGTGGCACTGTGTTAGGGTTGGTTAGTAAAGTGTCAGTATAACGATTGGTTAAGGTTCAGCTAGGCGGGACTGAAGGAAATTCTTTGGGAACCGACTCCAGGACCCAGCCCCAGGATCAGAGCTGCCAGACCCCAGCGCACGGCCAGGGACACCGTGCGGAGACCAGAGTCCCCCAGATGGACCCGACCCCGACTGGCCAGCGGGAACAGCTCACCTGTCGTATTGGGAGTGGTGAGCAGTGAGCAGCGTGCGGTTCCGGCCCATTGTCAGCGGCCCTCTGTGGCCATGCAGGGCTCGGCGTGGCTAGTAACTGAGGAGCCGTCGGGTTCCACGTTCTCAGACGGCGGCTGCAGGGCCAGGCTGACTCCCCCCCAACCACACCCTCGGCTCTGTGGGTCGGGGCGATGGGGAGCTCGGTCGTGGCAGCCAGCTGGAGGCAGGAGCTCAGGACAGACACGGCAGGTGGGGGAGAAATAAGAGAGACTGATACAAACAGATACACCTCATTGCTGATCCGCAGCCCCCTGCTACCCAAGCCCTGGCCCCCCAGCTCTGCCAGTGCCCCTCACTCCCGACCTGCAGCCCCTGCTACCCCAGCCATGGACTTCCCCCCAGCTCTGCCGGTGCCCCTCACTCCCAACCCGCAACCCCTGCCAACCTGGCCCTGTCCCCCCACTCTGCCGGTGCCCCTCACTCCCAACCCGCAGCCCCTGCTAGCCCAGCCCTGAGCTCCTCCCACAGCCCTGCCAGTGCCCCTCACTCCTGATCCGCAGCCCCTGCTAGCCCAGCCCTGTCCCCCCCAGCCCCGCCGGTGCCCCTCACTCCTGTCCCGCAGCCCCTGCCAACCTGGCCCTGTCCCCCCACTCTGCCAGTCCCCCCCACTCCCAACCCACAGCCCCTGTTAGCCTATCCCTGGGCTCTCTCCCACCAGTCAGGCCCACAGGTGGCAGTTTCTGGTGATGGGAACATCCAGCCAATGGGTCAACCTCCCAGCTCTGCCCCACCCCCAATCCCAGCTGCGGGCAGGAAATGCTGCAATTGGCTGGTTCAGCAATACCCGCTGGGAGGGGCCAAGAGTAACCACCAGGAGTGGGGGGGGGGGGCAGCTGTGAAGGAGCGCGAGACCCAGGGGACAGACACCCCCCCGGAAGCAGCGGAGTCACCCCCCCCCCACCGCACACACACACTGTTCCCTGGCAGCCGAAGGGCAGGTGGGCGGGTGTGGCTGGGAGGCGACAGTCTCAGCCAGGAGGGGCCCTGTGGGGCTGCCCTGCCTGTGGGTCCAGGCTCACAGCACAGACCCCCCCCCCCCCCCCGCACTGGATCAAGATGGGTCCTGCCGTGGGTGCTGGAACTAGGGGGTTGTGCCCCCCCCCGCGGGACGTGGTTTCCATCATACGCAGGGTTTGCCGTTCGGGTCAGTGGCTCTCAGCCCCCCACTGTCCATATGGCTCCAGCCCCCCGGGTCCTGCTGCAGCGAAGGGCAAAGCCCAGAGGGGCCCAGCCCAGGGGTGCGAATCAGGCCTGGCCCAGCGGGGCCACCCGGAGCCCCCAGCCAGCAGGGACGGCTTGTGCTCGGGGGGGGGGCCCTGCCTGGAGCCCCCGGGGGGGGGCCCTGCCCAGAGCCCCCAGCCTGCAGGGACGGCCTGTGCTCGGGGGGGGGCCCTGCCTGGAGCCCCCAGCCTGCAGGGACGGCCTGTGCTCGGGGGGGGGCCCTGCCCGGAGCCCCCAGCCTGCAGGGACGGCCTGTGCCTGGGGCTCCTGCCCGGAGCCCCAGCCTGCAGGGACGGCCTGTGCCTGGGGCCCTGCCCGAGCCCCAGCCTGCAGGGACGGCCTGTGCTCGGGGGGGGCCCTGCCCGGAGCCCCCAGCCTGCAGGGACGGCCTGTGCTCGGGGGGGGCCCTGCCCGGAGCCCCCAGCCTGCAGGGACGGCCTGTGCTCGGGGGGGGGGGCCCTGCCCGGAGCCCCCCGCCAGCCGGGACGGCCTGTGCGCGGGGGCCCTGCCCGAGCCCCCAGCCTGCAGGGACGGCCTGTGCTCGGGGGGGGCCCTGCCCGGAGCCCCCAGCCTGCAGGGACGGCCTGTGCTCGGGGGGGGGGGCCCTGCCTGGAGCCCCCAGCCTGCAGGGACGGCCTGTGCTTGGGGGGGCCCCGCCTGGGGCCGGGTTATAACACAATGGGGTGCAGGGGGCCCATGAGCCGGTGACCCGGTCGCTGTGGGGCTGCCCTGACCTCGTTGTTCACCCCCTCAGGCCAGCCGCCCCATGGACCAGCAGCGGGTTTGTATTTACTGCCAGGTGATGGAATAAATGTCGCTCGGGGCCGGGCCCAGCTCGGAGGTGCAGGCGGCCGGTTTTCGGGTTGCCACGGGGGCTCCTTGGGCTGCCCCCCCCATCAGCTCAGCAGCTCCCGTTGTCCAGGAACCGCGGCCAATGGGAGCTGAGGGGGCGGCGCCTGCAGGTGGGGGCAGCTTCCTGGGAGCCTCTTGAGCTAAGTGCTGCCTGGAGCCTGCAGCCCGAAACCCCTCCTGCACCCCAAAGTTCTGCTTCAGCCCTAAGCCCGCACCCCAAGCCCTCACAGCCCCCCGCATCCCAACCCCCTGCTCCAACCTGGAGCCCCCTCCCTCACCCCGAACCCCTCATTTCTGGCCACTGCCCAGAGCCTGCACCCCCCAGCCCAGAGCCCTCACCCCCTCCTGCACCCCAACCCGGTGCCCCCTCCCACACTCTGAATTCCTAATTTCTGGCTGCACATAGATCCCACACCTCCACCGTACGCCATCCCCCGCCGGGAGCCCCCGCCCGAACCCCCAACCCCCCCTCCCCAGCCCCACCCCAGCGCCCGCACCCCCCGCCGGAGCCCTCCCCCCCTCCTGAACCCCAACCCCCTCATCCCTGGCCCCACCCCAGAGCCTGCACCCCCAGCTGGAGCCCTCACCCCCTCCTGAACCCCAGCCCTCTGCCCCAGCCCGGTGAAGATCAGCGAGTGAGTGAGGGTGGGGGGGAGCGAGCGACGGAGGGAGGGGGTTGCTTGGGCCGGGGGCAGACGGGGTGTTCGCTTTTCTGCAAATAAAGTTGGCAACCCGAGCCCAACTCTGACCCCCCCGGGACCCACTGGAACCCCCTCCCCGCCCCCGCTCCCGGGGGATTCCCCATAAGCCAGGCCCTGGCGGGCTGCCGGTCGGCCAGTCCTGACTCCATGGCCTGGGGCTCCGACGCCGGGCGGGGCCATGGCACAGGCCCCGTGAACGTCTCTGCCTGTTCCAGCGACTCCCTGATCGGCCCCATGCGGCATCGGCCCCGAGAAGGGGCCCAGGCGGGAGGGACGGGAGCCCCTGGGGCAGAGGGGAGGTGCAGGGGGATCATTCTCAGGGAGGCAGCTGGCTGGTCACTAAGGGGTTAACTCCGGGGGGTGTCCTGCCCCATAAGCTGCAGCCAGGCCCAGAGGGGCTGCAGGGATGAGCCCGGGGCAGTTTGTCTCCGGCCCTGCTGAATTCAGCCCCGGCCGGGCAGGAGATGGAGACCCAGCGCCTGGCAGGGGTACACCTGGGACACGGGGATGGCCGTGGGCAGGGCCCCTGAGCCCCAGATGTTGGGGGTGGGACTGAGCTGGGCGCCCCCAGCCGTGGGTCAGGCAGGCGTGCGGTCTGGCGCTGAGGCCACGTGTGGGGCCTTTGATCTCACTCTGCTCCCCACGTTCCCCCCCCCACCATGCTGGGCTGTGAGACGCTTCCTGGGGTGCCGGGCTGTGAGCCCCCTGGCGACCCCCTTGTGACGTTCCCGGGGTTATCCGGGCCGGTGATCTGCTGGGTCACTCTGACCCTCGCCTCGGGGGGCCAGCCTGACCCTGCTCTGCTGTGAGAGCCCCCCTCCCTCCCGGGCTGCTCACGCACAGACGCTGGCGTGTAAGATGCTCCCGGCTCCCGAGTGACACCAGCCAGTATCTCCGGCCCCAGACACAACCCTGGGAAGCTCCAACGTGCAGTGCCCAGTTGTGCCCGCCGGACGTGACAAGCTTACAGGAGTTCGGCAATTTAACCACCACACTGACATTTACCCGGCTTGTTATCCCAAGGGGGGGGGGGGGTCTCTGCTTCAGGTGGAACAAACAGATTTATTAACCACAGAGACGTTTTAAGTGATTATAAGTCAAAGCACAAGTCAGCTTTGGTCAAATGAAATAAAAGCAAAACACATTCTAAGCTGAGCTTAACCCTTTCAGTGCCCTTACACACTGAGCTGCTTCTCACCACGGGCTGGTCGCCCCTCAGCCAGGCTCTCCCCTTAGATCAGCGCTTCAGTCACTTGGTGCTGGAGTCTGGGGATGGAGGTGGAAGCGAGAGAACACGGCAAACGTCTCCCTTTTATCCTGTTCTTTCTTCCCTCCTGGCTTTGCCCCCCCCCCCCGAGTCAGGTGAGCGTCACCTCATCGCAGCCCCCGACTGACCCAGGGAAGGGGGGTGACGCACTGGAGACTCCAACAAACCCTTTGTGGCTGCCTAGGCCAGTGTCCTTTGTTCCCGTGAGGCTGGGCTGGGTTTGTCCCAGACGTGCCCTGATGAGGTGTGAACGGCCCCTCTGCTCCTGGAGAGTTTTGCCTGGGCGGCTTTAAGCCATGAGACACATTTTCAGCCTCATAACGATCTACATGAAACTACAGCCTGTAACAACCCTGCTCAGGGCATCAGGAGCCTTCCGAAGACGCCGACGTGACAAACTTCACACTGGACACCACACAATCATGTGATAAGGATGAACATGGGGGTGCCGGGTGTTCCCCCGAGGCTCAGAGCGTCACATCTCTGCCCTGGCACAAGGAGCCTTGTCAGATGCCCTCCCCCTCCCCCCGGCCATAGGTGACACAACCCCCACTCAGCCCTTGGCAGGTCCACAATCGGCACCCTCCCTCCCCCACCCCAGCACCTGTCGCTGCCCATTGGCCGAGTTCCCAGCTCCCCCCAGAGCCCAGAACCCCCAGCTGAGCAGTGACCCCCAACCCGCCCCGCTCGGCCCCGGCCCGGCCAGGTGTTACAGAGAAAACCAGGCTGAGCTCATTGCCCAGAGCTGGGAGAAGGAGCCGCTGGAGTTCACGGGACAACGGGGGAGATGGAGAATAAACTGGGAACTCGCTTCCCAGCGCCCCGACGTGCCGACCCCGCCCCGGCAGCTCCTGCGGGGTTCAGCCCCCCCAGCGTCCGGCTCCCCCCGGCCGGGCTCCGACGCTCCCTGCAGGAGACAAACCCGCTGGCAGCTGCTCCCCTGGGGGCAGGACCCTGGGTGCCCCCCGCACCCTGTGATACCTCCCCCCCAGCCAGCGTCTGTTCTCAGAAACACCCCCCAGCACCACCACCAATGTGGGCGCTTTTCCCTCCCGGCTGCTTCCCTGGGGGCAGGACCCTGGGTGCCCCCCGCACCCCACGATACCTCCCCCCCAGCCAGCGTCTGTCCTCAGAAACACCCCCCCGCACTGGGCGCTTTTCCCTCCCGGCTGCTTCCCTGGGGCTGGTGCAGATGCTGCTGGGGCCTGGCTCCGGGTGGAACCAGCCGCCTGGCGAGCTCGGCACCACCCAGCGCCCCCGGAGCCGGGCACAGAGAGAACGGCCCGGTGCCTCCTGTCTGCCAGGGACGGGCCTGGTGCCTCCCACTGCCCGGCTGGAACCAGCCCCTGGGACCCAGGCCAGACACAGCTCCGGCCGTGCCCCCGGCACACAGCTCACCGCGGTCACCACACCCAGCACTGCCGGCTCGGTGCAGGGACCTCCCGACCCCTCTGGGGGCGGGTCTGGAGACGTCAGAGCCGGGGGCCCTGTGAACCCCTCGGTGCCCTGTGCCCTCCGCCAGGGGTCCCGGGTCCCGTCCGGGCGGGTCGGTGTCGCTGCTCACAGCTCTGCAGGGGAGAACTGCCCCCGGGAGGGGAAGACGTGGGGCCGGGCACTGGGGGGAGGGTGGGGGGAAGCCCTGGGCAGGGACCCCTGGCCCTGGTTTGGGCACCAGCCGGGCACTGGGGAGACCCGGGTCTGAGTCCCTGCAGCCCCACAGACTCCCCGTGGGACCAGGCCGGTCATGGAGCCGCCCGGGCCCCTCCGTGCAGTGGGGAGCTCCCGCGGCCTGGTGTGGGACACAGAGCGCCAGGCCCAGGTCAGGCGGGCAGAGAACAGGGCACGTGCCCCAGACCGGGGGGTGTTTGGTCGTGAGATGTCACCAGCCAAATCCTGTGCTGGGCACAACGGAGCCAGAGCCAGTCACAGGCGCCGACTTTCTGATTTCCTCGCAGGGGCCCAGACGCTGCGGTGATGGGCCCAGGGAGCAGCGTGGACAGACGGACGGACGGACCCCCGGGCCGGGCGGTGACTGTTCCTGCCCTTTAACGCGTCATCGACGGGACGTCGGGACCCAGGCTCAGGGACGCGCCTTTCCCAGCATGCCCCGGGCCCCTCCCAGCAGGCCCCGGGGGCAGGAGGGGGCGTCACTTCTTCAGCTCCTCGTACACGTCCGGCTGTCGGGGCTGCAGCGTCTGGGGGAAACGGGGACGATTCAGCCAGAGATGCCCCAGGAGAGAGCTGGGGACCCCGCCCTGCAGGGCTCAGACCCCCAGCTCCCCCCACGGGCCCCAACAGCCCCTCCCATCCTGGGGGGCCCATCCCTCCCCCCCAGTGCTGGGTCACCCGAACCCCTCCCCTCAGCCCTGGGGCTCCCGGCTGGTCCCCCTCTGGCTCACTCTGCCCCCCCGGGGGATGTGATAACCAGCCCCATTCCCAGCCATAGGGCTTCTGGGGGGGCAGCTCCCCCTCCCTCCACTGGGTCCAACCCCCCTCTGGGTGAGGATACAGCACAAGGGGCCGGCGCTCACCTCGTACGTGGGGCTGGGGTCAGGGGGGCTCCTGGGCTGGGCCTGGGGGAGACAGAGGCAAGAGGGTCGTTAGCACCAGACCCCAGAGACCCCCCAGCTGTCCCTGGGATAGTCAATGGGACCCCGGGGTTGTGTAACCCCCCCACCCCCGCCCGAAGGGGACAGGGTAAACTGGCTGGGGGCTGCGGGTCCAGACTGAGGGGCACCCGCAGAGGAGGGGAATAGCAGGGTGTGGGGGGGGACTGAGCCCTTGTCACTCACCACTGGCCCCGCCCCAGCTGTGGGGGGCAGGTTCTCGTACACCGGGACGGGTGCCTCGTTCTCCCTGGGGGTCTCGTTCCGGCAGCGAGAGTCTGGGAGGAATCATCAGAGATGCTGGAATTGGGGTCCTGGCTCCCAGCCCCCCCTGCTCTAACCACTAAACCCCACTCCCCTCCCAGAGCCAAGGAGAGAACCCAGGAGTCCTGGCTCTCCCCAGGGGGGGGCTGTAACTCACAGAGGAAATAGGCCAAGACTCCGACCAGCGCCGCCCCCGCCAGTGACCCGATGACGATCCCGGCGATGGCCCCAGCAGAGAGACCCGGACGAGGGGCGTCTGGAGGAGAGACTGGAGGGGGGTTGGATCAAACATTCAGCCACAATCCCCCCACCCCGCTCCCTGCAGCCTGGGCCCCCTAGCGCTGTGCTGGGGCGTTGGTGCCAGTGTTATACCAATATAATAAAAACCAGCAGGCTGTTATTAAGAGGGATAAGGCAAAGATGCCACATTTATTGTAAATATCATAGTAAAGCAAAAGATAAAAGCAAACAACCTTGTTTGGCTACGTATTTCTATCACTACTTATTTTACACACACACACGCACACTCTCTCTCTCTCTCTCTCTCTTGATGTTATAGTTACCAGCCTAGACGTTGCTCATGCCAAGTTACTGGCCAGGTATCTTGGTCATGAGGATGGAGCCGAGTCTGTGTCAGATGCATTTGATGCTCCTGGAGGCTGGCAGCAGAACCATAGACTCAAAGTCCTTATTCTTCAGAGTCCAGTTTTATAGGGATTTTTTCCTATGTTAGTTCATGGGAGTTGTTTCATTCTGTTGTTGCTAAATCAATCAGCAGGTGGCTGGCTCCATGCTGTCAGATGTTTTTTTTTCCTTTGAGGTGGGGTGGGGTGGATTCCAGTTTGCCCTCCGGGGGTCATCTGGTTGATTCCACTTGACACCTTCTTCAGCTGACACTGAATTCTTCAGGCTGGTAACTCCCTAACCATTCATTCATCATTTAAACTAGGCATGCATTCACATACACTCTTTATCTTAATTACATTTATTTTACTGTCTCTTTATCTTTTGGGGTGTGAGACTCCCTGTCTTTTAACAATTAAAAAACATAAAGTGAGATAAAAATGAATTTACAGAGGTGGGGGTCTCTATTTGTATACTATAATAGCCACTGCTTTGGCTTACCACGGTGATTACAAAGTAGTAATTACACAGTTTTGCCTGAGGCACAGGGTCAAGTGACGGCTGGCGCGCTGAGTCAATTAACCAATTAGCAGCTTGCAGCGGCCGTTAAAGTAAAGTAGCGACTACAAAGTTTCACTGAGGGCTTGGCTACACTTACAAATCTGCAGCGCTGGTAGTTGCAGCGCTGGTCGTCCAGCTGTGCGGGGCCAGCGCTGGTGTGTGGCCACATTTGCAGCATTTGCAGCGCTGTTGGGAGTGCTGCATTATGGGCAGCTATCCCAGCATTCAAATGGCAGCAACGTGCTTTTCAAAAGAGGGGGGTGGGGTGGGGCATAGTGTGACAGGGAGCGGGGGGAGAGAGAGAGAGAGGGGATTTTTGGAGCCAACACTGTGTGTTAGCTTCCTGTCTTGAAAAATCAGAACATGTTCCCGATCCCTTACCCTTAACTCTTAACTGCAAACAGCCTGCAGCCAACACGACTCCCTTTCTCCCCTCTGCTCCCGCTGTTTCTGTCAAGCAAACACTCACTCCCTGCCTGCCTCATTATCTCATTTGATTGTTCACAGATTGATCACAGCAAACAGGAGCTGTGTTTGTAGATAAACAGCTCCGGGATCAACGGAGCTACGGAGCAGCTCGGAGTTCACAACAAAACAAAGAGAGTAATTTATAAAAGCATTCTGGGATACATCCTTATACCCTGGAGGCCAGTCACAGCGCTGGTGTGTGGCCACACTTGATGACCAGCGCTGCAGCACCAGCGCTGGAATCCTTATTCCCCATGCTGAGTGAGGTGTACGGCCAGCGCTGCAGCCAGGGAGTTGCAGCGCTGGAAGTGCCCTGCAGGTGTGGCCACTTACTAATTGCAGCGCTGGTGGAGGCTTTCCAGCGCTGCAACTCGCCAGTGTAGCCATAGCCTCAGAGAACAGGCACTTAGAGTCAATTGACGTTTAACAAGTTTTATACCAAGTATCTCTTTGAGCAGGCTTCACACAGACACAGCTGGTGGCTTGCAGGTTAGAGGCTAAATGTTGGGAATCACAAATTTACTTCTAACATAAACCTTCAGTTATAAAGTATCAATTAACAATAAATCATTTTTCATATAAACCATGTCTAATATAAACCTTCTTTAATATCCCTACATAATCCCCCTTTTGACACGACGATATACGTATACTCGTTAGTGTCACTTTCTGTGTAACCTGTTTAAAAGAAGGTGCTGTGAGGCAACATGGGTTTGTGATTCCAATCTATTGTACATTCTTTTTATCCAAAAGCACATGCTAAACATTCCAATAATACAAATACAATTTAATACTAAGACAACTACCAAGGGATGTAGCATTACTGATAGGATGCTGGTAGTGGTTGGGGACCATTCCGAGAATATATTATACCAGTGATAAGTTATTTGTTTAGTAAAAACAGTACTGACATTGCATTTACATTCATCTACTGGGGGGCTGCTAACACTCTGCCCCTTGATCTCTGACCATCCCAGGGGCTGCTGTCGTCGCAGGGCACAGGGGATCTGTTGCAAACAAACCAAACTATCATAACCAGGTGAATACAGCTAACCCCATTACAACTGAGTGAACACCAGCTAGAACCTGCCCACCGACGCAAACACCGATCGGTGGGCTAATTGGGATACACTAAAACCATCCCCATTCCAATCCTCGGCTGCGTTGACACACAAACTGAGGCCCAAGTGTGATGCTGCAATAGCCAATAGCCATCGAACAATCCAAGTCCCTGAGCTCAGGAGCCCCTTACGCACACAACAAAGACGACGTCGTAGGAGGAGCACAGTTGTCACCAAGGTTAAGCTGATTTGGACTTAAACTAACATTTAGTTGCTAAACTGTTGCCGAATCCCCTATTTTTAACAGTTCTTAAGAGGTTTTTGGGGACCTGAAAGATGGGGCCCTGCAATTATGGGCCAAGGTCTTACCGGTTATGGGGGCCCAAGACCTCCCCTTCAGGGCTTGGGGAAGTAGAACCAGGGAGCACAGAGGAAAGTGTGGAATTAACAATACAAGCAAATGTAACTAACAACACAAATGTATTAACAAAACCTAACAAAAAATAAAGCTGATGCACTGGGGACCAGAGTCTGATTGATAAGCTGGATGGACATGGGGGAAGCAGAGAGCGGAGAAGACATTTGCCCTGTCCAGTGCAGTAACCCCTCTCTCTGGAGCCAGTGCCAGCACAGGACACCACTAGAGACAGACCCAGACCACTGACCCCAGACTTTGTCGTGACACTGTAACCATGGTATTTCTGTAACTCTTCAGCTGGTACCAGCTCTCCTGAGGTTCTGGTTCAGAGCCTGAAAGATGGAAGCTTAGAAACAAATTAGCACAGAGCTCCCACATGGCAGGCCCTGCTCAGTCTCTGCCACAGCGTGTTCGGTACTCGGGGCTGCACAAATGCTAATTAAGTGGTGCAAAAAAAAAATTCATTTTAAAATTCCCAGCCACTTTGCCATGGCCTTCTGGCCCTGGGAGGAGGAATCTACCCAAATATCCCCCTTTCCAAACTCCAGAGGGGTCCCAAAAGTCTGCCCCTTCTGGGGTCTTAAATGTTTCGGGTTTTTTTTGATGTTACTGCTGCTGTAAGATGTGAGAGTGCTGTTTGCACGCTCTGTACCCAACCTTAAGGGCACTTAACTGGGTTTGGGTACCACATACATTTATACTACATATTACATACATGGAGCACATTGCTCCATCCCAGGGACTCACCCGTCCCTGTCACCGACACGGCGACAGACGCCCAGGCACTGCAGCCGGTGACGGGGGTTGTGAGCCCGGCACTCGTACACGCTGTGGTGATCTAAGGTTGTGGGGTTAAAGGTCAAGCTGCTCCCGGTCTCGTTAGTGTCGCTGCCGTCAGGGGCGGCTCTAGGAATTGTGCCGCCCCAAGCAGGGCAGCGCACCGCGGGGCGCGCTCTGGCGTTCACTGGTCCCGCGGCTCCGGTGGACCTCCCGCAGGCATGCCTGCGGATGCTCCACCGAAGCTGCGGGACCAGCGGACCCTCCGCAGGCACGTCTGCAGGAGGTCTGCCGGAGCCGCCTGCCGCCCTCCCGTGGGACGCCGCCCCAAGCACGCGCTTGGTGCGCTGGGGTCTGGAGCCGGCCCTGGCTGCCGTTGAGACCCCAGCGATAGCTCAGGGCTGGGACGGAGTCGGTGACACACGTCAGGGTCAGAGGGGACCCAAGGGTCAGGGCAATGGGTCCAGGCAGGTCTATCCTGGCAGAGTCCGGCCCATTGGCACAGAGAGGGACAGGGTCAGGGGATGGCTGGCAGCAGTGAGGGGTCCCCATATAAACAGCCTCCTTCCCCACCCCAGAGGCAGCTGCATCTGCATGGCCGGGTGATGCTGCAGGGCCAGGGGCAGAGCGGCCGGGGGATGGGGCTGCAGTTACTCACGGGCCAGCGTCACGGTGCTGGGCTCGCTGCGGTTGGTGCTGACGGAGTTCCTGGCCTCGCACTGGTAGGTCCCGGTGTCACGGAGTGTGGGGGAGTCAGGCCCTGCACCCCCGGGCTCCCTGCCGATTCACAAGGACTCTCAGCCAGCCAGTAAAGCAGAAGGTTTATTTAGCCGACAGGAACACAGTCCAGGACAGGTCTTGCAGGCCCAGATAACCGGATCCCCCCTGTTAGGTCCATCTTGGGGCCCCAGGAGCCTCACAGCCCCCCTCGGGGATCAGAGCCCTCTCTCCCTGCTTCCCCTCTTTTCCCCAGCCAGCTCCAGTCTGCCCAACCCCCTCCGGCCCCTCTTCTCTGCTCAGCTTCTTTCCCGGGCCAGGAGGTCACCTGACCCCTTTGTCTCCAACACCTTTAGATGCACCTTTGCAGGGAGGGGCCCGGCCATCAGTTGCTAGGAGACAGAGCGTCAGGCATTCGGTTGCGCCGGCCTTCTGCTTTGCTAGATACTTAGAGGCCTGCACCCAGCATTGCCAGCCCCCAGTACGAACAGTCCCACTTCGTCACACCCGGCATCGCCCCAGGTGAAATTCTGCCAGGGCCGCCCAGAGGATTTCGGGGGCCCGGGGTCTTCGGCGGTGAGGGGCCCTTCCGTTCCGGGACCCGCCGCCAAAGTGCCCCGAAGACCCGTGGCGGGAGCCCCCCGCCGCCGAATTACCGCCGAAGCGGGACCCCGCCCGGTCTTCGGCAGTAATTCGGTGGCGGGGGTCCGCCGCGGGCTTCGGGCACGCCGGCGGTGGGTCCCGGAACAGAAGGGGCCCCCCGCCGCCGCCGAAGACCGGGCTGGGCTTCGACGGCGGCGGGTCCCGCTTCTCCCCGGCCTCAGCCTCTTACCGAGCGCGTCGCCGGCAGGGCCGGAGCGCCGTCCCGCTCAGAGCCGCGTGGTGAGGGGGCGGAGCTGGGAGCTCCACGCCGAGCGGAGGCAGCTACCCCGCCCCCTCCCCACGGCGCTCTGAGCGGGACGGGGCTCAGGCCCCGTTGGAGCTCCCAGCCCCGCCCCGCTCACCACGCGGCTCTGAGCGGGGCAGGGCTCAGGGGCTTGGCCGGAGACTCAGCGCTTGAT
This sequence comes from Mauremys reevesii, assembly GCF_016161935.1. Taxonomy (NCBI): domain Eukaryota; kingdom Metazoa; phylum Chordata; order Testudines; family Geoemydidae; genus Mauremys; species Mauremys reevesii. The sequence goes on from NC_052646.1 coordinate 21,794,671, forward strand.
GCGCTGAGGCTCCAGGAGAGGGGCGGAGGCGGGAGCTTCCGCTCTTCTCTTGGGGGCCCCTGCGGAGCCCGGGGCCCGGGGCAAATTGCCCCCTTTGCCCCCCCCTCTGGGCGGCCCTGAATTCTGCACCGTGAGGGTCCGGTTGTCAGGGGACAGCCCCAGCCGCTTGTTGGGTGCGAGGTACGACCCGTTCTGGAGCCAGAGCATGGTGTCGGCGCTGGGGGAAGTGTTGCACGTGAGGGTGAGGGTCCCATTCTCGGGCACCTGGGTTTTGCTGGCCGTCACCGTGGGCTTGGCAAGCTTTTCTGTGCAGGGAACAGAGAGAGTGTTACCGTGTGTCCTGCCCCTCCATCCACCTGGGATTGGGGCCACCGCCCCGCGGGACTGGGGGAAGTGTCCTGTTGTCACTGCCCTGCAGTGTCGTGGGAAGGGTCCTTCACCCTTTGCCCCTCAGAGCTGCAGAGACGGGCGGTCACCTTCTGGGCTCCGGCAGAGGGTCCCTCCCCCCGGTGTTGAGTCTCACAGTTATTGGTGCCTCCCTGAGGCGCTGGCTCCTGGAGTCCTGTGATTTTCAGAAGAGACTCGGCTGTTGTTGTACCATATTGTGGTGAACTGGGAATGTTCTTAATATTTTATCTGAATCCGGTGTTGGTGCCTCAGTGTCCCCTCTGCAGTTCTTAATATCCAGGTGGGGGGATCAGGGGGGTGATTGCTGCAGAGCAAGGGGCCAGTGCACCTAAATGCCTGACACTGTCTCCTAGCAACTGTTGGCCTGGGCCCCTCCCCTGCAAAGGTGCCAGCTGAAGGTGTTGGAGACAAAGAGGTCAGGTGACCTCCTGGCCCGGGAAAGGAGCTGAGCAGAGGAGGGGCTGGAGGGGGGTCAGTCTGGGGCTGGCTGGGGATGAGGAGTGAGGGCAGACGTGGGGGTCTGGCTCACTGCCCCCCAGAATGGACCCGGCCGAGGGGTCCGGCTCGCGGTACCTACAAGCTCTGTGTTAGACCCTGTTCCTGACATCGAATAAACCTCTGTGTCCCCGGCTGGCTGAGAGTCACGTCTGACTGCGCAGTGGGGGGGCAGGACCCTGTGGCCCCCCCAGGACCCCGCCGGGGGGACTCGCTGGGGGAAGCGCACGGGGGGGCAGAGGAGTCTGAATGCTCCAAGGAGAGACCCAGGAGGTGAAGCCGGGGGAGCTTCTTGCCCTGCAGACAGGCTGCTCCGAGGGAGAGGAGGCTCCCAGAGTCCTGCCTGGCTCGGTGGGGAGCAGCCCCAGAGCATCGCCCGGGGACTTCGGGACACATATCCCAGGCTGCGTCCCAACAGCAGGATTTTCAAGCCGATCCCGTGACGGTTTGGGCCTGACTCAAGGGTCACAACCCCACAGGTCGCCTGGTGCTGCTGGCATTGCCCCGTGGGCACGGCCCTGTGCCGGTTCCTTGCCATCCCCTCTGACCTGGACAGCGCTGCCCATCCCAGACCCAGGCCGGGGGTGGGATGACCTCGCTGGGGCATCGTGGGCAGTCAGCCAGAACCGCTCACCATCCCCGGGGAGATCGGGGTGATGTCCTGGTGGGGGACAGCTGCCCAGCCTAGCACTGCCCCCCATTCCTACCCAGCCCCATAGCTCAGCAAGGGCCTCGCAGCCCCAGGCCCCCTGGGTTCTCCCCACGGCCCACGAGAGTCTGACTGGGGAGGGGGCGTCCGGACTCCAGCGACAGGGTCATGGAAACCCCTCCAGTCTGTACCCCCTTCCCCGGGGGGCTGGGAACATCCCCTCCCGTCTGCTCCCTCAGGGCACCCCCCTACCCCCTGTCCCCCTCCGAGCTCCCTGTCCTGCCCACTGGCTAATTCACTCTCCAGCTCCCCTTGCTGGGGGGCTCCGAGCAGCGCGGGGGCCGTGGGGGGCAGGCGCACCAGGAAGGAGCTGGTAAGTCCCAGGAGAGAATCAACAGAGCGAAGGAGGAAACAGCGGCTCAGAGAGATGGTGCCTCCCCCCCCCCAATCTGCCCCATCTGCTACCCACCCCCAGGGGGCAGCGCCGGGGCCAGCAGTGCCCAGATCTCAGGCAGGGACACAGACCCGGTGCGCGGCTGGGGGCCTGGAGCCAGCCCGTAGGGTGACAGCGGGTACAGACCGACACCCCCCGCCAGAGCCATGGCCACACGCCCGGCCCAGGTGGGAACCAGCCGGAGGCACCAGGGGGGCAGGAATCTGCTGTCTGAGCTGCAGTGGGGTGTGATGGGGGCGTCCCACAGATGACAGATGCCCTGGAGGGGCAGGGACAGGACGGAGCCGGGAGGGAGAGACGGGCACAGCGCAGGGCACCGACCTGCTGATCGGACGGGTCGGGCATCACTTGGAAGGCGACAGGCAGCGTCCGGCCCAGCTGCAGCACGACTGGGAGCAGCCCCCACAGGACAGAGCCCACGGGGTGGAGCTGGGCCCTGGGCCGGACCAGAGGGCAGGGGGATGTGGCTGGTGTGACGTTATTGATATAAACTGGGACCATATAGAACCTGGGTTGCAACCAAGGTCCTGCAGTGGCACCAAATCTTAGATAAAGGGGGTCATCTAAGGTGTCTAAGACCAGGTTCTGGGTTGCTGGTTATAATTATGCTGTCTGTGTGTATGTATCATTTTTAGTTGAAGTTATGAATGTTGGCTCTATACTGTCTGTATTTCAAGTTGGTGCTGTGCTTCTGGGGGAAGCCTCCCAGACAAGCTGGTGTTAGCTCTGCTTAGCCTGTTTGATGGCCCATTAAGGACCATCAGCTACACAATTGACCCATGGAGAGACGGCAGACACGCCTTGTGACTCAGCAAGGTATGCAGAGACTTGTCCATGTGACTGCAGACTCCATTTTGCTGTGATTTTCCACAGTGAGAACAAAGAGATTCTTACACCTGGAAAAGCCTATCTAAGGCTGATGCTTCATCTCCATCTTGTCTTCAATCCTGCTTCTGACCTCTGGAGGGACTTTGCTACAAACTGAAGCTCTGCACAAAGGCCTGAATGACCCATCCCAGCGGGGGATGTTCCAGAGACTTGATTTGAACCTGCAGTTTATTCCATCACTGCTGCAAGCCTGAACTAAGAACTTTGCCATCACTGGATGTCACTGATTCCATTTAACCAATTCTAGCTCTCATCTCTACCTTTTCCCCTTTATAAATAAACCTTTAGATTTTAGATTCTAAAGGATTGGCAACAGCGTGATTTGTGGGTAAGATCTGATGTGTATATTGACCTGGGTCTGGGGCTTGGTCCTTTGGGATCGAGAGAACCTTTTTCTTTTATTGGGGTGTTGGTTTTCATAATCATTCATCCCCAGGACGAGTGCACTGGTGATGATACTGGGAGACTGGAGTGTCTAAGGGAATTGCTTGTGTGACTTGTGGTTAGCCAGTGGGGTGAGACCGAAGTCCCTTTTGTCTGGCTGGTTTGGTTTGCCTTAGAGGTGGAAAAACCCCAGCCTAGGGCTGTGACTGCCCTGTTTGAGCAATTGGTCCTGATTTGGCACTCTCAGTTGGGGCCCGCCAGAATCGCTCCGTCACAGCTGGAGAGAGAGTGAAATAGCCGAGAGCGCCCAGCATGGGGAGTGGGATCGGCGCCGGCAGTGACAGGGGGTGTCTGATCCAGACTGGAGACAGACGGGAGCATCCCCTGGAGAACAGAGCTCGAGGGGTGAATCCAGAACTGAGCTGAAGACTCCAGACCCGGCTCCAGAGCCAGGCAGAGCCCAGGGCGCAGGAACGGTGCTGACCCGCGGGGTTGCTGCACAGAGCGACAGGCGACAGGGGACGTCCCAGGCGACAGGGAGCCCGGCTGGAGACAGGGCAGATGCGGAGTGGCCGGGGCGCCGGCAGGACAGAGGTGGGTGTGGGGCGCGGTGCCCGGCTCCTCCCCCGGTGTGAGGCCGTGGGAATGTTCTGGCTGTTCTGTGAGTGCTGAGTGGGGGGCGTTGGCCTGGGAAGGTGGCAGGGGGCTGTGCTGGGACTGGCTGCCCTGGGGAGGGAGGTACCTGAGCAGGTAACCTGAGAACTAGGAGTGGGGTTGGAGGCCAAGTGACACCTCTGCCCGGGACACTGGACAAAGGGTGGGGGAGGAGCTGGGGGAGGCTAGGTAATAGGTAATAATTGGAGATATACCAATCTCCTAGAGCTGGAAGGGACCTTGAAAGGTCATTGAGTCCAGCCCCTGCCTTCACTAGCAGGACCAATTTTTGCCCCAGATCCCTAAGTGGCCCCCTCAAGGACTGAACTCACAACCCTGGGTTTAGCAGGCCAATGTGCAAACCACTGAGCTATCCCCCTCCCCCCCAGGCTAGATATTAACCCCCAGTACCCCCCTGAGTCCTCCAGGGCCAGTTCCCCCCACCCTGCTGGGTGCTCTGGGTCCAGTTTCTCTTTCAGGGACCGGCGAGTGTGACCCCAACAACCTGGGGGGGTGGATCTGTGGAGCCCTGGTGCAAAGGGCCCCACAGTGACATCATGAGCCCCCCTCCCCCGCAGGCTCCAACACTTAGCAAAGTGGGTGTAAAAGAGCAGGTGGGTCTGACACCCCCCCAACAAAGACACCTCCCCTCTCTCATGATACAGGGGTCTTCCCAGCATGCACCAGGGCACCTGGGGGGGCCTCATCTCCGCAGCTGGTCGCACACACCCCACTGCGCAGCTCTGGGGAAACAGGGAGGGGTCAGAGATGCCCCGGGGGATCTGGGGACACCCCCCCCCGCCCTGGGGGGCCAGACCCCCCCCCCCACAGCCTGACAGCCCCTCACCAGCCGGGCTCATCCCCGGGGGAGACGCCCAGAGCCCCGTCGCTGGGGCGGGGATGGCGGGGGGGGGACACGGACGGGATCAGCGCAGCCCCGGGGGTGGCACTTACCAGAGACGCGCAGATGCACCGAGCCGAGGACAGGGACAGGGCTGGTCCGGCTCAGTATCAGCACCGTGTAGCTCCCGGTGTCATTGAGCATTAACCCCGCGATGTGCAGGACGCAGCCCGGCCCCGCTGCCTCCCGCCCCGTCTGGGCCGGGCCGTTCTGCTGAGCCGGGTTTGGAGGTGGGTAGTAGGTGAGGATCCGGCTGGTTTCAGCAGCGGTCGCTGATCGGTACCAGTTACAGGACAGCATGTCCTGTGGCGGGTTCTGCGGGGCCAGGCTGACGCCCCCTCCCAGCGCGGGGCTCGGCGGGGTGAGGACGATGGTCACTGGGGTCTGGGCCGGCGCCGGCTGGAGGCAGGAGCCCAGGATGGAGACTGCGGGGGGGGGGGAGACCAGAGAGACTGATATTAACTGGTGCCCCTCACTCCTGACCTGCAGCCCCTCTGCTTTCACTTGCACTGTCCCCTGTTCCAGCCCCGTGTGTCCGGGACACCTGGGTCCCCCACCCCGGCTCCACCCTCCCAGCTGCAAGGGGCCCCTCGCCTGGTGCTGCCCCGACACCTCTTCCTGCAGCGGGACCTGCTTCCACCCAGGGGCGGCGTCTCTGGGCCGGGACCCTGGAGTCCGGACCCACAGGCAGGGCAGCCCCACGGGGCCCCTCCAGCCTCAGACTCCCCCCCTCCCCCAGCCTCATCTGCCCACTTCCCCTTCACTTTGGAGGAAGGAACCAGTGGGGAGGTGAAGGGTCTTCTCCCTTCTCCCCCCGGCCCCCGTGGGGTACCTGGTCCCTGGGTCTCTGCGTGGGGCGGGTCCCGCCTGCTAGATCTGGGGGAGGGAGTTCAGTGAGGGGGGGCTGGGTGTGTCCCCCCCCGTGCTCTGGGACAGAGACACAAACAAACAGCTGATCCCTGCTAATCCCCCCATCCAAAGCAGAAGCTGCGGGGAACAATGGGGCTTCTGTGGGGTCCCCCGGGGCTTTGGGGCGCAGCCTCTGGGGAGCCTGGGGATGGGACCAGCCTGGGGAAGGAAGCGTCAGAGCCCCCTCCTGCTACCCCAGCCCTGGGGTGCCCCCACCCAGCTCTGCCGGTGCCCCTCAGTCCCGACCCGTAGCCCCTCTGCTTTCTCCTATTGGAGGCTTTTGTGTCCCGGACACCTGGGTCCCACGGTCTCCCCCTCTGACCTGCCAGGAGAATCCCCGGCCAAGGGCCGCGCGGTCTGTGGGGGATTCGCCCCATCGCCCGTCGCTGCTGCGGGACCCGCCGGGAGCTGCCGGGGCAGCAGAGACGCCTGGTTCCCGGCTGGGGGCAAAGGGCAGAGACGGGGAAGTGGGGGGGGGGGGCGGAGCTGGCACGAAGCACCTCCCTTGCCCGGCCCAGCGCAGGGACGGGGCAGGGGGTGCGGCCCCTTTGGCACCTGCCCCCCCTTCCCGACAGCCCTGCCTGCCCCGGGGGGAGGGGGACTCACCCGCCCCTCCCCGCCCCCACCCGGACACCGGGGGAGGGGCGGGGGGGCAGGGTAGCATCACGGGATCTCCGGACGGACTCTATAGCGAAGTTTTGTTCCTATCCCTTTTCTCTCTAGAAAATCTGCTCACATGTCTGGAGAACAAATTATAAAACACATCAAACTTTAACCTATTCAAAAATGGGTTAAAAGCCTTTTTTCACAGTTACCAAAAAAGGCTTTTTTCAGCCATAGGGCCAGTACAAATTAATATTTTATCAGCCCCCTTGCCGGTTTTAAAACAGTGAACATACGGCAGTTTAAAAAAATTTGACTGCTGTATGTAACTATCCTAAGTACAAAAAAAATTCAACAGTTTAATGCTAAAACAAAATTAGTTCTCTAAAACCAGAAGAAAATCTTCTTTAGAGCTAGTGCAAAGACAGCTTGTATTCTACAGCAAGTACTCCAAACTATGGTATAATAATTACAAAAATATATATATAAATTGACAAAATGAGTGTTGGCATCTTCAGGATTAACTTGAAGCACTTTTGGATGAACTGGAGGATGAAAGCCTAGATGATGGCACGTCGACTATAGCGAAGGCGTCTCCAGTCCCCCCCGCTGCGCCTTCAACGGGGGGGGGGGGGACTGGAGACCGGCCCTGGCAGACGGGGGAGAAATCGTCCCCTGGGGGCTGGGGCGTGGAAGAGGACAGGGCCCCACAGCCTTCAGGACTCCCCCCCCCAGATATCGCTCCCCCCTTGGAGGTTGTGTGGTGGGGGGGGGGGCTCATCCCTGGAGGCTGCCCGTGGGAAGTGGGGGGGTTCAGAGAGACAGATGCCCCCGTTAGAGCATGGGGGCACAGGAGACCCCTGTGTGCCGGGGCAGAGCCCAGACTGACGGGAACCTGGGACATTGCTGGGAGCCAAAGCCCCCTGCAGGATGGGCCGGGCTGGGGGAACAGGACACACAGTGTGAGGCCCCCGGGCCCAGACACACACAGAGCTGGGCTGGGCAGCCTGATCCTGCCACGCCTGTGGGGCCACGTCTGTCCCCCCCCCCACCATCCCCCTCTCCCCCCCCGCAGCCACCCAAACACAGAGCCACATCCACCCACCCCCACCACACACACACACACACACTTCGCCTCCCCCCCCACCCACAGCAGGGCCTGTCCCGTCCAGCAGGGGGCGCAGGGACACACACGGGGGGCGGGGGGGGTCCCACTGGCGGCGTCCGGCGGTTCCCGGCTTTGCTGATCGTTACCCCGGGATGTCGGGGAGTCGCCGGCCCGTTGTGGCTGCCCCCGGGACCGGGGCTGTGGGGCCGAGCAGGGGCTCGGGGTGGCCATTGGGGCTGCAGGGCCAGGCTGGCTCCCCGCCCGAACCCCAAGGATATAATTATACAAAGATTTCAAGAGGACATTGAACACACTGGCCTCAAAGAATTGTCTAAATACAAGGCCTGGTACAACCAAATCCTTGTCATAGATCTGATGCTAACAGCAAACACTGGGATAAGTGTCATGTTAATAAGCAGCCCTGTAACAATGTCTAGTGTGGAAACGGTCACACGGTAATGATGCTTCTCCGCTATTACCTGTGAATAAACGTAAAGCTTAGCACAGCGGGAAAAACACCATAAACTTGGTCTGCTGAATAAGAAGGAAAACCGAGGTCCCCACCTCATGGATTTAATAACTGAAGAATGGGATAATTTCCCCTCAGCCCTTAAAAGGTGGAAGCCATTAAAACCTGGCCTCCGTATAGAACACAGGAAAGTAGGGGGGTGATTCCTCTGTTTTGCCTGCAATCAGCAGGGGCATTTGTAAAAGGATCATTTAAGCAATAATCTGCCACCCCAAAAGGGGTAGAAACATGCTCTTTTTGTCTTTCAGAAAACCAGGAAATGCTGGTACCAGCTGAAGAGCAACCCAGAATGCCATGAATCTACTGCTGCGACTGTGTTTTGTGTTTTGTTTTTTCTCGTGTTGTCTTGTTGCGTTGTTGTGTATTGTGTTACAAGAAAAGAAAACACTGCGTTAGGCAGAAAAGGGTTAATAAGCATTTTAACTGTATTTACAGAAACCAATGCTGCAGAAGGGCGGAGGTCAAGGAACCCCAGTCTGTTAACAGGGAAACATCCTCATCTGGTAAAGGCACATTTAAAGGCAAAATATGCAGGCGACACCAGGTTCATCTGTTGGTGGGAATGGAAGGATGGACATACAATTGTTTTTAGCACAAAGTGAAGTGACCGAGGGGAAAGGGGTTACGTGAAAACACTAGTTGCTTGGGGGGAAATCAGCAATAATTGGCAAGTCGTACCCAAGTGCGTGTGCAAGCCCAGCTGAACGCCCCTGGGTGTGGTGCGCAGTGGGATGTAAGGACAGGGAGGTACGTCCCTGGTTACTGGAAGGGGCAGTGCAGTCAAGACCCAGACCTGCCCTCACGCTGTCTCAGTGTGAGCTGCTGACGGTTACTGGATTCGCCGGGCAGCCAGGAGGGGTCGGCAGCCTAGCGAAAAGGCTCCCAGGGTGTATTGGAAACTGCTTGGGGTGGAATGGGATTAGGAGCTGGAGCCCTGGGTGCTACTAACATCGCGGAATTGGCAAACACACTGTGTTATGTTACAGCTGAAACACAAGACTTGGGAAAGCCCATCAGTGCAGCCTGGCCAAAATCAGGAACGGGGACAGCAATTCTCTTCTAACATACGGCCAGTGAGGCAACAGCGAGAGGACAAGGATTCGCTCCTGTTAGCAGGGACCATGGAATCAAGACAAGAAAACGTGTCCCCTGCATTAGCCTGTGATCAGGCCCAGGAGCTGAGTGAGCAATGGGTCATTCAGATACTCCGGGAAGGCAGGCCAGGAAATCTGCCTTTGGAAATGGAAAATGTTACAGAAGGGGAGAGACAATTAATGGCCTGGTGGAAATTGGTAAATTGACCCTAAATGAAGATCAGACAGTTGTACGGGCCTGTGTAGTAACCGCGCCCCCCGTCTCACTACGGGTGTCTAGCCAGTGGTACCTGTGGGAATCCAGCTAATGCAAAATGTGGTTCTGGATTCCACTGATCGCCAGGCCTGGGCATACAAAGGAAACCAACAATGGAAAACCATTGACATGCTTCAGTGGGAGCCCATGAAAATCTGGGATCTGTGTGTGAGGATCAAAATGTACAAGAAAGAGACGAATGTTTCTGGGTTAAAGACAAAGGAACCCAAAGCCGTATGTCTGATATAGTCACTGCACAGAAGCAGCTGTTGTGTGTGCAGGATGGGGATGTGTTTGTGTGAGGAGTCATTGTCCAGTGGTCATAGCAGACAATAAGGAATTGTATTTTATGACTTGTTTAGTTAATAGTTGTTTCTGCAACATGACAAAGATTAAAAGTTGTGAATTTGAATAGTACGTATCTGTATGGCCTGTAAAGACCACAATTGTATCACAATGTAACGGCTGTAACCTGAGGCATGGATATGACCATGATAAGCAAATTGTTAATGCATCCGACGTTACATTCACATTTACAAGCCATCGCAGAGACAGGAGAACTAACAGGTGTTGAAGTACAACACAATAATACCGAAATCACTCACGTACTGAACACTGCTGCAGATGCTGGACATCGCTCCTGCTGGGACACACTGTTAGGGTGGTCGCCTTCCGCAACTGGGGTGCTAAATATCCTGGTTCACCCCACTGTGGTGATCACTGGAATCCCGTTGGCTTTATGAGTGAGCACAGGAGCTTTGGCTGGGTGAAGGAACTGTTCAGAGTACAGGCCGCCGGCCTGCGAAGCCCAATAAGGGCCTTGTTAATTATACCCAGGAGGCAGGCCAACCTCAGCAGGTCTGAGTATTGGACTCCTGGAATAGTAACGACGCCATCAGCTGAGAAGCAGGAAGTCACTTCCTCACGTTCCATCGACATTGCATTAAATCAATGTAAGATCAGGGTGCTAAGAAGGAGACCCCGTGTCCTAATGCCCCCCACTAGCGCCAGACACAGAAACGGAGCTTAAGATGGTTACAGAAAACGGAGTTTGGTAGCTCCTGGCTGGCAAGAAACCACTTATCAGTAGCTGGGGTGTGAAATCCTCCTTTCTTCATTGCTTATCGCTCCGGTCCCCACTTCCCCCGTTTATCTGTCTGGTCTCTGCCTGGTTCTTTGGTTGTTTCTGCCTGTCACAGAGTTAAGGCTGCTGGGTGTCAATGAGTGACGGTGCTGGGGTAGGGCTGGTCAGAGGATTTTGTTGCACTGGGTTAGGGTTGGTTAGTAAAATGTCAGTATAACGATTGGTTAAGGTTCAGCTAGGCGGGACTCAAGGAAATTCGTTGGGAACCGACTCCAGGACCCAGCCCCAGGATCAGAGCTGCCAGACCCCAGTGCACGGCCAGGGACGCCGTGCGGAGACCAGAGTCCCCCAGATGGACCCGACCCCGACTGGCCAGCGGGAACAGGTCACCTGTAGTATTGGGAGTGGTGAGCAGTGAGCAGCGTGCGGTTCCCGGCCCACTGTCAGCGGCCCTCTGTGGCCATGCAGGGCTGGGTGTGGCTAGTAACTGAGGAGCCGTCGGGTTCCACGTTCTCAGATGGCGGCTGCAGGGCCAGGCTGACTCCCCCCCACACACACACACGGCTCTGTGGGTCGGGGCAATGGGGAGCTCGGTCGTGGCAGCCAGCTGGAGGCAGGAGCTCAGGACAGACGTGGCAGGTGGGGGAGAAATAAGAGAGACTGATACAAACAGATACACCTCACTGCTGATCCGCAGCCCGTTAGCCCAGCCCTGCCCCCCCAGCTCTGCCGGTGCCCCTCACTCCCGACCCGCAGCCCCTGCTAGCCCAGCCCTGGCCCCCAGCCCTGCTGGTGCCCCTCACTCCTGATCCGCAGCCCCCTGCTAGCCCAGCCCTGCCCCCCAGCTCTGCCGGTGCCCCTCACTCCCGACCCGCAGCCCCTGCTAGCCCAGCCCTGCCCCACAGCCCTGCTGGTGCCCCTCACTCCCGACCCGCAGCCCCTGCTAGCCCAGCCCTGGCCCCCCAGCTCTGCCGGTGCCCCTCACTTCCGACCCGCCGCCCCCCGGTCGCCCCGCCCTGGCCCCCCCAGCCCTGCCGGTGCCCCCCACTCCCCAGCCGCAGCCCCCTGCTAGCCCAGCCCTGCTAGCCCAGCCCTGCTGGTGCCCCTCACTCCCGACCCGCAGCCCCTGCCAACCTGGCCCTGTCCCCCCACTCTGCCGGTGCCCCTCACTCCCAACCCACAGCCCCTGCTAGCCCAGCCCTGGGCTCTCCCCACCAGTCAGGCCCACAGGTGGCAATTCCTGGTGATGGGAACATCCAGCCAATGGATCAACCTCCCAGCTCTGCCCCACCCCCAATCCCAGCTGCGGGCAGGAAATGCTGCAATCGCCTGGTTCAGCAATACCCGCTGGGAGGGGCCGAGGGTAACCAGCAGGAGTGGGGGGGGGGGCTGTGAAGGAGCATGAAACCCAGGGGACAGACACCCCCAGGAAACAGCAGAGTCACCCACCCCGACCGCACACACTGTTCCCTAGCTGCCGAAGGGCAGGTGGGAGGGTACGGCTGGGAGGGGCCCTGTGGGGCTGCCCTGCCTGTGGGTCCAGGCTCACAGCACAGACCCCCCGCCCCCCGCACTGGATCAAGATGGGTCCTGCGGTGGGTGCTGGAACTAGGGGGTTGTGCCCCCCCCCCAGACGTGGTTTCCATCCTACGCAGGGTTTGCGGTTCGGGTCAGTGGCTCTCAGCCCCCCACTGTCCATATGGCTCCAGCCCGCCGGGTCCTGCTGCAGCGAAGGGCAAAGCCCAGAGGGTCCCAGCCCAGGGGTGCGAATCAGGCCTGGCCCAGTGGGGCCACCCGGAGCCCCCAGCCTGCAGGGATGGCCTGTGCCTGGGGGGGGGCCCTGCCCGGAGCCCCCAGCCTGCAGGGACGGCCTGTGCCTGGGGTGGGGGCCCTGCCCGGAGCCCCCAGCCTGCAGGGACGGCCTGTGCTCGGGGGGGCCCTGCCCGGAGCCCCCAGCCTGCAGGGACGGCCTGTGCCTGGGGGGGGCCCTGCCCGGAGCCCCCAGCCTGCAGGGACGGCCTGTGCCTGGGGCCCTGCCCGAGCCCCAGCCTGCAGGGACGGCCTGTGCTCGGGGCCCTGCCCGAGCCCCAGCCTGCAGGGACGGCCTGTGCTCGGGGGGGCCCTGCCCGGAGCCCCCAGCCTGCAGGGACGGCCTGTGCTCGGGGGGGGGCCCTGCCTGGAGCCCCCAGCCTGCAGGGACGGCCTGTGCTCGGGGGGAGGGCCCTGCCCGGAGCCCCCAGCCAGCAGGGACGGCCTGTGCTCGGGGGGAGGGCCCTGCCCGGAGCCCCCAGCCTGCAGGGACGGCCTCTGCTCGGGGGGGCCCCACCTGGGGCCGGGTTATAACACAATGGGGTGCAGGGGGCCCAGCTGAGCTGGTGACCCAGTCGCTGTGGGGCTGCCCTGACCTCGTTGTTCACCCCCTCAGGCCAGCCGCCCCATGGACCAGCAGCGGGTTTGTATTTACTGCCAGGTCATGGAATAAATGTCGCTCGGGGCCAGGCCCAGCTCGGGGGTGCAGGCGGCTGGTTTTCGGGTTGCCACGGGGGCTCCTTGGGCTGCCCCCCATCAGCTCAGCAGCTCCCGTTGTCCAGGAACCGCGGCCAATGGGAGCTGAGGGGGCGGCACCTGCAGGTGGGGGCAGCTTCCTGGGAGCCTCTTGAGGTAAGTGCTGCCCGGAGCCTGCACCCCGAAATCTCTCCTGCACCCCAAAGTTCTGCTCCAGCCCTAAGCCCGCACCCCAAGCCCTCACAGCCCCCCGCCCCAACCTGGAGCCCCCTCCCTCACCCCGAACCCCTCATTTCTGGCCACTGCCCAGAGCCTGCACCCCCCAGCCCAGAGCCCTCACCCCCTCCTGCACCCCAACTCTGTGCCCCATCCCGGTGCCCACTCCCACACTCTGAATTCCTAATTTCGGGCTGCACATAGATCCCACACCCCCACCGTACGCCATCCCCAGCCTGGATCCCCCTCCTGAACCCCAAACCCCGCATCCCCGGCCCCACCCCAGAGCCTGCACCCCCAGCTGGAGCCCTCACCCCCTCCTGAACCCCAGCCCCCTGCCCCAGCCCGGTGAAGATCAGCGAGTGAGTGAGGGTGGGGCAGAGCGAGCGACGGAGGGAGGGGGTGGCTTGGGCCGGGGGCAGACGGGGTGTTCGCTTTTCTGCAAATAAAGTTGGCAACCCGAGCCCAACTCTGACCCCCCCGGGACCCACTGTGACCCCCTCCCCGCCCCCGCTCCAGGGGGATTCCCCATAGGCCAGGCCTTAGCGGGCTGCTGGTCGGCCAGTCCTGACTCCATGGCCTGGGGCTCCGACGCCGGGCGGGGCCATGGCACAGGCCCCGTGAACGTCTCTGCCTGTTCCAGCGACGCCGTCCCTGATCGGCCCCACGCGGCATCGCCCCTGAGATGGGGCCCAGGCGGGAGGGACGGGAGCCCCTGGGGCAGGGGGATCATTCTCAGGGAGGCGGCTGGCTGGTCACTAAGGGGTTAACTCCGGGGGGTGTCCTGCCCCATAAGCTGCAGCCAGGCCCAGAGGGGCTGCAGGGATGAGTCCGGGGCAGTTTGTCTCTGGCCCTGCTGAATTCAGCCCCGGCCGGGCAGGAGATGGAGACCGAGCACCTGGCAGGGGCACACCTGGGACACGGGGATGGCCGTGGGCAGGGCCCCTGAGCCCCAGATGTTGGGGGGGGGGGACTGAGCTGGGCGCCCCCAGCCGTGGGTCAGGCAGACGTGCGGTCTGGCGCTGAGGCCACGTGTGGGGCCTTTGATCTCACTCTGCTCCCCACGTTCCCCCCCCCCACCATGCTGGGCCGTGAGACGCTTCCCGGTTGCCGGGCTGTGAGCCCCCTGGCGACCCCCTTGTGACGTTCCCGGGGTTATCCGGGCCGGTGATCTGCTGGGTCACTCCGACCCTCGCCTCGGGGGGCAGCCTGACCCTGCTCTGCTGTGAGAGCCCCCCTCCCTCCCGGGCTGCTCACGCGCAGACGCTGGCGTGTCAGCTGCTCCCGGCTCCCGAGTGACACCAGCCCGTATCTCCGGCCCCAGACACAACCCTGGGAAGCTCCGACGTGCAGTGCCCAGTTGTGCCCGCTGGACGTGACAAGCTTACAGGAGTTCGGCAATTTAACCAACACACTGACATTTACCCGGCTTGTTATCCCACGGGGGGGGGGGGGTCTCTGCTTCAGGTGGAACAAACAGATTTATTAACCACAGAGACGTTTTACGTGATTCTAAGTCAAAGCACAAGTCAGTTTTGGTCAAATGAAATAAAAGCAAAACACATTCTAAGCTGAGCTTAACCCTTTCAGTGCCCTTACACACTTAGCTGCTTCTCACCATGGGCTGGTCGCCCCTCAGCCAGGCTCTCCCCTTAGATCAGCGCTTCAGTCGCTTGGTGCTGGAGTCTGGGGATGGAGGTGGAAGCGAGAGAACACGGCAAATGTCTCCCTTTTATCCTGTTCTTTCTTCCCTCTTGGCTCTGCTCCCCCTGTGACAGAGCGATTCTGGCGGGACCCAACTGAGGTGCCAAATCAGGACCAATTGCTTAAACTGGGCAGTCACAGCCCTAGGCTGGGGTTTTTCCACCTCTAAGGCAAACCAAACCAGCCAGACAAAAAGGACTTTGGTCTCACCCCACTGGCTAACCACAAGTCACACAAGCAATTTCCTTAGACACTCCAGTCTCCCAGCATCACCACCAGTGCACTCGTCCTGGGGATGAATGGTTAGGAAAACCAACACCCCAATAAAAGAAAAAGGTTCCCTCGATCCCAAAGGACCAAGCCCCAGACCCAGGTCAATATACACATCAGATCTTACCCACAAATCACGCTGTTGCCAATCCTTTAGAATCTAAAATCTAAAGGTTTATTTACAAAGGGAAAAAGGTAGAGATGAGAGGTAGAATTGGTTAAATGGAATCAATTACATACAGTAATGGCAAAGTTCTTAGTTCAGGCTTGCAGCAGTGATGGAGTAAACTGCAGGTTCAGGTTAAGTCTCTGGAGAACATCCCCCGCTGGGATGGGTCCTTCAGTCCCTTTGTGCAGAGCTTCAGTTTGTGGCAAAGTCCCTCCAGAGGTAAGAAGCAGGATTGAAGACAGGATGGAGATGAGGCATCAGCCTTATATATTTTTTTTCCAGGTGTAAGAACCTCTTTGTCCTCACTGTGGAAAATTACAGCAAAATGGAGTCTGGAGTCACAGGGGCCAGTCCCTGCATACTTCGCTGAGTCATAAGGCGTGCCTGCCTTCTCTCCATGGGTCAATTGTGTAGCTGATGGTCCTTAATGGGCCATCAAGCAGGCTAAGCAGAGCTAACACCAGCTCCGGGTGGAACCAGCCGCCTGGCGAGCTCAGCACCACCCAGCGCCCCCGGAGCCGGGCACAGAGAGAACGGCCTGGTGCCTCCTGTCTGCCAGGGACGGGCCTGGTGCCTCCCACTGCCTGGCTGGAACCAGCCCCTGCGACCCAGGCCAGACACAGCTCCGGCCGTGCCCCCGGCACACGGCTCACCGCGGTCACCACACCCAGTGCTGCCGGCTCGGGGCAGGGACCTCCCGAGCCCCTTTGGGGGCTGGTCTGGAGACGTCAGGGCCGGGGGCCCCGTGAACCCCTCAGTGCCCTGTGCCCTCCGCCAGGGGTCCCAGGGCCCGTCCGGGCGGGTGGGTCGGCGTCGCTGCTCACAGCTCTGCAGGGGAGAACTGCCCCCGGGAGGGGAAGACGTGGGGCCGGGCACTGGGGGGAGGGTGGGGGGAAGCCCTGGGCAGGGACCCCTGGCCCCAGTTTGGGCACCAGCCGGGCACTGGGGAGACCCAGGTCTGAGTCCCTGCAGCCCCACAGTCTCCCCGTGGGACCAGGCCGGTCACTGAGCCGCCCGGGCCCCTCCGTGCAGTGGGGAGCTCCCGCGGCCTGGTGTGGGACACAGAGCGCCAGGCCCAGGTCAGGCGGGCAGAGAACAGGGCACGTGCCCCAGGCCGGGGGTGTTTGGTCGTGAGACGTCACCAGCCCAATCCTGTGCTGGGCACAACGGAGCCAGAGCCAGTCACAGGCGCCGACTTTCTGATTTCCTCGCAGGGGCCCAGACGCTGCGGTGATGGGCCCAGGGAGCAGCATGGACAGACGGACGGACGGACCGCCGGGCCGGGCGGTGACTGTTCCTGCCCTTTAACGCGTCATCGACGGGACGTCGGGACCCAGGCTCAGGGACGCGCATTTCCCAGCATGCCCCGGGCCCCTCCCAGCAGGCCCCGGGGGCAGGAGGGGGCGTCACTTCTTCAGCTCCTCGTACACGTCCGGCTGTCGGGGCTGCAGCGTCTGGGGGAAACGGGGACGATTCAGCCAGAGACGCCCCAGGGGAGAGCTGGGGACCCCGCCCTGCAGGACCCAGCCCCCAGCTCCCCACATGGGGCCACAAGAGCCCCTCCCATCCTGGGGGGCCCATCCCTCCCCGCCAGTGCTGGGCCACCCCAGCCCCTCCCCTCAGCCCTGGGGCTCCTGGCCGGTCCCCCTCTGGCTCACTCTGCCCCCCTGGGGGATGTGATAACCAGCCCCGTTCCCAGCCATAGGGCTTCTGAGGGGGCAGCTCCCCCCTCCCTCCACTGGGTCCAACCCCCCTCCGGGGCAGGATACAGTGCAAGGGGCCGGCGCTCACCTGGTACGTGGGGCTGGGGTCAGGGGGACTCCCGGGCTGGGCCTGGGGGAGACAGAGGCAAGAGGGTCGTTAGCACCAGACCCCAGAGACCCCACAGCTGAGCTCGGGGGGGGGTCCCTGGGACAGTCAATGGGACCCCGGGTTTGTGTAAATCCCCCACCCCTGCCCAAAGGGGACAGGGTAAACTGGCTGGGGGCTGCGGGTCCAGACTGAGGGGCACCCGCAGAGGAGGGGGCGGGACTGGAATGGGGCAGGGGGACTGAGCCCTTGTCACTCACCACTGGCCCCGCCCCAGCTGTAGGGGGCAGGTTCTCGTACACTGGGACGGGTGCCTCAATCTCCTTGGGGGTCTTGTTCCGGCAGCGAGAGTCTGGGAGGAATCATCAGAGATGCTGGAATTGGGGTGCTGGTCCCAGCCCCCCCCCTGCTCTAACCACTAAACCCCACTCCCCTCCCAGAGCCAGGGAGAGAACCCAGGAGTCCTGGCTCTCCGGGGTGGGGGCTGTTACTCACAGAGGAAATAGGCCCCGACTCCGACCAGCGCCGCCCCCGCCAGTGACCCAATGACGATCCCAGCGATGGCCCCAGCAGAGAGACCTGGACGAGGGGCGTCTGGAGGAGAGACTGGAGGGGGGTTGGATCAGACATTCAGCCACAATCCCCTCACCCCGCTCCCTGCAGCCCAGCACCCCCAGCACCATGCTGGGGCGTTGGTGCCAGCACTGGGATCCCTGTGTCTGCAGCGCGTTGCTCCATCCCAGGGACTCACCCGTCCCTGTCACCCGCACGGCGACAGACGCCCAGGCAGTGCGGCCGGTGACGGGGTTGTGAGCCCGGCACTCGTACGTGCCCTGGTGATCTAAGGTTGTGGGGTTAAAGGTCAAGCTGCTCCCAGTCTCGTTAGTGTCGCTGCCGTTGAGACCCCAGCGATAGCTCGGGGCTGGGACGGAGTCGGTGACACACGTCAGGGTCAGAGGGGACCCGAGAGTCAGGGCAATGGGTCCAAGCGGGTCTATCCTGGCAGAGTCCGGCCCATCGGCACAGAGAGGGACAGGGTCAGGGGATGGCTGGAAGCAGTGAGGGGTTCCCCCTATAAACAGCCTCCTGCCCCACCCCAGAGGCAGCTGCATCTCCATGGCTGGGTGATGCTGCCAGGGCAGGGGCAGCGTGGCCGGGGGACGGGGCTGCAGTTACTCACAGGCCAGCGTCACGGTGCTGGGCTCGCTGCGTTCAGTGCTGACGGGGTTCCTGACCTCGCACTGGTAGGTCCCGGCGTCGCCCCAGGAGAAATTCTGCACCGTGAGGGTCCGGTTGTCAGGGGACAGCCCCAGCCGCTTGTTGGGTGCGATGTACGACCCGTTCTGGAGCCAGAGCACGGTGTTGGCGCTGAGGGAAGTGTTGCACGTGAGGGTGAGGGTCCCATTCTCGGGCACCTGGGTTTTGCTGGCTGTCACCATGGGCTTGGCAAGTTTTTCTGTGCAGGGAACAGAGAGAGCGTTACCGTGTGTCCTGCCCCTCCATCCACCTGGGATTGGGGCCACCGCCCCGCGGGACTGGGGGAAGTGTCCTGTTGTCACTGCCCTGCGGTGTCGTGGGAAGGGTCCTTCACCCTTTGCCCCTCAGAGCTGCGGAGACGGGCGGTCGCCTTCTGGGCTCCGGCAGAGGGTCCCTCCCCGGCGTTGAGTCTCACAGTTATTGGTGCCTCCCTGAGGCGCTGGCTCCTGGAGTCCTGTGATTTTCAGAAGACTCTCGGCTGTTGTTGCACCATATCCCAGGCTCCGTCTCGACAGCAGGATTTTCAAGCCGATCCCGTGACGGTTTGGGCCTGAATCAAGGGTCAGGACCCCACAGGTCGCTTGGTGCTGCTGGCATTGCCCCGTGGGCACGGCCCTGTGCCGGTTCCTTGCCGTCCCCTCTGACCTGGACGGCGCTGCCCATCCCAGACCCGGGCCGGGGGTGGGGGTGACCTCGCTGGTGCATCGTGGGCAGTCAGCCAGAACCGCTCACCGTCCCCAGGGAGATCGGGGTGACGTCCTGGTGGGGGACAGGCGCCCAGCCTAGCACTGCCCCCCATTCCTACCCAGCCCCATAGCTCAGCAAGGGCCTCGCAGCCCCAGGCCCCCTGGGTTCTCCCCACGACCCACGAGAGTCTGACTAGGGAGGAGACTCCAGCAACAGGGCCAAGGAAACCCCTCCAGTCTGAACCCCCTTCCCTGGGGGGCTGGGAACATCCCCTCCTGTCTGTTCCCTCAGGGCTCCCCCTACCCCTTGTCCCCCTCCGATTTCCCTGTCCTGCCCACTGGCTAATTCACTCTCCAGCTCCCCTTGCTGGGGGGCTCCGAGCAGCGCGGGGGCCGTGGGGGGCAGGCGAACCAGGAAGGAGCTGGTGAGTCCCAGGAGAGAATCAACAGAGCGAAGGAGGAAACAGCGGCTCAGGGAGATGGTGCCTCCCCCCCCCCGATCTGCCCCATCCGCTACCCACCCCCAGGAGGCAGCGCCGGGGCCAGCAGCGCCCAGATCTCAGGCAGGGACACAGACCCGGTGTGTGGCTGGGGGCCTGGAGCCAGCCCGTAGGGTGACAGCGGGTACAGACCGACACCCCCTGCCAGAGCCATGGCCACAGGCCCGGCCCAGGTGGGAACCAGCCGGAGGCGCCAGGGGGGCAGGAATCTGCTGTCTGAGCTGCAGTGGGGTGCGATGGGGGCGTCCCACAGACAACAGATGCCCCGGAGGGGCAGGGACAGGACGGAGCCGGGAGGGAGAGACGGGCGCAGCGCAGGGCACCGACCTGCTGATCGGACGGGTCGGACGTCGCTTGGCAGGCGACAGGCAGCGTCTGGCCCAGCTGCAGCACGACTGGGAGCAGCCCCCACAGGACAGAGCCCACGGGGTGGAGCTGGGCCCTGGGCCGGACCAGAGGGCAGGGGGATGTGGCTGGAGAGACAGTGAACTAGCCGAGAGCCCCCAGCACGGGGAGCGGGATCGGCGCCGGCAGTGACAGGCGACAGGGGGTGTCTGATCCAGACTGGAGACAGACGGGAGCGTCCCCTGGAGAACAGAGCTCGAGGGGTGAATCCAGAACTGAGCTGAAGACCCCAGACCCGGCTCCAGAGCCAGGCAGAGCCCAGGGCGCAGGAACGGCGCTGACCCGCGGGGTTGGTGCACAGAGCGACAGGCGACAGGGGATGTCCCAGGCGACAGGGAGCCCGGCTGGAGACAGGGCAGATGCGGAGTGGCCGGGGCGCCGGCAGGACAGAGGTGGGCGTGGGGCGCGGTGCCCGGCTCCTCCCCCGGTGTGAGGCCGTGGGAATGTTCTGGCTGTTCTGTGAATGCTGAGTGGGGGGTGTTGGCCTGGGAAGGTGGCAGGGGGCTGTGCTGGGACTGGCTGCCCTGGGGAGGGAGGTACCTGAGCAGGTAACCTGAGACCCGGGGGGGGGGGGGGGTGGCGGCCAGGTGACACCTCTGCCCGGGACACTGGACACAGGCTGGGGGAGGAGCTGGGGGGAGGCTCAGTGAGAGGCTGGAGGGAGTTTTGGAGCTGGCTGGGAAATGGAGGGGCCCAACGGGGCTTGGGCTTCCCAACGTGACTGTGGCCTCCCTGGGGCCCCCAGATGGACCTAACTAAAGGGGGTCCCATTGTCTGTGCCTTTAAGACCCGTCCTGTCCTGTGTTCCTGTCATCTGAATAAACCTTCTGCTTTCCCGGCTGGCTGAGAGTCACGTCTGCCTGCGCAGTGGGGGGGGCAGGACCCTGTGGCCCCCCCAGGACCCCGCTGGGGGGACTCGCTGGGGGAAGCGCACGGAGGGGCACATGCTGAATGCTCCAAGGAGAGACCCAGGAGGTGAAGCCGGGGGAGCTTCTTGCCCTGGGGACAGGCTGCTCCGAGGGAGAGGAGGCTCCCAGAGTCCTGCCTGGCTTGGTGGGGAGCAGTTCCAGAGCAGCGCCCGGGGACCCCGGGACACCCAGCCCCTCGATCTCTGCACTAGCCAGGAGGCTGGTGACGGGGTTGTGAGCCCGGCACTTGTACGTGCCCTGCTGATCCAAGGTTGTGGGGTTAACATTCCAGCTGCTCCCAGTCTCGTTAGTGTCGCTGCCGTTGAGACCCCAGCGATAGCTCGGGGCTGGGGCGGAGTCGGTGACACACGTCAGGCTCAGAGGGGACCCGAGGGTCAGGGCAATGGGTCCTGGGGGGGGGTCTATCCTGGCAGGCTGTAGCCCATCTACACAGAGAAGGAGGGGATCGGGGGAGGGATGGCACCAGCAGAGCAAGGTATAAACAGGTGCCTGCCCCACCCCAGAGGCAGCCGCATCTCCGTGGCTGGGTGATGCTGGCAGGGCCAGAGGGGCTGGGGAACGGGGCTGCAGTTACTCACAGGCCAGCGTCACGGTGCTGGGCTCACTGCGGTTGGTGCTGATGGGGTTCCCAACCTCACACTGGTAGGCGCCGGGGTCGCCCCGGGTGACACCCAGCACCGTGAGGGTCTGGTTGTCAGGGGACAGCCCCAGCTGCTCAGTGGGCGCGAGGGACGCCCTGTCCCGGAGCCAGAGCTGAGCCTGCTAATGCCCGGGAGACACTGACAGGCAGAGCCCCCCCTTCACCCCCACGATGAGCTGCCCCCGCTGGGCCTTGCCGGGCGGCTGGGTCAGGACTCGCACGCAGCGCCCGGGCGTTCGCCAGCTCCCTGGGCGGGTGCCAGCCCCCAGCTCTGGCTCTGGCCATCCAGCTCCTGGATGCCAGCAGGGCCCAGCGCCCCCCCCACCAAGCCCTCCAGGGCCAGCGCGGACCCCCCTGGGCTGGATATCAGCCCCCAATACCCCCCCGAGTCCCCCAGGGCCAGTCCCCCCCACCCTGCTGGGTCCAGTTTCACTTTCAGGGACCGGTGAGTGTGACCCCAACAGTTCCCGGCTCCCCCCCCCGCTGCAGCCTGGGGGGGGGCTGGATCTGGGGAGCCCTGGTGCAAAGGGCCCCACAGTGACATCATGAGCCCCCCTCCCCCGCAGGCTCCAAAACTTAGAAAAGCAGCAGAGATGCCCCGTGGGATCTGGGGACACCCCCGCCCTGGGGGGCCAGACCCCCCCCCCCACAGCCCCCGACAGCCCCTCACCAGCCGGGCTCATCCCCGGGGGAGACGCCCAGAGCCCCATCGCTGGGGCGGGGATGGCGGGGGGGGACACGGACGGGATCAGCGCAGCTCCGGGGGTGGCACTTACCATAGACGGGCAGATGCACCGAGCCGAGGCCGGGGCTGGTCCGGCTCTGTATCTGCACCGTGTAGCTCCCGGTGTAGTTGAGCATTAACCCCGCGATGTGCAGGACGCAGCCCGGCCCCGCTGTCTCCCGCCCCGTGTGGGCCGAGCCGTTGTTCTGAACCGGGGGGGCTGGGAAGTAGGTGAGGATCCGGCTGTTTCCATCATTGGTCGCTGATCGGTACCAGCTGCAGGACTGCAAGTTCTGTGGCGTTGGCTGCGGGGCCAGGCTGACGCCCCCTCCCAGCGGGGGGCTCGGCGGGGTGAGGACGATGGTCACTGGGGTCTGGGCCGGCGCCAGCTGGAGGCAGGAGCCCAGGACGGAGGCTGCGGGGGGGAGACCAGAGAGACTGATACTAACTGGTGCCCCTCACTCCCGACCTGCAGCCCCTCTGCTTTCACTTGCACTGTCCCCTGTTCCAGCCCCGTGTGTCCGGGACACCTGGGTCCCCCCACCCCCGCTCCACCCTCCCAGCTGCAAGGGGCCCCTCGCCAGGTGCTGCCCCGACACCTCTTCCTGCAGCGGGACCTGCCTCGACCCAGGGGCGGCGTCTCTGGGCCAGGACCCTGGAGTCCGGACCCACAGGCAGGGCAGCCCCACGGGGCCCCTCCAGCCTCAGACTCCCCCCCGTCCAGCCTCGTCCGCCCACTTCCCTTTCGCTTTGGAGCAAGGAACCAGGGAGGGGAGGGGGTAGGGGAGGGTCTTCTCCCTTCTCCCCCCGCCCCCGTGGGGTGCCTGGTCCCTGGGTCTCTGTGTGGGGCGGGTCCCGCCTGCTAGATCTGGGGGAGGGAGTTCAGTGAGGGGGGGCTGGGTGTGTCCCCCCCAGGGCTCTGGGATAGAGACACAAACAGCTGATCCCTGCTAATCCCCCCATGCAAAGCAGAAGCTGCGGGGAACAATGGGGCTTCTATGGGCCCCCCCGGGGCTTTGGGGCGCAGCCTCGGGTGGGACCCAGCCTGGGGAAGGAAGCGTCAGAGCCCCCTCCTGCTACCCCAGCCCTGGGGTGCCCCCACCCAGCTCTGCCGGTGCCCCTCAGTCCCGACCCGCAGCCCCTCTGCTTTCTCCGATTGGAGGCCTTTGTGTCCCGGACACCTGGGTCCCACGGTCTCCCCCTCTGACCTGCCAGGAGAATCCCTGGCCAAGGGCCGCCCGGTCTGTGGGGGATTCGCCCCATCGCCCGTCGCTGCTGCGGGACCCGCCGGGAGCTGCCGGGGCAGCAGAGACGCCTGGTTCCCGGCTGGGAGCAAAGGGCAGAGACGGGGAAGTGGGGAGGGAGCGGAGCTGGCACGAAGCCCCTCCCTTGCCCGGCCCAGCGCAGGGACGGGGCGGGGGGTGCGGCCCCTTCGGCACCTGCCCCCCCTTCCCGACAGCCCTGCCTGGCCCCGGGGGGAGGGGGACTCACCCACCCCTCCCCGCCCCCACCCAGACACCGGGGGAGGGGCGGGGGGGCAGGGTAGCATCACGGGAACTCCAGATGGACTCTCCAGCCCCACCCCCCACTGCTCCTTCGACGGGGGTGGGGGGTCCGGCCCTAGGGGGGGAGGGGGTGTCTCACGAGGGAGAAATCGTCCCCTGGGGGGCTGGGGCGTGGAAGAGGACAGGGCCCCACAGCCTCCAGGAATCTCCCCCCCCCAGATATCGCCCCCCAGTGGAGGTTGTGTGGAGGGGGGGCTCATCCCTGGAGGCCACCCGTGGGAAGTGGGGGGGGCAGAGAGACAGACCCCCCCCGTTCCCTCACAAACACACTATACACACCCACTCCCAGCTCTGCCAGTGCCCCTCACTCCCGACCCGCAGCCTCTGCTATCCCAGCCCCCCCCCAGCTCTGCCAGTGCCCCTCACTCCTGACCCGCAGCCCCCTGCTACTGCAGCCCTGGGCTCCCCGCACCTGTCAGGACCAGCCCCTCCCACCTGCTGACCACCGTGGGGCTGTCCCAGGGGGGCACCGTTCTCCCCCATGTCCCGTCCCTGGCAGGCGGGTGGATCCCTGGTGCCCGGCAGGGCATGAAGGGGGCTGTGCTGGGACCCAGAGTGACTGGGCTTCTCCTGGGGGGGGGGGTGAGTCAGGGCCAGGGATTGACTGGTCACGGGGCCCCCACCCTCCCTGTGAAGATCCCCCCCCGTGCGGTCAGCCAGGGCACGGCCAGGAGGAAAGTTGGACTCACTGAAAAGAGAAGCGGCCCAGAGACAGGGCACGTGGGGAACAGGGACCAGCAGAAACAGGCGACAGCCGGACCCAGACACCCCCAGCCGGACCCAGACGCCCCCAGCCGGACCCAGACACCCCCAGCCGGACGGACAAGCTGGTTTCACAAAGTCCAACCCAGCGCTGCCCGTCGGCTCCAAACACCCACTAAACCCGTCTCCTGGGGCCCCAGAACCTGGCAGGGCTCCCTGGGCCCCACCCCCAGCCCGGCCCCCCTGCAGCGAGGGGCAAAGCCCAGAGGGTCCCAGCACAGGGGAGCAAATCAGGCCTGGCCCAGCGGGGCCACCCCCCGGCTCAGCAGGAGGGGGGCAGAGAGCTCCCTCCCGGGGCAGCCCCGTCCGGCTGAGCCCTGCGGGGGGCTGGGCCGCGCTTCGCCAGCAGGGGGCAGCAGCGAGGGCCCAGCCCGGCCGGGCTCTGGCCCAGACGCACCCGGGTTCGGTGGCCAGGTGTCCGGTCAGCGCTGGTGACTGGGCCATTAACAGGCCGGTTATAACACCTTATCCAACCCCCCTGGTCCCAGCCCCCTGACTGCCCCCCTCAGAACCCCGACCCAGCCAACCGCCCCTGCTCCTTCTACCCTGACCACCCACCTCCTGGGACCCCCTGCCCCTAACCGTCCCACCGGGACCCCACACCTTATCCAACCCCCCTGCTCCTTGTCCCCTGACCACCCACCTCCTGGGACCCCCTGCCCCTAACCGCCCCACCGGGACTCCAC